>NW_027526335.1:124538487-124875987 GCF_048455015.1 Haemaphysalis longicornis | reverse complement strand
GAAGATCTAAGTCGCTCGGTGCTTCTGAATGGTTAAGGCCGTGCGTTTGAGCAAAGCCAGTCGTGGTTTGAGCGATCCAACGCTAGAAGTCAAAATAGGCTCGCAGCTCGTGAGGGTGCTTCCTGCGCACGCGATCTACTTTTAGCCTCGCTGTGGTCAGCGCAGTACTTCCAGGATCCGACGCTGGGAGTGCGACACTGGCACAAAATCTCTTACGGCGACCTCGGCGATACCCCTCCACCTCCACTGGCAGCCATGTGGAAGCACTAAATGTTACCACGCTCCTGTTGGGGATTGGGGGGGGGGGGTCGAACTACTGGAATACAAGGCACCGGAGCCGCCCAAGGTTAGGAGAATGCGGCGTCAGAGGAGGTTGGCTTGAGACCGCTGGACCGCCTAAGGTCATGCTCCCTCCTGAATTTTTTTTTTCTGCATGCGTAACATCATCCCTTCTCCTCACCTCCGTATACACTTGCCCCTAGGACACAGGAAAAGGCGAGGGCATGTCGCAAGGCAAGCCAGCTTTCTTTCTCTGCTTTGTGACCAACTAAATGAAGTCGTTTTCTTTTCGTCAGTCGTCATGTGCGGCTCCAAGTTCACCACAAAAACCACACACCACGCTCATAATTCTCGGGTAAATATCTCAGTCGACGAGGAGATGAATTGGTTCCGACCTAATTTGGAACAACGTTGTCTCATTCAATTACAGTACCCGCACTCTCTTGACGATGGCGATCCCACACCCCAGGTGGTCCCAGTTTCAGTAAACAGATGCTGTACCTCAAAGGGAGGACCCAATAACCCTTCCTATGCCTTTATTGATGAAGAATGAGCAATGATGATGATTTTAGTACTGACAGGGACGGCATAATGCACCTTAGCACAAACGCAAGAAAATTTTGCTCGGTGAATATATCATTCGGATGGAAATTCATGTGTGCCCCATTTGAACAATGTTGCTTTCTTTTTCTCCTATGCTTCGAGACACACGTTTTTTTCTTAAATTCGTTTTCATTCTTATTTACGGGCTGCTTTTAGAATTCAGCTACAATACGTATATTTTAGGTGTTGACTTCGTGGACTGATGTCGCACAGTCGGGGTGAGGTATTAGAGTTAAAGGAAGGAACCACTATTCATTGCATTACGAAGAGGCGATATTATGTCAGTGAATGAGTAAAGGTAGAGGAAGAAGAAGTCATCTATTCACGGCCTGCGGTGGAACCCCTCTGGTTGCGTCTTTTGTCTTGGTCATGGCACACGCGTCCGGAAGCCCTGCCGTAGTCGATGGGTCGAAGAAGTCGCTCGAACAAACCAAGCCATCAACGTGAGTCACTTAAATATGTGTTCGTAGCATCATAGCTAAGACTTCGGAGAAAGTTAAACGAATTTTTTATTACCAAATTTTTACTTAAGTCGCTCTGTATCGAGAGCGTGCAATTTTAAGCTAAATTTTAATTCGCGATTACCGTAGACGTATGGAGCTGGCACGGACCATCTGTTTCAGATCTGGCCGAACATCACAACGCTCACGCGGGACACCTCTACTCACAGGGCTCCATCAGGGCAGACCCCCAAATTTCCAACGGTGCATATGAGGCACCCAAAACTAGTTTTCTGGATTTATTGAGAGAAAAGGCTGCAGAGCTCATCGTGTCAGGACGGGCGTATTTCCTTCCGAAATCTCTCGGAAAGAATTGGTAGCGGAACAATTGGAATGGTGGCAGATTACCCGGTGAAGCTGGTCTTCTTTTATTGAGCTGCACACATGAAAGCAAAATAGGATTACCCGGAACGCAGTCGAAACGATTGCACAAAACTTGAATTTTGTGGGACAGCGGTGTCCACGTGATTGCAGGCGGGATTGGCTGTGCCTGCATTCCACGCCACACTGTACCGCATCCACCGCATTTTCGGTGCTGCTGCAGCGCGCCGTCTATCTCTTCGTGAGAGAGAGCTCTGTCGCTACATTTTGATTTACTCACGCGCCTCGGCTGATGCCGCTCACTACCCCGTTTTCTGCTCGGGATAAGTCACCAGATCGACACTCACTAGAGAAAGCTTGCAGGGAACGAATAAAGGGATTAGAGCTAAACAGCTTCACCGTAGCTTTCCAACTCACTAGTATCACTGGCTGGTCACCTACTGTTTTTTTTATTTTTTGAAGTGACCGATTTCTCGTAATCATGCTTTAAAAACATTAATGCTTACATTTATTGATGGGTTTGTCGGACGACCCTATTGTGACCGATTTCCATCTGCGTCCTACCAGAAGCGGTAGCAGTGGCCTGGCCATCGATGAGGTGCTGGCCCTCGCACCGGACATCACGGATGGGTTTGTGGCCTTTGCCCTGGACCTGCACAAGAAGCTGCGTGAGGTGGGCGGCTCCAAGAACGTGCTTTTTTCTCCCTTCTTGGTGGCGGGCGCCCTAATCGCTCTGTACCGGGGCGCCACGGGTCGCGCGGCCATGCACCTGGCGCACCTGTTGCACGTGGACGGCCTGGATGTCGAGAAGGTGGTCGCCTACTACGCTCTCTGCCACGGCCAACTATTCGCCTCTTGGCCCAACCACAACCGCAGGGGCTTCAGTGCCACGCACGACCTGGCGCTCATCAGGGACCGCAGCGTGGACCTGTTTGATGAGTACGTCACCGCCCTCTCGCCCTGGTGCAGAATGGAGCCGGACTTCTTTGAGGTGGGCCCCGCAAATTCAGACCCGTAGCCTATACCTGTAGATTAGAGAAATACCCTGCGAACGTTCACGCAATACAGCCTATTGCAAGGCGTCTATGCCCTCTAAATAGAGAAAAAAAGGCCGCATAAACACAGAAATAAACGCCTCCGCCCGTGCTTTCAATTCACCTACGTCGCACCCAGTTCCAGCACAACGCGACTGGGAATCGTATTCACCTATGCAAAAGGGAATCAGGAAAACAAAGTTGTTTAAATAATCAGTACTGGGGATTCAGTTCACTCTTGGGTTGGCTGTCCTTTCATGGGTTGGAAACACCATGTTGTCGGCCTGGATCATTGCCTTAGTGAACTTCGTCGGAGTCAGAAGGATGTTCTGCATAATAAGCAAAAACACATACATCTTAGTTTCTTCTAGAAAAACTTTGAGCTATGTAGGATACTCCTGCACAGTGGTTTTATTTTCGTGGCCAAAGGAGTATATACCACATGAAGTGTGTGTCGACTGTTTCTTGTCATTGGAAATGATTTACAAACTAGGAGGGTTACACAGGGAAAGTTAGAAAACCAGGAAGGTTAAAGAAACACGGAAGCTTACTTCATGATTAATACCGAACTGTTTTATACCACAGAGGCATTTAAACCAGTTTGTTTTGATACGGGTATCAAGTGTTTAGGCTGCACATGAACGTACATGTTGTTTTTAGGCCTTTGTGGCCAGAAAACATTTTGCGGCCTAGAACGTTTGCACGAAGAATATATGTCTGGCAAAATCAAAATGAAATGCTTGATGTACGTCTGCATGTCCAATCATTGTAAAGTTTTTTTCAATAGTTCAAGAAAGTTATCCCGTTGCTCTATAACTCAAGAAAGCCAGTCTACATCAACTCAGCCAAACGTCAAAGCCAAAGTCTAACCGTGCTTACAAAAATAAGTTCATCATCATCATCATCATCGCTGACCATGTGGACTTCAAAACTACACTTTGCGTATTCAGAGAGGTTCGTTAGTCCCGGAACGACCCCCATTATTATTGAACAAATGTAGCGCAGCAGAAACATAAGAGACGGATAGAATACACACGGACGAGCGCTCATTTCCAACTGATTCTTTATTCACAAGACGGCAAATATATATGCTTAGCCTTAGCAGACAAAAAAACGTAGGAAACAAAAACAAAACAACAATAAAAAAAATGCTGACAAAGAAAGATCGAGTACACCCAACACGCGCCAAACATCTTCACAATTTTTTGTTGTTGTTTAGTTTTTGTTTCCTACGTTTTTTTGTCTGCTAAGGCTAAGCATATATATTTGCCGTCTTGTGAACAAAGAATCAGTTGGAAGTGAGCGCTCGTCCGTGTGTATTCTATCTGTCTCTTGTGTTTCTGCGGCGCTACATTTGTTCACTATGAATTACCAACTAGCCCAGTATACAGCTTTACCCATTGCTATGCTATGGGGTGTGTAATTGATGTGCCCTTTGTGAGAACCATTGTCTAAAGTTGGCTTCAGCGAAACGTTTTACTCGGACGTCAACGCCTTTAGTGAGGGATCGACAGCTTCGTTTTAAACAAGAATAGAAGTACAATTTCAATCCTGCCCTTAAGCAGTTTTGCACAAAAAGATGATCACCGCAAATATACACTCAAGTACCTCAATAATACTTATGACATTAGAGCCCCCGGACACGCATGCTACATTGCACTCATTTTCTTTTACACGGAAGGAGTACATTTTTTATCGTTGTGATAGGGGGTCAACGTCAGCGCACAATCAGACTGCACAATGCGCAATGCACATGCGCCTCCATCCCATTTACGATATTCTTTTGATCATTTTGGTAATATTTATATGTATATAGCGTCAAACTCTAGTTGAGAAAGTACAACGAACGGTTAGCTCTTAAGCGCGGCCACCCTTCTTCGAATTTAAACAGGTAGAGCGACTCCAATAACGGGGACAAAGTGGCTTGGTTCAACAATACTTACGATCTTCCACATAACTAAAAGCTGATCATCACACACTTAGTTGATGCAACTTTCCTCCTTAAGCTCTCCAACAAATAATTTCTCAATATTCGATGAAATCGTGCTGTGTCTATTAAAAAATGGCATGGTGGCCACCAAGCAAACACACGCTACATGCAGGAGGACATGGGCAGCTCGGCCCTCAAAATGGACCTCTGGATCCGTGCCTTGACCGCGTTCGCCTTCCGCGAATACGCCGTGTTTGGGCTTCCGCCTATAGGAAACCGGGAACAGACGCTGCTTGTCTCCATCGCCGTCTTGTTTGTCAAGGGCCGCTGGCGGTACCGCTTCGAGACGGGCTTCGGAAACTTCCGCGAGACGCCGAGTAAGGTCAAGCAAGTCCGGGTGATGCGACGCGTGGGACTCTTTCGAATCGGAGACTGCGCAGGACTGGACGCAACTGCGCTGGAAATACCGTACCAGGACCCCAGCAAGAGCATGGTGGTGTTCCTTCCCCGCATGGAGCGGCTGGCCACCTTCGAGCACAGCCTGACGCAGGCCACCCTGCTGCGCTGCGTGGCCAACCTGAGCGAGAAGGTGGTCGAGGTCACCATGCCGGTGCTGCGGCTGAAGAAGCACACCGAACTCATGCCTACCGTCTCGCTGCTGGGATGCCAGGATGTCTTCAAGAACCGGGGCAACCTGGGGGCAAGCAGTCACAACAAGACGCTGTTCGTGTCGAGGCTCACTCATGTATTGGTGTTTCAGGCCAAAGCCAAGGGAGGCGCACTGCCGCTAGGGTCTACGCCCACGGGATCCCAGACCAGCGAGTCTAAGGAACCACTGCAGTTTACCGTTGACCGCCCGTTCCTGTTCTTGGTCATGAACAGGAATCCGGACGCAATTCTGGTCATGGGATCAGTCAAGAGGGTGTCCTCTAAGAAGACCAAGAAGATCCCATGAGCTGAGACGCAGGACATGGTATCTACTGCGAGAAACGCGCTCATTAGGGTGACTTGGCCACATTTCTTTTGTTAAATATATTGTATACAAAGCGTTTGATGTCCCTTTCTAGAACGAAAACGTAAAACAAGCAAAGAACGATGGTAAGCACGCAATGCACAATGACAACCGAGTCTCAGATTCATCTAACGCACCTTATAGCTGTATTTGTGTTTAATGTTGCTTTTATGCACACAGGGAGTCCCAACAATCGTAAACCAAGATTTTAAAAATGAGAAAGGGCGTAACTAAAAAAAATAGTGTTTCTAGGAAAGGGGAGTAACGACTGGTAATTTGTTTGTCAGTGAGATCTTAAAGCGGCAAAAATACCTGACCAGCCGAAAACGCCTAATACGTGATGTCGACGCCTAGCCAAACTTCTGGTTCAAACAGCTTCAACTTTTAGTGGCACACTATGATTAGGATGTGCAAGCTCAATACTGCTGTAATCTGTAACAATTACATCACGGAGACAGGGAAAAGTGGCGAAATAATTTTTCAGATATTTATTTTTTATCGCCGCTGATTAAAATATTAAACTGTTTTTTGTTCATATACATAGCTTGCTGAGCAATTTATACACTGTTGTAAAATAATATTCTGTAACACCCACTTAGCAGGGACAATCAGGATTTTGGGAAAACGGCTTAGCTTTTTCGTCGCTTTAAAGGGCGAAATCCTTAAAACTAATTTTGGGCATTTGTATGAGTAACATTTGTTAGCAGGAACCAATTGGATAAATGAATAAGAGAAACATTTCCTGGAGAATGATTAACAACACCCATTTTGTTCCGAGATGCTGAATCACACCAATAGTGTCGGTTAGGACGAAACCCTAAAGCTACTTTTAAGATGTTCTTAAGCACCACACATATCAGCAAAAAGTATTTCGGTATATGAGTGCGTGAGCATCATAATGAAGAAGTTAAGAAAACTCAATTTTTCCATTTTCCTCGGTTAGCAGTGCAATTGCGAAAAATCCCACCCCTACCCTATGACGCAAATGAACACCCCAAATTTGAAGTCTTTAGGTCTAGCGGTTTTCGCAGGGCATTGATGAGTGAGTGAGTGAACCAAACAGTCGAAACCTTCTCTTTACTGGTAAAGGTTATAGTTTTTACAGCGATACCCGATGCGTTTATTGGATCCGTCCGACCTCTGTTCTTATCGTCGTCCTTTTTCAAAACCCTGAAATCTTTTAGACCGTAAAAACGATGTGTTAGCATAAGCACGAAGCAAGGATAACACAAATAAATCTTGATTAATTGTGTCACATCTATAGTTGATGCATGAAAGGCGGTTACACAGAGTGTAACTCGTTGCCGTCTTTCCCACTCACAATTTTGAGGACGTTCAGCAGTTTTCCAACCGTATGCCCAGAGGCATATCGTCTTAGGAAATCAGCGCACGCACGCGGTGGTTCTGCAAAGCCAGCACGTTTTTTTTTTCTACATCGGATTGAGCCCTCCTCTGCGCCACTCAAGTGATACAATGCCTGTTTCAAGTATTTTCAGCGAAAGCGTAAAGCCTTAAACTCGGCTTGAATTCGTGCGTGTCGCCTGCCCTCTGCGCTATATCATTGCAACTCGTGCGACTTGGAAATGATCCTCGTTTTAATCCGATCCCTTGCGGCTCTTTTAGCAGCTGATACCTCGTCCTCGACGCTTGTGAGACTCTAATGGGAAATAAGATCTTAAGTAACCCATAAACCCTCAACTTCTTCAAGTTTTGTCAAGTGAAAAGTCTTCGTATTCAAAAATATCCCAATTCTATACGACTTCTTTTCATCTTCGGAAAAGTGCAACATGTTAAAACGGAAACAAAACCTATATGCTGAACTGCTAGCGACGGGCGTAGTGCTGCCTGGCACTAGATATTTTCAGGGCCATTCAGGTGGTGCACTTTTGTAGGGCTCGTGGTAACTCGTCATATTTTTATAGTGTGGCGACATTTATAATAACTTTTATATACAAGAACAAGCAAGCAGTAAAAACCGCCGTTCATCATGATAATGGTGCAGCCACCCCCGTACCCTATCATGTCGTCATTGTAGCAAGCTCAAACATTTGTGGAACAGGAGTTGAGTGTTGTGCGCCAATCATCTTATTGCTGTTTCAGAAAAACTGTTGCAGGTAATGTAAAACCAAACAGCGAGGGTAGGTATTTTGCATACCAAAGTGCATATCAAGACGGTACAGAGAGGATGTCGTACTTAATCTGCACGCTATTGAAGATGACGCTGCCCTAAGCGGGTGTTCCAACGTAAAGACGCCTGGTGACGCCGTCAGTCCAGCGGTGTCGTCGCGCCATTTCAGCCAACAACGTAGCATCATGCAACGCTTCCAATGCGTGTACTGCAGTCGTGACACATTTTTTTCTTTATTGCCAGACAGACCCCGCTGTTACAAACACAATACACAACGAAACAAAAACCATTGCAGTAAGATAAAATCACTGTCACTCTGGGATACAGTGCTGACAGCTAAAATATTTTCATTTTTGTCAACTTCTCTTGTGACAACCAGTCTGGAATACATTGGCGTGCTTTTCGCACTTCAAAAAAGGCACTATGGCCTCTCGGAAATACTTATTTTCTGGACGCGCATCAATGCCCGAGTGGGGGATTGCCATTCGGCATCTCTATATACTGTGCAGATTTAGTAACATTATTAGATCTCGAGGAACGCCATCATAATTTTCAATGGACAAATGCCGAATACCATGGCCGCAAAGGGCGCTTAAGTTCGATTGGGGCTTTCCGTCTTTCCCACCATCGCCACGTGTGCAAACGGCGTGGAGAACAACGCCTCCTCCTCGAAAGCAGCAAATACAGAAATAACGACCCAACCTGATAGAATTTAAAAATGCATTTGGGAATTGCACAATTGTAACCATCAGTGGTAGAAGTTTTAGGGGCGAAGCTCCTTAAGGCGTGGGTCTGTCCATCCTCGACGTATGTATGTAGCCACCTCTAGTTTAGTTCTTGGATTGTTTACTAGATGGCGTGGCTACCTCTAGTTTAGTTCTTGGATTGTTTACTAGATGGCGGTACTTGTATATGATGAAAAGATGCGCTTGGATTGTTTACTAGATGGCGTGGCTACCTCTAGTTTAGTTCTTGGATTGTTTACTAGATGGCGGGGAGCGTTGTAATAAAATCCGTTCGCTGTTGGCGCGCGCTCGGAGTCGCCCGATGGATAAGGCTGCAGATGTGCGAGCCCGCGAGGCAGAAGCGCTCCGTGAAGCTGTGTGACGCCGCCGCCAAGATCCTGCCGTACGAGAGCGGGAGGCCGAAGCGTGTCGTCTGGCTGCGCGACGACGCCGCCAAGATCCCAGCGTTCCAGAACGAGAGGCCCAAGCGTCACGGCAACGGCGCGAGGACCCTGCCGTACGCGAAGCGGCACTGCTGCGCGCGAAGAGGATCTCCAAAACGTCAGAGAACGGGAAGCGGCAAGAAAGCGCGCGTATCGGCAGGCAGACCCCGATGCAGTGAGAGCTCGTGAGGCGTCTGCAAAACGCATCAGGCGAGCTCAGCCCCAAGGTGCCGACGCGCGGTTTAAGCGAGACTTTCTAGACGTTACGTTCGGACACAGATGTAGTGGGCGAACTTTCATTGAAGAGTCACGGTTTTACCGATGATTTCCCCTCAGGAGCTGCGCCCACTCATCATCATTCACCCCGTGGATATGCTGCGAATTTTTTTCAATGAGCTCGAAGCACTGATATGTAAATACAGGACAGAAGCCGGTGAGGTGAGCTAAAATCGTAAGAAAAACGAAAAAAAAAGATGGGTTTCACCATTCGCAAAACCAACAAAAGGTCACTGTGCCGTGCGAGAACGACTTCTGCTGTTCGCTTCGGACTCTGTAAGATTGGAAGTGAGTTGCATTGCTGTCAAACCCGCCGTGTCGTGGAATTTAGCAACAAGGAAGTATTTACAGTGATCAGCCCAAAATGTTGAATTCAGGGAAAGCAAACTTATCTTCCAACTGCTCCACAAGGGCCTACTCCTAAATACCTAAAAATTGGGGCGTTCTTACCCAGACAACCCAAAATCCGTCCCGACCCATCACATGAGCCGTGGTCTGCCGATCTGGTCTGTGGTGACCAGCTCGGCTCCGAGCTCGTGCAATACCTGGCAGTACTATACCTGGTGCATTATACCGTGGAATCGGCGCGGGCTTGCGGCGTCTTGGATTTGGAAGGATGAGCACTTCCCCTTTAACTCCCTTTCATTTCTGCCTCAATGAACATTGATTATTCCTGTTTAGGTTTCCGAGATACAAGTTAGACGGCTAATAAATGGAAGCAATTTTAAAGGTTCTCAAGAAAACCCAATTCAAGTTAATTTTGTACCGAAATGCCACAAAAAGTAGTTGAAGCTATTGTCTGACGTTTTACTACAAACAACATTACAGTTTTTCCAAACTTTTTCGGGAAAATATGCATACACCTTGCCCCCAAAATATGTATACAATATACAGAACGCCGTCATATATTGTAAACTTTGTATTGGTCTTGTATTATGGTCGTTGGCTGCAGAAAAGTTTAAAAAAAGAAATCAAGACTTCACACAAAACTCGTTGCTACAAGTATGCCACACGTCACTGCAGTATGACAAAAAGGTATGTGCGGATATTTCTGTATTATTTTATGAACGTTGCACTGTATCCCAGCTATGCTTCATAAACCAGACTGCCCTGAAAAGTTAATCTATCTTCGCTAAAAAATGGCTGCTTATACCCACATGAACTTAACAGCAGGAAAACCAGATTTGGTTCATTCGGAAGTTTCGGAGAAGGCCGGTTTCATGGCTGGATGGTACTTGCGGATTGCTTATTGCTATGCGATTCATAGTTGGTAACTAACACAGGAAAATTTATCAACCTTGTACTCAATGTACTAACCTTATGTCTCCAATTGCTACAAGGTATCATCGAGCATTACTTCATTTTCTGCTCAATTGTTGGCGTTAGTATGAATGCTAGTCGACCTCATTATTTTTCAGACTTACCATGTTTTCCCATCACAATCTGAGTGTTCGTTATGTGAATATTCTACTGTGCTCTAGCGATGTCTCTTACTCTGATGTTATGTGCCTGTCGCGTAATTCATGGCGTAAACCTTAAGCATGAAAGGCTTGCTAACTGAAACTAGGAATGTTCGTTATTGCTACACGCAACGAGACCCACCGTTCTTGAAAAAAAGGCCTGGACAACTGAACTGGTACCTCTAAACGAAAACTATTCTCAGCGTATATCTATGGAGCAATTGTGACTTAGGAAAATTAGATCGGCATTTTTTTTAACTGGTGGCTAAGGCATAAAAACTACGCTAACATTACTCGAGTAACGGGAGATGCAGATTGAAGCAAATATGCTATAGAATATAAAATAGGTAATTCTGCACATAGAAAAGGCACAAAGAAAGGAACTCCCATTAGGCTTCAATTAAACGACATCAATTGAAAAAAGTCCCCTTGACAGTATTTCTTTTGAGCCTGTACTAAAACTACGGGAAATATGTACCTATGAAAATGAATAACAAATACTCCACGCACTCCAACAAATATTCCTAGGAAACTGCACCAATGTTGCTCCTAATACAAAAGGAACCGACGGAAAAAAACGAAATAAACGTGAATTCGCATAGATACCCAGTTTTCTAGCGAAAATAACGAATCTAGATTAAAACTTCGACAACCCTTAGTAGTTCCTCAAGATGTACGAGCCTATTACCATCCAAAAAATGGTGCAGCGGAAAATGTTTTTAGCTATTGCGATCAGTTGGTAGCATTGCAGTAGGAAACTACGCAGGGTTAGAAGCGCAAAAGCTTTCATTTTCTTCTAGCCTTCAAAAACGAAAGCCTGTCCTGCCTCGGCAGGCACAATACACAGCAATTCAGTAATGGGAAGCCAATTTACTATTGATCCAAGTATTCAGGGCACAACGCAAGAAAGGACTTACATGAGGATTCTCGAGGCCTGAACCGTGTGCATAGTTTCCGAGGTGCTGCTCGCGACTGGAGGGGGAAGCTACAGCATTGATGTTTACAAGGAACAAGTCGTTTGTCCATACCGCAATCCACCCTACCCTCGTTTTCACAACTTTAACAAAATATTTTGCTTAAAATATCTTACAGCGGAGGTGCATCTGGCATTTGTGTCCTTACCCAAAACCTCTCCAGGCTTTACGTTTCCTTTATGCGCGAGGCATTAAACAGCACAATGCGTTCCACAGGGCGCTTTATTTCGGCAGTAGCAATTTAGGCGCTCCACGCCACTACACGGCGGATAAGGCAAAACAACGAATGAAGGCAGTCAATCAAGCGGACAGACAGGCAGCGGAATCGACCATTGTCATCAACTCCCAATGAAGGTTGCAGCAACAAACAGTGGCGCCACGCGTAGAAAATCGAAGCCATTGGAAAGCGTAAGGTGGAAGTGTACCCTGCACTAAATTGTCTCAAGCGGGAAAAGGACGAAGCCCTTGAAGAAACCGAGCATGAAGCAGACCGTTCGAGGGGTTGAATTCGGCATAAGTGACTTCGCATTCAGAGCCCTTGAGAAGAGCTTAGCAGTCATCTGGTAGTACGGTAGCTGCGATGAATCCACGCCTGTGGGTGGGGGTTTTAATGTAGACGTTCTGGGACCAAAAGTGAATGGGTTTACGCATTTCGTGCTGGAGACATGTCGATATCACACTGATTAGGCCCAACCGACTACCTGGCGGCTTACCCGCCCCGACTGACATTACCCAACAATGTGCCCGCAGTTGGGAGTATGCCGATCAGTGTATCATAGTGTATCATATCATAGCGACGACAAAGTCACTTGGTCCGTCGTTGCTAAGTGATAATGTGGGGTGCAATAAACTTTTACAACTTTTCTAACTACGACGTTACCAGCTCCGAATTTTATTCACCTTCACAAGGCGGATTGGTACCACGCTGGGCTAGTTGGTGGTGTGTATTTCTGTAAATACACACCATACCGCTTGTGGTGTGTATTTCTGTCCATCCTTTGTCAAAATGGGCTCTGTTCCTTTCTTTGTAGAGGGCGGAATGACCTTAAATTTGCTTACGCGTCGCCTTTCTGCGTCAAGCTCCCACCTTATTTCTGGAATTACTCGCTTCATTGTAGTTAGTTATTGCTGGATTTATTGCGTTCTTTTTGGGTGTTCTTTTGGGTTAAAAATCTACGTCACCATTCAAAAAAGATAAAACATCACCCTTACCATAACTGAGGACAGTGAAGATGCGATCACCGTTTACGCATGAAACTGTCCCTCCCTCAATAGCAAACGACGAGAACTGGCCCTCATTGCTGCATTTTCTTTACCGGAGGTAAATGAACTTCACGAAGCGAACACCCTGACTCCACAGCTTCGATACTACACCGCTTTCACCGAAGACGCAGAACGTCAGACAGAAAACTTTGTTCACAACGCGCACCACGCTCAACCACACAAGCTGAGCCAAGAAATACCGAGAACATTTGTGTAACTCATACTTGCGCAACCCTCCTGTCGAATAACATAGATGCTCAACATATACAGCATTCCAAGCCGTAGACTTTACGCCATTCCAGTCCACTCCTCCGAACTCCACTCCCCGGCATTCGCATTTTGAACAAAAGTTACCCAGGAAGTCACGCACCGTGAACGTACCCACTGGGTAATGTGTTTCCTAAAGCTTCGCTGCCCAGCACCCCACGTAACAAATGTGATGTCACTGCACGTGCAATTCTATTGACCTGCTGCTAAAACGATCCCGCCGTTTGGGCTCTGTAGACTCGAGGTTGGTTCCAGATTCTTGCACAGACGGCTGGGGTTTGAGCCTCAGCCGGTCTACTTTCATTTTTATCGCATTTTTTTCTGAACTCAATTCTTTTTATTCTCGAAGAAGTCGATTCATCCTGCTGCTTTTGGTATGAGTGATGGTTTCGTATGTTTTAGGTTGCTTTAGATTCGACACGCGCCTATGACCATGTTTGGTTAACGTTATGTATGGCTGGAAGACATATGTCACATGGGGCGCTGGGCAGCGAAGCATTTGGAAATACGCCACCGGGCACCACTGGACAACAGGTACAGCTGCCTCTTGTCACATTATACCAACACGAAAAGAACATAACCCCCCCCCCCCAGACGTTATCTAACTTCTACGAAACCTATATCTACCGCAGACTACAAACTCAAACCTTGTACAACCACACCATCCTCACACACATATCTCCATCCATATACCCCTACAACTACTTTCACTTTGACACTCGTTTAACAACCGATCCCCTCATCTGTTCCTGCCCGGGCAACCCTGACCCCATTCACTTCCTTCCCCTTAGCAATGGGAGTCTGCGCTGACCAGGTCGGCACCTGAGCGCCAAAAAGCCCTAGGGCATCGAGCCCTGAAGTCAGCAAACACTCGCGGGCTCTTGAACGTTGGCAACTTAACACCACCCCTCACTCCCGTCCTTTTGCTCATTAAATGTTTTATTCTTGCTCCTCCTTGAATTCCGCTGATGAAGAAATACGATGTTGTCCGTCCTGAACACTCAGATTTCCTTATCTTCCTTTTTGGCGCTCGTTTTGTTATCTTGGAGATTACAACGCGATGTCCGGAGCCGTTCGACACTCCTGCCACAAAATTATGCTTTGTTGTTGTTTACGCCTGGTTCACTTCGACGACGTTCACGGGCCTCATTTTTTGCCGCGTGGAACCCAGAGCCGAAGCGAAAAAGGAATCTTGCAATATCTACGTTGCCGGGTCGTGCTATTGCTCAATGCCTTTTCTTTCGTTTGTTTTGACTTGATTCCTTCTCTCGAAAGTTTATCAATTTTTCTTGCCATCTCCCTTAACGTTCGGTCGGGTTGTTACCAACGCAACGGTGGCATCTTCCAACGACCGCACTGCTTCCATAAGCTGCGGTGTGTTAGCCGGCTTGGCTTTATAAGCTGCTCGCCGCCGGCGAGAATCTTATTGCGGCGAGCAGCCCGTCCGTGAAGTTGCGTCTAAGTTAATGCAGAAAAAAACACGATGGCGTTTTATGTAATAGCTGGGCAGAGTATGATTTGTGACTCTTTTCCTGCCGGTGGGGCTGTCTTTGGTCCTCGTGCGGAAGCATTAAACGAGTTCTGAAACCACCACAAACAGCCACGAGTTAGAAAAAAACAATACATTGCATGAATGAAAGCAAAATACACACCCGTTAGCTCTGGTTATGAGTTTTGATATCGGGCCACGAAAACTCATCTCGGCGGTGCTTCATACAATATATATATATATATATATATATATATATATATATATATATATATATATATATATATATATATATATATATATATATATATATATATATATATATATATATATATATATATATATATGCGACGGACTTCGTCCTTGTTTTTGCGACACCCCCGCACAGTGGCGAAATATGTTTTCTGGGGGTTAGTTTAGCCAGAACTGGTGCGACCGACGTCAAAAACGAAGGTTGCTTTGGTTGATATACTTAAACACAGAACCCATGTTTGGATTCACGTGATTTATGGCTGGCCGAACAGTACACCAGCGTACCCTACGGCGTTACGACGGTTACAGCGGAAACGCCGCTAGGGTCATAAAACATGGTTGGGGTAACGAATCATCCTGTACCTTCAACCCACTCAACTGTGTAAAATGCCCTTCTGGGAACCGCTAAACCATTTCCACAGCGCTTATTCGATGTCTGTTTGCTAACTGGAAAGGCAGTGATGTGTGATAATACAAAGAAAAGGAAATTTACTGTGTAGAGTTATTGTGCGTCGGGAACGGTTGGGCGCTGCACGAACCCACCATTTATATCACTCTCAAATCCCATTTTAGAACCTCAGTGTTTCTCGTAACGTTCGCACGTCCGTTCTTTTTTTAATTCGCATTATAAAAATGCCTGCAATGCTTTGCTTGAGGAATACACCTACCGGATTTTCGACATTTGTTTGGAAACATCTGTCAGCGAAGTAAATGATTTAGATAGGTGTGTCTTGAACTCCTGCGTACTCTCAACTCTTTAACACAGAGAAATAGCTTCGTACATGCGCCTCCCTATACGGTTTTGCGATTTATCACCCATACGTGGCATTTTCTTTGACACGTGGAGTCGGCGTTACAGTGTTGTCGGGTTGACTCTAATGAAAGCAAAAATCACAATGGTTTAAGATGTCAATGCAGCCTCCCTCAATTTTCATCCCATTGGCTACGAATGTATGAGGCGACCATACGTCCCCATTAGCTGTTACTGGGGCCATCCGCCCGCAAGACGTTGCCGTTGGCTGCGACGGGGTATGCTCCGGGCAGACGCCACTATTGGCTGTGACGCCTGATGTGGCCGCGAACGCTTATATGCGGCACTCTAACGCTTACATAGCCCATGCGATGTCATGAAGTTTAACGTCATGGTTTAGAGTCTATGCCGTCAACTCAAACCCGCTTCTTGACGTACAACCAGTTGAATGTCGCTTTGCACGTCGCTGGGCTCCGCGTTGATATTACCTAATTTTCAGGCTGTATATAGATTTAGCAAACCGGATATGGTAGACTGATCAAAGACGATTATAGCTGCCATGACAAGCCGACGGCCGATTGTAGATTTCTTATTTGACTCCAACATCAACGTAGTCACTCGCACTATTCAAACACAGACTCAAAAGGATTGGTCAAGGACGATGGCTGCTGTCGTAAGGAGCTCACCGCCCCATAAGCCATCCCCTAGCTGCGCAGTGAGCATACCAGCCCACGGTGTCCCACACCATGGTACTCCGTGGTATTTTCCTGTGACGATAACATCCACAGTCAGAGGCTTGCGGCCAGTTCACCAGCATCCATTTGGCTGTGACCCAAACACACACCATCAAAACAGTGCTCTGCGGCATTCTTTCGGAACGTATCGCTTTCACATGCTAGGTGTCCGTAGAGGGTTTCTAATATTTGTATAAATACGTGAAAGCTAATGCACCACTGATCAGTGAAGTCGGGGAAGCAACAAATGGAGTCGATTGTCATCGCCACTGCTGGGCTGCAACTTGAAAAAACAGCAGAAAAGATGCATGATGCTGCTCCTGTGCAGGGTCACTGAGCAGTGCTAAGGCGAATTCAGCGGGGGCAGAAACCACGGGTAGAGCAAAAGGGTGAATGCTAGCTGAAATGATGAATTTCAGTATGGTTGTAGACCACGAAAGTATGGTACTTCGATCCTTTTGGCTTTTGAGAGTTTTCGGCAAGAGTTGTCAAACCCATTTCTTGGCACACATGAAACATATTTACATGAGGCCTTACCAAAAATGTCGGCGCCAATACCTTATTATATATGTGGAAACTTCTCTGTTCCAGTTCAGTGACCACATATGCACTCATGACACATGCCTACGCTGGGGCATATATTAGCTTTGTTTCAAAGCCGCAACTTCATAACATACCCAATGAAATGCTGGCCTCCCAAGTCCACCACAATGGCGTAGCCAGACAGTGTGGGGGCAGCTGTTGTGCAGTGATTTGATCATGATCAGGCGTCGTGTCCTGCCCAAAGTAATAGTCTCGGCAGGACCCTTGGGAAATTGTCTTATGAATAATTATGCCTCGGCCAACACTGACCTTCTTACACCATTTTTGATTGAAAAGGGCGTAAATCAAATGCACCACAATTGAGCCAACGCGTACCACCAAGGGGTCAATACAGCTATCCTCCTTCTGGAGATTAATACCAGGACATAAAAAAACAGAACGGGCAACGAAGATAACTTTGCGTCTAACTTTAGTGCATCACCACTCAGACTTTAGCCTTAAAGTCGTCTTGATACGAGACGTTGTGAATTTCTTCACGACTGTCCTTGTATCGCTTCACTTGGGTGCATAAGGTCCAGCTGGTAAGGTATTCACACCGCAAAGTTTTAGTGCGCCACCATGCCCTACAAACACGACACAAACCCTACTCACTACGTTTTCTGCACTGCCCACTTCAGCTAAACATAATCATTGAACGTACCCCCGATTTCAAAAACGAAATACAGATTACCCCTGATACCGTTCCCGCTAACTCAAGACGGAATTCCTTAAACGATCTCGTGCACCAACTATACGCACCCAATTTTCAAAAGCAGTCTGGGACACTGGCCCACACTTTACATCCCAATTCACTACATTTCCCCTGCTATTTCCCACCCATTCCCACCGTTACACCATTGCTGCTTGTTACCCCTAGGGGTTCTTATGAATTATCAAGAGACCCTCGGTTTCTTTTTCGTTATGTAAAGGCACTTTAAAGACGTACATCGACGCGGTAACAGCTTCGTAGAAGAGTAAAATATGAGAAAACCTTGTCTACAGTGGCGGCACAGGCAAAATAACGCCCGTCTTGTGTAGGGGTAATGCACGCGTATGGTACTATTCGCATTACACCTAACGCTCGACGCTTACACCCAATACACTTCGCGACACCTGAACATTGCTTCATGAGTGGTGCAACGTACTTCTGGAGTGGGCGCACGGGTTCTGCTGGTGTTGCTTACTACGATGAACAAAAGTCATGAGCCATTTCACTGGGTGCTGGTGGAGAAATTGGCGAACCTGTTTAGCACACGGAACATAGATAAAACAATTCTGCGTAAAGGAACGAACTCATTGATTATGAACTAACGAATTACAACTGAATAAAACGCAACGTAATGATAGAGTCGTCTAGGCGGCTAACTGCAACATACTTTGCCACAACAGCCCTTTTCAGTTAGCGTGTTCCTCCCGTACAGACCTAAGTATTGACAGCGAACGAGAATCGTGTAACGTTTAAACCTTCAATGCAAACTAACTACAGTGAGTAGGATAAATAGATCACACACCTGACGTAATAATAGAGTCGTCTATGCGGCGAGGTGTCAGGGTATTTTTGTGGGGAATGTTTCGACAAAACAGCAGTTAGAGCTATTTTTACTAACCAGACATCTCCCAAACACGCCCGTGTAATTGCTTCTAGTGCGCATTATTTAAAGTGTACAAAGTCACTCTGAACTAATTATTACACGTAAATGAAATTCTTTGTAATGATAGAGTCCACTTGTACAATAATCATGTAATTGTTTTCTGGAAACTCTTGATAAAACAACAGTTAAATCCATTTTCCACTGAACATTCACACTAAGGTTAGCTTTGCCGCAAGGCGTTTTTGCTAACGCACACGAAAAATGCAGGGAACCCTGGACACGTAAAGTTTTGTCCTAAGATAAACACCGCTAGGCGGGAATGCTGACGGCAGAAACGGTGGCCGGCGTCTTTGATAACCACGCACCTTCCTTTATTCATGTCTTTCTCTCAGTGTTTAACCTTACATTCCTAAGTAATACTCACTAACCTAACCAGCACGACATCACTAACAGTCCCCGCTGTTCAGCAAACACTCCCGCTCGGCGTGGACTCAGTAGTTGCGCCTGGCCCTGCCCACGCTGCTCGAAGACCCTTGTTAGGCACGCTGCGTTGCAGCCAGCTTCTAAAGAAAAGAAAAAAAATAGAATCTCACAAAGGTTGGGAATGAGATTCGGTTGAGCGAACGAGCAGGCGTTGTAATGTCGCAGGGTAGGGCGCCTGTCAGGGGAGGCACGCATCTCTCGCATTCTGGAATGCATTTGCCTCGTCCCGGGTGAGCTGTGGTTCTCTCACTGAACAACGCCTTCACGAAAAAGGCGGTGAGATCAAGGCCGCACGTTAGAAACACGCTTCTTTTAAGTGTCAGATTGGTGACATTTTCTTACTATTAAGTTAGACCAAGCTTTCACATCACCACAGCGAATTCTGTAGAGTCACCTTGCAGCCTTCTTCTTGTCTCGAGGTCGCTGACAACTTTTGTGTTACCTCGAGCGTGAGGGGCTACGCTTTACCAGCATGTTGTCGTCAGGGGACAATAATATAATTGGGGATGTGAAAGGAACCTATTCAGACTACCCATTCCTGCACCAGTGAGATGCCTGTGATGCAAACTGACGGTGATACAATCGCTGTTTTATCTTGTATGTAATTCAGCCACAGGAAAACGCCTCATACAAAACGTGGAAGCTGATTTCAGGCTAATCAAGAATACCTTTCAGCTTTCGGTATAATTCCATTGCGGTGGCACACAGTGAGAGTAAACAACAGCGCCCCGAGTTTTGAAACCTTTGTTCGAGCATTTGTAACTTATCATTTCTTCAATTCATCACACTTCACTACAGTGGTGGTGGTAATCGATACGTTCCCATAGACGAATAAAAGTCACAGGGGAAAATGCGGTGGATAGTGGGCTGAGGACCTCTGTGAGGCCGTCTGTGCCTTTTGAGCGAGCCTCCCCGAGCTGAAACGACAAATAAAGTTTCTAATTTCAAGCTCAATGAAATCGAATTTAACACAAGCTCTCAAGCAAGTATTTATTTATTTACTTCTTTCTTTACCTACAGCGTACACATGCGGGTACGGTTATGGAGACAGCACTGCAACAATGTGTGACGCAGTCAAGTTTCCAACGAGGTTCTGACCAAAGCGAAGGACGCGCGGAGGCAAAATAGTTAACTTTTGTTCTTGTTTGGGCGTGCTACAAATGGGAGAACGTTCCCCTACACATGACATTTCCGCTACCCTACGACCTCGCGAGACACGTGGCTGGCATACTTTACTTTGCGATTACTGCCTTTGAAATGTGTAATGGCAGCTACCTAATTCCCCCTTCGCCGTCATGACGACGTTATACTCATGTTCTCGCCTTTATTTGCCAACAACCGGTGTGCCCATGTGTTCATTTTCAATTACAGAATTTACGCACGGCTTTGCCATTCCATGCCACGAATTTGTTTTAAATGCGAATGCATTTATTAGCCGGGGGTTGTCTTGCTCCGTTGGCCGGCGTGCGCCTGCATTCCTCCAGCGCGAGCGCACGTGAGCGCGCGCCTCGTAGTCCTGCCTTCGTCGTCGTCGTCGTCGTAAATGCGAATGCATTTCTTAGTCGGGGGTTCACACAATGCAACGTGAGCATTACGCCTCTCCCTGGCGGTGACGTCACTGCAGTTGCTTTCACGTCATCATCATCGGTTGGAGAAGAAGAAGAAGAAAAGTCTGCGAAGCGAAGAGCGCGTAATGCCGAACGCGTTACGCGCTCGGGAACATCAAGAAGGAGTCTAGTCGTTTGAACGCGTTTCGGGTTCTTTGGAACGAGTTTGGAAGAGGAGGTGATGAGAACGGTGATGCCATCATTGCGGTCTGTGACGACAACCCTCGTCTGGCGCCGTTCAGGTCGTACCTGGTGTGTGCCTCGTGCCGCGAGTCTCTGGTCAACGGGCGCGTTCCTTCGATGAGCGTGAGTTTCGGCTACCGGTACCCTCCTCGTCCGGCGCACCTTCCCATTACTGCTTGCCGACTGGTGCCTTGATAGCGATGGAAGTCGGTGAAGTCGAATCCCTCGCAGCAACGATACCACCAGAAAGAAGTGTAACACAATGACCCTTTGACCGTGCACTTTAGCGATCACAAGGCAGTGATTGTGGCCGTCAGGTACAACGATAACACAAACAGGTGCTGATGAATAAATGATTACGTTCACAGTCTTGTCATTAATTACGCCATTACTCGCAACACACTCATCGGTGCACCCAATGCATTCGCATTTCTGCACGATTCCCTTCGGAGAGGTGCGGGAGAATTTTTTTAAATTTCATATTATGCAGCCTGCATTTCTATAGTCGCCCTATTTGCTATTCTGTGATACGAGGTGCCCGCCGCAGTGGCTCAGTGGCTAAGGGGCTGTGCTGCTGAGCCGAAGGCCGTGGGTTCAATTCCCGGCTGCGGCGGGCGCTTTTTTGATGGATGCGAAAAGCTAAAAATCCCCTGCTTTCGAGAAATTGGTGCATTTTAAACGTCGCCAGGTGACGGTCCAAATTAATCTGGAGCCCTCCACTACGGCGTCCCTTATAACCTGTGCAATTTCGACGCGTTAAGCCACATAATCGATTGTGATACAAGGACCTCAAATAGACACTAAAGGCTGAACGAAATGTCGTTCTTTTATGATAGATCATACGTTGCGTACCTCTCTAGGCTTTTTTACGACAAGTAACGATGCGCTGTCTGGTGAAAAACAAGAAAATAAAGCTAGCATTGCCCTGTTCTGATGTAATTTCTTTTTTTTTTGGTGACGGAGCCATTGCGTAACAAACAAGGAGCAAGAACTGCTGCGGTGTTGGCGCCCTCACGCACGCAACCGTAGATTTTACGACTACAATCGAGGGTCGACGCCGGAAACGTTTCGGAGCCCGAAGGGACTGGCTTGGAATTTTATGTTTTGTCTCCAACGGAAAGAGAAGTCTTTTTTGCTGATCAGTGAAGCCCATGGCGTCAACACCGGATCAACCACTTCCCATGGCCACTTCACATGAGAGGTGATAGGAGAAACGGGAACGGCACGCTAGCTTTCTCTGACGCCGCTTGGGTGCCGCGGGAAACAGTGCCGTGGGAAACAGTAGGAAACGCCGCGGGAAACAGTGCGTCAGTGAAAGGCGCTCAGTTCCTCCCGCACTCTCCGCTTCGAGCGGTCGAACTCGACAAGCTCACCGCGGAGATGTCTTTTAGTACGCTCCCTGAATAAAATTGAGGGAAGATTGCACTTACGTGCAAGACTTGAATGGCGAAACGGTTGTAGGTGAACATTGACGGACACAAAGTTGAGTTTTAGTATTGTTTCGGCGTGGTGGCTGACATCGGCGGCATGGCATTTCAATATTCTTATAAAAAGAAAGGCCAGAGTGGAGGTCGTCATTTTCGTCGAAGGTTTTGTACGCCACTCTGCGAGCACGAATTATCATCCCTAGTGGATGCTTGGCACGCCGAGCCTTTTGAAGCGCGGCCTTTTCTCCAGCCTTGCGACTATTCGCGGTGGGGGATGTGTAGTCATTAGTCGCCTACAGCAGCTTCGACCTTCAAGTCGCTGCTCTTCTAGGGTACAGAGAGCATGAATACGACAACACAAGGGCGAACGAACGAGGGCCGTACGCTATGACGTGTCTTTCGCGTTCCTCACAAGTGTTGCAACGACACGGCGAAGCCTGCAGGGTTTCTGTGGCTAATTTTGGTCAATCTCCCTAAGTGGGTATGTTTGGGTTAATGGTCTCGCGCTCGAAAGAAGCGTGCATGAGCTCTCGGCATTTTCTTGGTATTTTCAACTGCAGGCACAATACACAAACGATTTGCACAAAAGATCCACTGTTAAATCCGCCGGGCGCATATTACAGCCTGGGAACATTATAATTCAGTAGTTCTCGCCGGCTCAACGAGGCACAAGAGTAGCGCTATGCGACGCCCTGGGATTATGAACACCTGCTTGCGGTGACCGGCAGAGCGCAATGTTAACGGAACTGCGCAATTATCCCCTTATTTTGCACGGGTGGTAAGGTTTGAACCGGACACACTTTACGGATAGCAACATCGGTGCGCGGAGAATGCAATATTTGAAGCTGAGGCGGGTCATTTAAAAACATCTTGTTCCTTCTGCCGTTTCCAGCCGGTGTTATTCCTCGCAGAGCCCGGGCCTACTCCGTCATAGAATATTGACTTCAGTAAATGTGCACCGATGTAGAGCACGCCTTTTCCAAAACAAAACTGAAAAATTGCGGCTGACCCTGAAGTGCGAGGGCAGCAGGCTGTCTCCAATTATACAAAAGCTGTATTCTGTGCTTCCTCAGTAAGCTCACCTCCCGTAAAGTCTTGATTTATATTTATTTCACGTGCTCTACCACCTAAGAAATGTTTATGTCAGGAAAACATTGCTAGATGCTTCTCCAATGAGCTCTCGCAATTCACAACCTTCGTAGCGTCACGAACCATAGCACCTAAAAGCATACGCGTCATCGACACCCGTTTCCACGTTTCTGGCATGTACTGCCTTATTAAACAAATGTTTGTCACGAGAACGGTTTCTTTAGACTCTCAGCACCATATTGCATCGATAGAGGCCTACTTGTTTTTACCATTTAGTGTCCCTTTAACGCTGCGTTTTAATAACAGTTTAGCGTAAAAACGTTTTGACAGCCACACTTCAAATAATTCGCAATTTGGTGCTGTAGTCGCAACAGTAAGCATAGTCCGGTGGATTTCAGAGAAACACAGCCTGTTACAGATGCTTAATGAAGTCCCGAACGGTTTGTTAGCTAGGAAGTGTTTCTCGAGGTGGCGGACCGCCAGGGCCTCGGCGTGCGTGACCGCTGGTGCCGCTCACGGCTTCTCGCCGACCCATCCACACTCCTCACGAACGCTGCCTTACGTCGTTTTGGTGCACATCTATCCCCCTTCAAATGCGCGGAAACGTGTTCACAATACCCGTACGCGACACGCGCACCACGCATACAACTCAGCACGCCACCAAACCCGTACATCCGCCTTGAACCAGCTACTGGCGAAATGGCCCGAAGCGGTGTACTGTTTTGCGGTCGATTACCGTCATCACAACGCCTGCGCTCTGGCGGTCACGCGCAACTCCGCGAGCAGCCTTCTGAGCACACTCAACTCCTCCACGATTGCAAAGGAAGCTGCCGTTGCATTCGCTCTCACATAGAGACTCAACCCCACCCAAGATCATCACTGATTCCAAGGCGGCTCTGCTGCATTTTGCACGTGGGTCCATCTGTTTTAAAGCCTTCGGCATCAATAGCCGCCCTATACAGAGCACGCGCTGAAGGGCAGCACACATGGCTGCATTTCCACTTTCGTCAGGGAGCTCCTATATCAAATCGGAGAAGTGACGATGCTCTTAAGAGGAGAAACAAAAAGCTATGCAAAACGTCGTTTGCCATCAAGCGTTATTATTTGGAGTGTATATGCAACAAGTGGGAAGCCGCCGCGTCAACACTTTTGTTTGTGGAATGTTTGACGCGTATCTGTTACCGCCACGCACAAACTTCAAATTGATGCCCTCGCTTCCTTTCTGCTTACGGAGTGGTTTGATGATTGTTACGCTGGGTGCTGTGGTTACGGATCTGTGAACACAGCCCCTTTAGTTGTACAGTTTAGTTGCCGCAATATAAATATTTTGGTGACATAATAACCACATTAAGCTGCAGAAATTGAATCGCCATCCCCGCACTGCAAAAGTGAATATCAAGAAAATTTATCTACAATTGGACTGCTGCGACCATGAAATGCTTCATTGACTTAGATTAACGGTAGTGACAAACACTTTAGTATTGTAGTACACTGGGATGGCTTTTGAGATGACTCTGTACCGATCTGTACCACGAAGTTGGTTGATGGCGTCGTTCTATAAGGCGAGTCTAAAGTTGTCTCTGATTAACGCCAAGCGCCGGTCCTGCTTGTAGGGTTTTTCAATGCCAGCAAATACGTCACCGAAGATAACCACTAGTGTGTCACCTACTTGCTTCACCCTGGCAAATTTCTTTTGCATGGAATCCTTCATGCTTCTTTGAAGTGCTATGTTGGTCAAATCGTGTGGGTTTGGTGCATTCTCATTGACACGAAATCCGGTGAAAGCATTGGCGACCCAGTGCTGGACATGTGTTATATGCAATATAACAGTAGTGGCGACACCGCAGAGCCCTCACTCTCATGCTGGTACAAACCGTGGCAGTAAGTTCTGGGGTGGGGAGTAGATGCCTTGAACGGTAAGCGTCGGAGGCCGGATAAAGCTCAGCCCGATGGGCTCTCTGTCTACTTACCGGTCAGAGAGCTCGGAGACCGCTCTGGGTGTGCCTGTTTATGCTAGCGAAAAAGAAACCCCGCTCCCCTGCTTTTTTCCTAATCCATATAATGAAGAAGAGCTGCGCTGATCTGACGTGTGTTCCACTGGCTCCACAGATTTTCGCCCAGTAATGTGGTAATTTCGCTTCGTTCTGCCTTGCATCCAAGGCTACCGGACTCATCAAGTTCTTGTGATCATCTGGACACCCGCCTTGGCCACGTGGGTTGATTATTTCCTGATTTATCTGTTCATAATTCCCGAGCCATGCCTACCGCCATTCCGTAGGCGTAGCCAAGGGGCTCATCATGCAAGAAACCTCTAGCACCGTGCCTGTGAGTTTAGACAACACTTCCTCGGAAGTAGATATGGATTCTGATAACACAGAAGAAGGTCGCTCAGTCGGTAATCAAGAACCTCGGCCTTCAACCAACACAGCCTCGGACACTGAAATGGATCCCGGTATTACACAAGACCATTCAGTTGAATGTAATCATCACGAGCATGACTTCATAGAGGTGGTCTCCATAGCTCAACATCGCTGGCAGCGCAGTGTCGCCGGAGGAAACCCTGCCGCACCCATGTCACCACCACAGACCAAGCACGCCCCGGCACCCACAAGTAAGCCTTCCGTCAGGCCTAAACCATTGCCCAAGGACAATTAGAAACTAGTATTGCGCCCCCACGGCGGACTCCCGCTTGTCAACATTCAATACGCTGATCTCTCCCTCGCACTATTGAACGCCATCAAGGTCACGTGGCGTCAGGCAAATCTGCGCCTCCGAGTGGACGTAACTCAAAACACTGCCACCATCAGTACTCCGTCCTCTGATGTTGCAAGAGCTCTCAGTCAAATCAAACATATAACCCTGGAAAACAAGCAGTACCCCGTGCAACTTTACGGCCTGGCCCCCGACGACTCCGTCAAAGGCGTCATCAGTGGGGCCCCGGTCCGACTCACTGAAGCAGACATTCTCCGCAACATTGATCAGTCCGTGGATGAAGTCTACACAGTTCGAAGACTTGGCACCTCATCAACAGCGGTTCTGACCTTCGCAGGGCCCAGGGTTCCTTACACAGACCGGCTGTACGGCGCCGAATACCTATGCTCCATCTACAGGAAAACTATCCCAGTCTGCTCTACATGTCATACCGTCGGCCACAGAGCCACGGTTTGTCCTCACCCAACCACTCCCGTCTGCCATAATTGCGGGATCAAGGAGCCTTGACCGAACCACCCATGCTCGCCTACCTGTGATCTTTGTGCTGGCGCCCACCTGTCTGGGGCACCTGGCTGCCCTAAGCGTTATGCCGAACCGTTTGTTCTTCGCCAAAGACGACTCAGGCAAGCCCATTCCCACACATCTGATACTTCTCGAGCCTCCTCCCCATTTCGTGGCCGTCATCGAGACCGTTCAACAACTCCTTCAGCATGGAGACGCAGCCATTCTCGAAGCAAACAAGTCGCCCAGTTCCGTGGATTCAAAGCCTTCACCCGAGGCCGAGTCCAACCAGCCAAAACAAGTAAGCTGGGCCCAACGCGTCTCTCCCACAGCTCAACACGAGTACCTATCCACACCCCTCAACAACAATCCGAGCACCCAACTGCCTGTGTTGAATGTAAGCGCCTTGCTCAAATTTTGGAACAGCAAAACACTTTAATAGCCTCGCTCTAAGCTCGCCTTGATGCCCTCGAGAAAGCTGACTCCGCTGCTAGCGAAAAGCGCAAGAAACCTAACCCTCCTAGTCCAACGCCAGAACCGTGTAACTCACACCCCCCAAAACAGACCCAACAGCCACCGCCACCACCGCAAATCTAAGAAATGTTTTCTACACTCGCTACACAGCTGGCCACCATAAAACAAGACCTTCAGAATATTCGGGAAGAAAATCACAAATTACAGCAAGAAATTGCATCCCTTCGCACGGAATATTACACATTCAGGAAAGACGTCACCTCAATCAGCACTCCATCCAGTTCACTCGAGCACAACTATGATCTCGGCCCCATCCAGCAGTACAGAACTACAAAAGGTTCTTTAAAGACCCACACCCACGCAGTCCCATATGCCCGAAACGCCGACAATGCCATCACAGCTTCCTTACCTGATGGCGCGGAGACAGCCTAACCCACCTTCAACGACACTTCTACAATGGAATTGCAGAGGCTTCAACAAAAAGCTGCGGCCCTTACTCAATACATCACCACCCTTGATTCTAAACCAGCATTCATTGTCCTCCAGGAAGCGAATTCTCACATCAAGCTCCCTGGGTATATCCCCTATGGCCCGCCAAATAATTGCTCCACCCTCACACTTATACATAACACCATATCTGCAGTTGCACACGTCACCCCACAACGGGGATGTAATCATGTGTTGACCGAGCTCCTATCTCCATCAATCAAACGTAAATCAAGCCTCTACGTTCTGAACATTTACTGCCGCCCTACCCAAAATGCCCCCAATATTTCATCCACAATACGCGATGCCATCGCTATCGCTAAAACCGGGCCCCTCCTTGTTCTCGGCGATTTCAATGCTTCACATCCCCAATGGGGCTACACGTACAAAACAAAAAGGGGCGTCCTCCTGGCGCAAGCAGTCGATGATTTTCAACTCCTGCTGCTTAATCAGCCCGGCTTGCCAACAAGAACGGGAACCAGAACAGCGAGGGACACTTCTCCAGACCTCTCTTTCCTCAAGGGCACCTTGGATGTACTATGGTCATCAACTCACGAGAACCTTGGATCTGACCATGACATTATCCAACTCACCATTCGCAATCATAATTACAACGTCAAGACAGGGGTCATCCGCCTCACCAACTGGGATGCTTTTCGCAAGGCCAATTCGTCACGCCCCATAGACCCGGACCAACCTTTGGCCGACTGGATTGATGACATAATTCAAACAGTCAGACAGAACACAAAAACCATAGCCACTTTTTTCGAGACCCCTAGCATGGATGCCAAACTTTTACATCTCTGGGAGGCCCGTCGAAGCTTAACAAAACGGTGGAAACGGCAAAGACATAACCGCAAACTCCGCTTCAGAATTGCAGCCCTTAACAAAGAAGCCACTGAGTACGCCAAACACCTCTCCAAAGAGAATTGGCTTCAGTTATGCGACAGCCTCCAAGGTACCCTCACCACTCGCCGAACATGGTATTTGCTAAGGCATCTTATGGACCCGCTTTCCAGCAAGAATGAAACTCAGCGCTCTATTACCCGTACCCTGCATTCATTCAACGGATCGGCCCACGACCTCATACAAGCGCTCACAGCTAAATACCTCAACACCTACCGCCAATTCAACCCACCCCCCTACACGGGGTCCACAAACAATGACCTGGATAAGGACTGCCAACTGTACGAAGAGAAGCAGCTCTTTCCGAGTGCAACAAAAATAGCGCTCCCGGTCCAGACCAAGCCACTTACCAGCTTCTTGCCAATCTGGATGGCGACTCTCTCGATCATCTGCTCCACCACATCAATTTAGGCTGGGGCTCAGGCCAACTCCCTCCCCAGTGGAAGACAGCTGAGATCCGGTTCGTACCCAAGCCTAATAAGTCCCCTCACCTAGATAAACTTCGGCCCATTTCTCTAACCTCCTGTATGGGTAAATTGGTTGAACGATTATTACTGAAGCGCCTTCAGACCTTCCTTGAAAACAAGGGTCTCATTACCAACACCATGTATGGGTTCAGGAAGCATCTGAGTACCCAGCATATTCTCCTTCGAATTAAAGAAGAGGTACTTGCCCTGGCTACCCGTCACTCCCCGCGAGCCGTTCTTGCCTTAGATTTGAAAGGCGCATTCGACAATGTCTTGCATTCATCCATACTATCCCGTCTAAATCGAACAGGCTGCGGCCACCGCACGTACTCATACATCGCTGACTTCCTAACTCAACGCCATGCTATTATCCGGGTAGGAGACGTTCATTCTCAGCCTATTTCACTTGGTGACCGGGGCACGCCTCAAGGTTTCATCCTCTCACCACTACTTTTCAATCTGGCCCTCCTGGACTTACCCCCATCAACTCGACGCCATCCCGCCCGTTCATCACGCGCTTTACGCCGATGACATCACAATATGGACCGACACTGACTCCATAGGAAAAATCCAAGACTCACTTCAAGAGGCTACGGATGTCGTTAACAAATATGCCTCATCAATCGGGCTTCAGTGCTCGCCACAAAAATCGGAACTTATCGTCGTACGCAAACATCCCCCTGCTTCACACATAGAACCGATTTGTATCCACCTCGACAGCCATACCATACTACCCAGCTGCTCACTTCGAATTTTAGGCCTTATCATCCAGGCCAACACGCGTAATGATCAAACTTTATTGAAGCTCTGCAAGGCGTTTCAGCAAGCCTCCAACATGCTTCGACGCGTTTCGAACCGGTGCCGGGGCATGAAGGAGAAAGATCTCATCCGTCTGGTTCAAGCTCTCCTGATTTCGCGAGTAACCTATGTAACACCTTACCTTACCCTCACCAAAAGTGACACAGAAAGCATTCATCGATTAATCCGCAAAGCTTTTAAGCAAGTATTAAATCTACCTATGAACACTTCGACGGCCCGTCTCCTACAACTTGGCCTCCACAATACTGTATCCGAGCTTATTGAAGGCCACCTATCAAGCCAACGGCTCCGTTTAACACAAACACCTGCAGGGCTAGCCCTCCTAAACAGCCTCCATATCACATGCCCGCAATCTACTGCCTGTCAGCCCCTCCCTGACCCTTGGAGAAGTAACATCCAGGTTCGCCCTTTACCCAAAAATATGCACCCTGACCTCCATCCCGGCCGCCGACAAGCCCGAAGCCAAGCACATGAGAATATTTATGGAAAAAGAACAGATGTCGCCTATACGGATGCCAGTACCTACCGTGCTCAACGCAAAGTAGCCGCAGTCACCACAAAGGGCGCCCTCATTACCTGTGCATCAATTGCCTAGGAGCTAGCTATCGCCTTAGCCCTGATACACACGAAGTACCCAATCATTATCACGGATTCCCAAGCTGCCTGCCGAAGCTTCTTAGCGGGGAGTCTGGCCCCTTCTACCTGAAAGCTACTTTTACTTCATGAACCCCATCGGAAAGTTAATATCATCTGGACTCCTGGCCATTCCTCCCTGACGGGCAACAACTTTGCTCATCAGCAAGCCTGCGCTCTCTCTGTCCAGGCTTCCGAGGAGACCACATCGTCAATCCCGCTCGTGACGTATCAAGACATCACGCAATATTACCGGTCCGACAGACAACACTTCCCTCCCCCTCACCCTGCGCTATCCAAGGAAGAAGAATCGCTTCTCCGCAAACTGCAAACTAATACCTTTCCTCACCCAGTTCGCCTGCATCATATGTTTCCAACTCAATACTTTGCTCTATGCCAGTTTTGTTCACAACCCGGAACTCTAGCTCAAATTATAATACAGTGTGTGTGCAATCCAAAACTTCCACCTCTCCGATCCGCTCTTGCCACCCCTGAGCTGTGGGAGAACCTGGTGACCAGCGACCATCTGGACGTCCAGCAGCTCCTGGCATCCAGAGCGAAGGCTCTCTGCTCACTTGATGGATTCCCGGACTAGGGAACCACTCCCACTTTAGAAAGCTCGAATAAACGTTTCTCTCTCTCTCTCTATAATAAACTCTACCCCCCCACCTCACAGAAAACATGATCTTGCTTCCATACCTTCCGACCATCACTTTCCTGAAACCTGATACCTACCCTCGCTCGGTGATAACTGAATTGGCGGAAAAAGAAAAGCCCGTGGCCGCAACGTCCGTGTTCCTGATTTCTAAGTTCCTATACGGAATAATCTGGGAGTCGAACAAAGCCAAGGAATAAAGAACACGAGAACTATTGGTGGAAGTCGCCACCCAGCAGGAGGCAATAAAACTCCTGAGCGAGGCGGGAATTGCCGATTTTTCCATTAAGGTCACGCCACACCGCGGCCTGAGCAGCTCGCAGGGCGTGATCTATGAGCCACATCTGGACAATGGGACGGACGACGATCTTTTTGAAGGCCTAAAAAGTAGAGGTGTGACGGCAGTCCGCCACATTACCGCTCCATTCTTTCGGACCGTTGTACTCTTCCGGACCACATCAATGCAGGTTTCATCCGGTGCTCAGTCCGAGCATAGGTCGCTGATTGGAGGTGCCGTTTCAAACGCCAGTGTTTCCGGAACAGTACCAACTCGTGTCGGAGCCAACTAATATGCGTCAAATGCGTCCAACATGACTAGCACATAGAAAATTGTAACACACAGCGATTGCCATCCATGAACTGCCAGGGTCCACACCCGGCCTAATCCAGGACCTGTGAAAAGTTCAAATTCTAAAAAATAAAAGTCTAAAAATAATTGAGAACATCTGCCAGAGGCGGGGAAGAGATTTGCCTCTTTTGCCTTTAGGAGATCACCTGCGCAACTCGCCGGGGGCGGAGCTGCGTCTTGTTTAGGTGGCGATACAGGTCGGCGATACTGACCTGGCACTGCTCCCGCCCCCCGCTTGGTTGTTTCCGGCAGCCCAACGAGTCACAGCACTGCATGCTGAGCCTGCTGCGGTGGCAAACGCCTCTGTTGGGAGTGAGGCTGCTCGAGGCGTTTCCTCTCCACCGGCCACTGGTATAGCTGAGGGCGCCGAGGAAATGAGTACGGAGGGGCTCGCAGCGGGACCCACGTCTTCTGCACCACCTGTTTCACTCGTGGCACCTCTGGTAGCATTGTCGGTGACGGTTCCAGCAAACAGCACCCAAAAGTGCGTGCACTCCTAGGAGCCCGATCCGTCGGGTACTCCGAGGACATCCGACGACGCGGCCGTCGGGCCTTTCCTGACTGCGTCGCACCGAAAGGAACGGGTCCCTTCTTCTAAACGTACAGAGAATAAACAAAGACAATAATAACTGCCCCAAAAGACCATACATAAGCACACACACCCATTTAAGGGGCATTCACACGGCGGGGAAATCCACCGTTTGGCTCCTAGGAGTGCGCGCCACGTGACCCCTACGTCACGGTTTCTCTCCGGCGCACCGCTCCGATCGGAGGTCGGAGCTTCTGTTCGCGAGCTACAAACGATCCGATGCTTGGCGGCGGAGGCAGCGGGATTTCGTCTGCTCGTCGGGCAGCTGGCCAGGACTCAAGTTCTAGAGCGGTTGCAGGCACTCTATTTTTATTGCTTCTTATTACACTGGACGGGAAAATGCACCGGGCACACGACTGGTGCACTGAGGAAGCCGCGTATACCACCAGCACGGTCGCTGGGCGAGCGGCGGCCCCCGCCGCGAAGAGGCGCACCCCGGAGTAGGTAGCTCAAGCTATAGTTTGTTATCGTTCCCGAAGGCGCAAACAAAGCTGCGTATTAGAGAAAGGGGGTAATGATGGGATAGAAAGTTTTATTAAAAATCGTCACCTGCGCCGCTTGCGAGAGCGGCAATCGAATATTCCCCGCAGTGTTAAACCTAACATCTGTATGCGGGCCTGTAGGTGGACCGGCCGGCTGCTCCCAGCGCGGGTGTCCCACCCACTACCTCGCGCGTCGCACGCCGTTCTCTACCCGCGGCACCCCCGGCATCACGTCCACAGCCAATGTTTGGCGGCTGACAAGATCAGTACGTAGGGGCTTTAGCAGAAATTGCCCCCGTCGCGGATTCGGCGGTGATACGGTAGCTCTGCTTTAGATATAGGCGACTGCAAACAGTGATGTCCGTCCGACAATCGCATCCTCGTTGTGAGAGAAGGAGCTGGTCGGACGGAAGTCTGCCTGTGGTGACGTCACGACCTCCTCGGATTTCTCTGCTGCAAGGGTCCGTCGTGTGAATAACGCCTTACAGTTGCTTCAAATGAGAAATAAAGGGAAGAGTAAATATAGTACAATGGAGGTGTAGTGGCTTTATCAAAAATTTTGACAATGTATATGAGATAACGAATGCTAATCAACCGAGTGCAATCTGCCTGCCTGCAGGAAACGTATCTGAATAGCAAACACAGAAACTTCCTGAATAATTATATGGCATTTAATTGGACTGAGATAATGCACACTCCTTGAGCGGTGTGGCCTTTGGCGGCCGAAAATCTATAGCATGTTATAACATCAACCTACACACTGTGTTTGAAACTGTTTGAATTCGTTCAGTAATATTTAATAGTTAACGGCATGATTCCTTTATATTCCTCCTCATTTCCAGCTCTCAATCTGTGATTTAGAGGGGCTGGTGGATCAGCTCTCTGAACCCTATATTCTTATGGGCGACCTTCACGCTCATAGTTCTCTCTTGAGGTCTTCCCGCACAGATGCCCGAGGACGTCCGATTGACCATCCCTGTCCAGAGCCCTTACGCACAGTGGTGGGGCAAATGGTGCTCAACGCACTAGCGAACTTATGTAGACTTTAAAATTTATCAATAAATACCCATCCCTTTAAACTTGTTTTTAACGATTCATTCTCATACCAGCTCTTTGTAAATCCCCACCCGTTTGCGCTTCTTTTTCTCACAGATTGAAAAACAAGCGTCTAAACCGGCTGTCCCCTATTAGGCACCTGTAGAAATCATATACCGAAATTTTACCACTGTGCGGGGTCCGCCTTGTATGATGGGACTTGTCATTTGGAAAAATTGAAAAAAAAAATCTAGGGCCAAGAAGAGCATTTTTGCAGTGCTTCAGGTTTTGGAGGGGAAATATCTGTGTGCAGAATTTTAAAGTGATGCGCCCAAAAACTGCCTCCACCGTGTCCTGCGCGGCGTACGGTCCCAATGTGAACGGAAGTAGAACTATGAATATACACAACGGTATCTTTAGGGTGGAGGTGCGTGGCACATTTCTTATGCAAATCATGTAATTGAACGACATACGCTCTCTGTAATTTATGCATGCTCTGAGTGTGGGGCGTGCATTGCCATCCTAAAGGCATCACAAAACCACGTCATTACACTAGTTCCTGTGACCCTTATCCCTGCATATGCCTCTAATCTCGAATTGACGGTGAGTTCGGTGCTTGGTCACTATCGGATAGCCGTAAATGACACCGTGGGTAAAATGGTCGCCACTGCAGCACTTTTGATTACAGTGGACGTAACAACAGTACCCTATCTCAAGCCACATACCATACAATACCTACGGAAAACTTGGCAAGTACACTGGAGTTGACATACAGAGAACAAACTACACGTAGCAAAATGACACTTTTGACGATACACTACTTACTAACACAACCGATTCATCGAAGTTGCCTTTGTTAGATTACGAATAGGGCACAACCATGCGATAGACTTGCACATGCTCACTGGCTCGTCAAGACACTTGTGCAGCAGGTGTGGAGAAGAGCGATCCGTAACCCACATTCTAATTAAATGTAAGGCTCTAGACACACCTGACGCAAACATTTTCCCCAACCCCACACAGAACATGTCCCACTTCAGGAACCGCTGTCTTTTGGTGAATACCCTATGATTTTCATCAATCTCGTTTTTGAGTATTTACGGGAAGCCAAATCTTGCCAAGCACATTAAAAAAATGGCACTCTACCCCACATACCTCCATTGCCATAATTTTATTTTACTGTTATTTTTGCTCAGAGGTTTTAGCATCTACCTTTTTATTTATTTTGTTTATCGCCTTTGTTAGGCCCTCTTGGCCTTAGTTGGCCTTGCCTGAGAAAAATTAACCATCATCATTGAAAGTGTTGGCGAATGCGCTTTTGTGGGTGTGGGCTGTGGTGTACGTTGGGATAGGTAGCTCTAGCATTGCGCCAAAAGACATGCTAATTAAGAAACGCCAAACTCATGGTATGTCAAGATTCAGGCACCTTTTACCCTAATCAGGGAGCATTGCAACGAACGTCAGGAAAATCTCACCAATGCGTCTACTCTGTGCGCAGTTAACACGGGAGGTTCTTGCTCGCTCATTGCAGCCAAAACAGATACCAACCAACAAGAGGTTGGTTGGTTCCCAACAACGTTCCTCGATTAATCACAGGTTCTAGTTGAGCAGGGAGCAAAGCTACGAATCAAATTCTAGTGAACCCCAAAAATAATGTAATATAGTGCCGGTGTACGGGAATTGGTTCCGAAGCAGACGAATGCCTTCTCCCCAAAAAGTTTGGTTAGGTGTAAGGCCGGTGTACGAAGCCACAAACTATGCTTAATCACCAAATAACGGCAGCCGATAATTATTGCGCGTCTTTTAATCCTTTAATCAACGCACCGAACATTTCGCGCGTAAGATGCTTGGTGTCACTACCACGAACAGTCATTTTTCAGCCTCCGAAGTAGTTAGGAACGTACAACGTTTTATTACGGCGATAGGCTTATGTGAATCATGGCAACGTGATCTTGAAGAACCTTGCCGTCGGCACGAATTGTAAAAAATCTGGTACGAGAAATATCATGCCATCCAAGGAAGGTCAGAAGCTAACCAAAGAATGCCAGGACTAAATAGGAGATGAATAATAATCACCTAAGTGTATGCTTAAATATTAATTGATAGTAAATAGTATGGTGCGATCAACGAGGATATGACGGAATAAAGTGGGATAATATAATTACGGTATATTAGCATAGATTTAGGTAGAACAATGTGAGATTAGGGCGTAATAAGATGACGTAAGGGTATTACATATGTTAAGGAGGACTAGGATGGCCTAATCACGCCAGAATAACTCGGCTCCTGTGTCCGCAGGTGGGAGTGTATATAAAAAGTTCCCTTCAAAACACTGCAGCAGGCTTTTGCCTTTAAAGTTCGTAAGCAGAATTGGGAGCCGCGAGGAGGAAGCGGATGAATTAACGTCTATTAGAGCAGTCGAGAAGTTTTGAAAAAGGGTGACCGGTGGTCAAAACAAAAATTGACGAAATGATCGGAAGGTCCCGTAAAGCAGGGACCTGCACCCGGCACTATGGTATTAGTTATTTCAAGCCTATCACTTGTATAGTCTTGTTTACAGCGTTCTTTACTCTTCTGCTGTTTTCTCAATTCACGTTCTCAAGCAGTGTCTTGTTCTAATTGCGCCTTCTTTCCACCAAACGAGGTCCTGCATATGTCACTGCTTTGTACCTGAAGCCGCGACCTTTGGACGGTGGTGGAAATTAGGCTCAATTTTCATTCCAGTGTGTTTTGCCAATTCGAAACAAGGGGCTCATCAGTGCGTCAAACCGGAAGGAAAGATGAGTGCTCCAAGTGCGCTATATTACTGCCGAACGTCACAAAAATCACTTCATGGACAATAAAAAAATACGTGGAATGCCAGCTAGAATGGTAGACGTTATTCATCGCCCTTCTTCTCTTCTGATGCACATAGCAGTACACCATATGATTCTAGCTGTGTGCAAGGATCCGAGAGGACCATTTGTTCTGGGCGATTTCCGGTTGCCCGCCTCGCGCGTTCGCTCGGCACGAAGAACATAAGTGGATTGGGAGCACATGAGAATGGTCGTCATTGGAACGCCAGGGATGCGCGATTTGGACACGAATGAAGCGAACCGGAGCAAAAACCTTCAGGGCACGCGCACATCTATTCACGGTATGAAGAAGCCGGAAGGGCTTCTTGCGGGCGAAAAAGTAGCGACGGAATCTAGACGTAGAGGGCGAAAGCGACAAAGGTTAGGGCGATGAAGTAAACGCAGCTTGTTTGTCTGCAGTGAAGCATTTCGTAGACGTTACAAACACAGACACTCACGCACACAGTAATAGTAGATTCAAATCCTTTTATTTTTCAACACGTGCTGGGGTGTCCCTCACACTAAAAGCGGCTTGCTACCACTCGAAAGTGCCTGAGGGCCATTGTACATGGCAGCAGCATTCGAACATTTGATAGTGCTACATGAACAAAGAAAAAAAGCATATGCTCGGTAATGTAGCCTTCACAGGGCTAAGTCAGCAACAAGAAAATAAATAACAGTACATGGTCCCCCTTATGTGACACAGAGAGTTCCTATACGGCACGCCAATACTACTTTATGACAGCATCAAGAATAGAAACAAACAAAAAGAACGACTATGATAGTCAGAACACAATGTTTATAAAAAGTAAAAAGAAGGTACACTTTTAATAGGCTTCTGACTCGCACTTAGTGTAAACAAATAGAAATTGAGGCATAACGAAAATAAGTACATATACGCTCCTAAACTCATAAAAGTGAAGCGGCAAGACGTAATAATATTCTGAAAAAAAGCTCCCAGTTACCTGCTCACTTCGCTGCAAATGTCGAAAGATAATAATAATCTTCTGCTTTCCCAGACACATAAATGGCTCTCTTCTCTTTCGTTCCCACATCTGGAAAACTCCCCCCGCTCCTACCCCCCCCCCTCGTTTCGCGCCTCCCACGATAAACACAGACAAGTCAACTGAAGTCGATTAAAAGTTGCATCGTTCCAGTGCTCCCGCTATCTACTTTTGTTGCTTTTGAACGTGGAACACTAACGAGAGGGCGCCACAAGCGCTTTTTTATTCTCAGGTCGGAGCACCTTTCTCAGAGCGCATTGTTTTGTTTGCTATCTAAAAAAGCTGGAGCCATGTGTTTTAATTAAAGGACAAAGCAAATATTACTTATGTATTGACGTCTTGCGTCAAATATGGCTGTTGTTTTTATTTGCTCAACAATCTGCATATATATGTGTATGAACATTGCCTTCAGGTTTAGTAGTTTAGAATTGTTTTGCCTAAACAGATGTCTTTTTGAAGAATCTTTTAACTTTTGGGCGGGCGGCTGAAGTGAGGGACATACACACATGCATACATACATACATACACACACACATACATACATACATACATACATACATACATACATACATACATACATACATACATACATACATACATACATACATACATACATACATACATACATACATACATACATACATACATACATACATACATACATACATACATACATACGTACTTACCTGCATACCAAAATTCTCGCGTTCTTGGCTAATCTTTACAAGGTACTCACACAGTGCTTTGCACGCATATACATTGAAGTTAAGTTGTTCGTTTTCATATCGGCTTAAAAAAAGTCACGTTGTGTTTAAGGGGCAGCATCATGTAGCCAGTGTGCCGGCGTGGATCCAACCACCTATCCGTGCATTGTGTGCGAGAATCGCTTCTTTGAGTGTCCAAGTACCGAGATTGTTCTCATGAAGGCTTTAAAGCGTGTACTGATGAAGGAAAAGGTAAAATGAAGGCAAAAATCTTATATATTTCTGCGTTGTTTATGTTGTAATAAGGGGATAACAGCTGTATTGAGTGCACGTATGTCACATTCGCAAAATCATGGAATGATCCTTTTTGTGTGATGGGAGCAGTGTGAATATTGTTTATTGTAGTTTGGCATGACCAAGCGCACAGTAGTTATTGTTAGAAGAGAACAAGACATTAAAAATATGTAACTATGCCGTTACAGGAAGTATATTTCGACGCCGTGTGAGTGCACCTGCATCTGATGATACGGTGACTCCACAGTTATGTGTCTGATGAAAAAGGGCTCCTCAACTATTATGTTGGTTAACAACGCTAATAGTCACGCCCTGAGTATTATTGTCCATTATTTCGAGCTTGCTAGCTCTTTGCCCTCAATAGGATTGCCTTAGACTTACTGGAATTATTGGTTAAGCGGTCTGATTCTGCCCAAGCATGAAGTTTTACAAGTTCTGCTTGGGCTTCTGGCAACACCACCTGAATTTCTACCTAAAACGAATGAGCTAGTATCATCGGCTATTAAAAAAATTATGCATCACCACTAATTTTAACAATATCATTTACATATGCGTTAAAAAAGAGGGGGCCCAACACCCTGCCCTGGAGAACACCGCGTAAAACTGCTTTATAAGATAAAACACAAGCGCTAATACGACTCGTTTTCTGTCGGAGGGAAAGGATGAAAGCAGCGTGTGAGCAACCTAAGTATGCCGTAATCGCACGATTGGATTGAAAGAATATTATGACTTACGTCAGAAAATGCCGTACTGTAATCGATGAATACGGGAGTGTTAACTAGTTTTCCTAATTATGAGTTCTTTTTTAAATAAAACGTTCTCCGCAGATTCTCCTCGTCGAAAACCATGCTGTTGGCCCGCCAACAAATTATGCTTTAAACGAGGAGTTGAGAAAGGAACATTTACTTATCTATCCCCTTAGAAAGTACTGGGGCGACGGAAACAGGACGTTAGTTGTTAGCGTGATTTACTTCACCACCTTTAAATATAAACGGAAACTATTGCCATCTTGTTGGCAGAGGAGAAACTATCACACTCAAGAACTACGTTGAAAATATGCAGTAGGCAAGAGCGATAACGTTGAATGCATATTCCACAGCCTATCACATATTTCATACAACGAAAACAAACCATGGAGCTGTGAAGAAACAATTCCGAGGCTGATGTCGGAAAGCTAAGTAATCTGAAAAGGTTCGAACGATCCGAATCCAGACGGTCCCGAGATCGACGGTCCGAATCCAGATGAGAAAATGAGTTTTAATAATGAATAATTGTGAAAATATTTTATTCTGATTCGTATATCAACTCTTACGTAACCATTTCTCATCACCCTAAACCAGCGATAAGGAAATTTTAACCTGCAGCCGCATTTGGGTCCTCCACGCTAACTTGTGTTGCCTGTTTCGTTCTGCATACCTTGGGCCGCCGCAGGGCGCATGCCGCAGGAGTCACCGGTACACTTTGGTCATAAACGACAAAATAAGCGCCAGTCTCCAATGGGCGAAGTCATTCTTATTTATTTCTTAACATGCTGTTTTTGGAGTTAAACAAAGTATACCACAAAATAAGACCTGTGTGCAAAAGTCGTCCGACAAGATAACGCCACATGACCTTCTCCCTTCGTCGGAGGCACGGCTGTTGGACCTTCCCTGAATTTCCGAACTTGCCGCTGAAAGTTCTCCATGGGTGGCAGACAAGAATCGTTTTGTGCGCAGGTTTTCACACCTATCCCAAAGTGGACCGCGTTAACACGTGCTAGAACTCGTGGCAACTGGCTCCGCGAACTAGGCGTCTGTCCTGCCCACTACACGCGCTAACCCAGCAGAACTGGTGAGCAGAATAGCACGCAAGTGATCACGCCATGAACTCAATCTCATAGAACACGCTAGCATAACGCGAGGGACCCAGGATGCATTCCAAAAACGGGAAGTGTTTTTAAGGGCAGAGCACTTTAGGCACTCGCCTTGTCGTCCTTGCTCGCTCGCTCGACCCAAGTATATAGAGCACCAAGGCGGCGTTGCGGGGTAACGTTGTTGTTCGCGGCGTCTTTTGACGGCATTTGCAACGAAAGGAGCAGATACACGGCCATTTTTACGATAGTAAACGCAAAATGTAGCAGTGCAACGCCGGCACGTGCGGGGAGAAAAGCACAAAGAGAACAGAACTCCCGCTGGAGCAGTTTCAGGCAGGGGGCGTGCGATCACTGCGACGGCGGGAAATTCGATTGCATGGGGCGGTAGCAGTAAGCGGATAACGGCGGTACAGCCTATTATGGCGAATCTCTGCTCTGCACTTCCGACAGCTTTCACATTGAGTGGAACGGCTTTAATTTTTTCGCTGGTTCGTCTCTTTTTTTATCATGCGGCTGCGCTCTTCTCCTTGTTCTCTGTAGGGCTTAATTTGGGGCTTACGTTATCCATTTATTTATTTTTTATTTCCAGCATTCCAAAATCAGATGTTCATTTGCCTTCACGTCTCGTCATGAGGCAACCTGGGAAAGCGAAATCGAAGGGTTTTTGTATTCTATGTCAGCCTGAACTTGTTGCTAGGTTAATTTTTTTTTCGTTTCAAAATTCACCCGTTTCGTTCTAATACTTGCAAAAGTTTCTATCTAGCCTTTCGTCCTGGTGGGTGTTGTGCATTGCGTCAAAACAACCTTTTTTTCTTTCCAATTGGCTGCATATGTTGTGGTTCCCCGCCGCTTCTGACCCCGTACCCCTCGAGCGTTTGTGGTGGCAGAGTGGTTAGGTGCCCTGTTTCACGGCGTGAACGTGTCAGGTTCGATTCCTGGGACCTCCCCACTCACATTTTTTGTGGATGCGCGGAGAGAGAGATAGAGAAAGAGGGAGAGAGCGAGAGAGAGAAAGAGAGAGAGAGAGAGAGAGAGAGAGAGAAAAGTGCTTTATTAGTAGAGAAACGAAAGTCGAGTAAAACAACTCTCTCTCTCGCTCTCTCTCAACAGCTGCTCGTGGCCTTCTTGCATCCTGTCCGCTTTTTCTCGCTCTTCTTGACTGATCATTTTCGCCTTCTTCACTTCACCGATATTGATGGCTGTCAGGTAACCCTCAACGCGGAACTGAAAGCTTACAAAGCTCCGCCGTTAACGCAAGGCAGGTGCAAATTCGGTCAAAAACAAAGCGAGTGTGTACAGTGGTCCTCGAGTGGTATTTTCGCTCCACCTAAGAAGGCAGACAGTAGACAAGACATGTTTTGCTCTTCCCGGCAGCCTTATTTAGCACACTAACGTTCATGTTGGCCACATTCTCTGAAGATATCTCTGACCGCAAGATTCGCATAATTTAGTGGGAGAAGTAAAATTGTGCCTTAAAATGTTTAAATTTTCAGTGCATGAAGCATCGCTTGCTCTGGGAAAAGCTTTGGGGGCACCATAAACCCCATATCTTTCGAATGAAACAAACTTGTATTTTGTCTTCATGGCCCCTTTAAAGACGCTCATGTAGCGTTGTCACACCGTGCACATAAAAGGAGTGTGGCCATTAGGAAGTTGATATGTTGGCGCACGTTATAGGTGCCCACGTGGTCAAATTATTTTAAAAAAATACCGCCTGCCTCATAGCCGAAATGTAGCTTCGACGCGAAAAACCCCATAATCAATTAGTTCAATAGGTACTTCACTGCTGAGGGTGGCACAGCGTTGCGACTCACCATGAAGGGTGCGTGCAATATTCAAAGTGATTTAGAGGATAGTTTGAGCATTAAGTATTACATAAGCTCTCACGTATGCTAAACGTAAGCGAAAACCTGAAGCATCCAGGCTAGAAAAGAGACATTTTGAGAACATTAATAATGCAGAAGACATCCTCTTTACGTTCGAACCCCGTCGTTGGATGCGGTGTTGATGCATATGAAGCGTAAAAAAAACTGCGCGCGGGGGCGCCTGGTCTCGCTAAATCTGAAAGAGGTAAAAAAATGTTTTTGGGCACGGGCCGTGTTAAATGGTATCAAACACTTTACAAAATAAATGAGAGCATTACCAGCTTTAAATGCTCCCGACTGTCAAGATTCACAGTATATATATTGGTAAAGCCAAAATCAACTCGAGCCTTCGCCGTGGGACACTTTTGTACGCCGAAGTTCTGGTCACGAAGGAAAAAAGGTCGTTAGATTGATCGCAGAACACGGACATGGCACAATTTTTTATTTAGATTGTCTTTTATTATCTCGTCGGTGAGCTCATTCTCATGTCACCACTGTCACTGATCGCTCTAAGCGTTAGGACGTTGGATGCAGGATGTCCTATCTTTTCCCTGGGGCCCACAAACCGCACCGCCAGGTGGGTACACAGATGGCGGCGTAAATGATGAGACTTAATTTACAGCTCGAGTGCTGACTTAATTTTCAATTTGGACGCAGGCTGTCCCTGTTCCCCAACCGAGTTTCTTTCGCGAAGTTAGCTGGTCTGAACTGCGGTACGACCGCACAAAACACAAAAATGCAGGCCGAGGAGCAAACGCAGCGGCCGACTCTCCCTTGGCGTCTCGGACCGTCGCCTCTTCAGACAGCCGCGTCAATTCTTGCACAAAAAGTAGGGCGAAATGATGGTGGGGCCACCGGAAAAGTAGAGAAGTAGAGTTGTAGGTTGAGTTAATACGGGTTACGAAAGAGGAAAAATTAGGAGCCGACCCACTCTTTGAAGTAGGAGGGCCAGCGAGCCAGAGTTTGAACACATCACACGCATGGTCAGGCAACGTATACACGCATTTATTTTTTTTTCATCATTTGGCAATATTAGTGACTGTAGCTTTGTGATTAATTGTGGAAACTTGAAAAGGCTACAGTTTTATCTTATTAGATCAACACGGAGCAAGTCGTTACCGTCCAGTATATAGAAGCCGAAGTTTTTACAGCAGATCGGAATTCTGTTGAGTTTATATTAACACAGAATAAAAATCTTTATGACAAGTAAAAGAAACTCGACGTCATGATAGACTCGCCCTACAGGCCAGTTTTTAATAATTTTTCTTTCCAAAGTTTCCAAAAATTACGAGTTCCAGATGTTTTCCGTAACTATACTCTCCCGTATACGGCAGTGTACTGAAATGATACGGCAATCCAGCGACGTTTGGAACGTTTTGGTGAACTAATTATGGAAATTAAAGAAAGCACTGAATAGTGATAGATAAGACTTCACAGCCAAGTTTAATGTATCTTTTTGTGAGCTTTTGCAATAAAGTTGGCATTGCCGCAAGGTGATTTTGGCCGCCTCCGATTTGTTGATGGACACCAGAAATTCACAAACCCAGACCCATAGAACTTGACTGTTAAAAAACACAAATATTAGGAAGAATATTATGTCTTATCTTTAGCTATTCTGTGTAATGACCTCTATTTTAGGGGCGAAGCCCTCTAGGGGCTCAGGCTTTCGGCGTGTGTCATGTCGTCGTCGTCTCATGTAGTCACGCTACAAAAACACCGGCCGACTCCTTTTCCATTGCGTCGCGATAGTACTAAAAGAACACACCGGGACACACGTTTTCCAACGCTCGCGCTACCAGATTTTATTTCATTTCCGCGGGAAAAAACGGGTACTAGAAGAACACAGCGGGTAACTCGTTTTACAACGCCTCGCTCGAGAACGCTTCGTGATTCAAAGACAAGAGACATTTACAGCAAAGCTGTATACCGCTACACCACAAGGGTTTCATCGCAGTGGGCAAAAACGCCAAGGCACCACAAATACACTTATACAATGCATGCTCCGCCCACCCCCATGGCTCAGGTTAGTAGGGATGTCCCGGGATTTTTTTCTCTCGGAAGCGGAGAAGATCAGAGTATAAGGGGAGCGTGCTACTAGATCAACTAGATCAGCGGTGCACGGGTGTCCAAACCTTATGGCCAGAGTAATGGGTTGGTGATCAGGGTCAGTATAGAGGGCCAGACGGTGAGATACTACTAGATTGCTTGATAGTGGTTCAATTAAGTAGTCAACTGGTTAAAAGTAAGCCTTTCAGCCGCATTCTGCACTGGGATTGATGCGGGTAGTCAGTCGAGAATTATTTGGTATACCTTATTCACACAATAGCAGCATTGCACAGCCCCTGCGTTGTGCAGATTAAAAATATTTGTGGAATCTTGATTCCAAGCAGTATTACCAGAATAATGATTGTCTTTATTTGATGAGTAATAACTAAAATAATAAGCAATAGCATGAAAAGACCTAAGATAAAGGCTTAAGATCAAAAGAAAGCGTGACAACAAATGGAAACAAAATACACAAAGTTGTTTTGTGGCATAGTTTTGTTAGGTGCAATTCTGTGTGGTAGCTTCCACTTGGTTCAGTAAAAACTTTGGAATGCCAACAATCACACCTAACAACTTTTTCAAAAGGGCCACTTTCACGTAATACCACTGTCGAGAGAGCCTTCACGGGTACTCAGAATAAATAATAGATATATCTGAATTAACCGAGCAGGTAATATGAAATTCATGTTATTTTGTGACAAATTCGTGTGAGAAATCCGCATGCCGATCGCGATGTAAGAAATGAGTTTTAAAATGCAGTGTGGTCACACTGGACGTTCAAAGAATAAGAATTCCAAGTTATCCCACAGGAAGCTTTGCCTGCAAAGCTCTGGGTAGATTGGGCATGGTACGTTAAAAATTACTCGTTGGGGTGCGGGAAGCTGCAAAAGTAATACAGGACCTGAAGGGGTTTCCGCAACTAAATATGGTCTCAGCAGGGGCCACCCTTGCATCTTCGTAATGCTGTCCTATCTGGTTAAATACCTTCGTAAGAAAGGGTCTTCAAAACTTGAAGGCTCACATAGTAGTGCGCGAAGCCACACCGATGTGTTCGTTCCTCTCTGGGAACAGGAACAATAATTTAGACCATGCTAATATGCTTCACAGACAATGTGGGAGGAATAAAGCTAATCCAGATACAACCTGAAACCTATAACTAAAACTATCCGCAAGCCATATTTAATGCTGTAGATACGCACAGGTTGATTTCGTAAGGTCTGAGTGATGCACCGCTTGTAGAATTTAATGATAACTAGTCCCAATAACCAATGAATGCCAAGTTGAATCACTTTCATGTTTGTACTGAGAACACCTTCTTTTTGCTCAAAGTTAATGTACTTCAAATCTTGAGAACTGAGAGCAGTTTCCTGAAAATCTCCGCAGCAATATAAGCGAGACAAAAAACTAAAACGTAGCACACAGCGTCTGGCGAATGACGTTTAGAGAAGTAGGCGTCCATGGTAGTGGTGGTTGCCACTGAAAGAAGCGTATAAGGGCAGCTGAAAATGATACCCAAGAATGCCGATTTCACGTTAGAGTTTTAGATTGGTCTGTTAAGTCGGCCAGCTGTTCCATAAGTGTGCTTTATGCCCATTCGATTGTTCTCCTTTCTGTTGCGACACATCTTGAAGCCTTCAACTGCCGATGTCTTTGGCAATCTGCCGCACACGACCGCTTCTGAGACGTGCCTCGTACGCAGTGCAGGCTTTTACCCGGCGCCAAATTACGGATGAAGAAATCGGCTCAGCCCCCAGAAAAACGCACTGACGCACTCATTGCACGGCAGCGAGTGCGAGTTAGCCGGATTGTTTCAGTCGAGAAGAGACACGGCCGCTTCCACAGCTGTGGCCGCCTCGATGTCCCCGCAGAGACCCGTTAGAGTTTGCGCGTGGTAACCTACGGAAGCATCGGTTTTACGTCTTTGAACTCGTGGCGGCGGCGACGAGTGTATCCCAGTCAAGATTTGTCAAAATCTGATGAAGGAGGATCGGGGAGGTAAAAGTAATAAACAAATGAGTGAAATTTTGGCGATTCATTTCGCAATAAACACCTTGTTTTTATTTTTATTTATTTATCTGTTTATTTATTTATTTATTTATTTATTTATTCAAATTACATTAGAGGCTCAGCGGCCACTTGGCAAGGAATATGTTCTTGTGCTATAAATATGTTGCTTAAAATACGCGGGAGAGCAATTTTAAATCAGATATAATGGCTTCAGTGGAATAATGTGTATTATTCTAGATATACTTAGTTTTTAGGACACAGGAAAGCGCATTGTATGAGGGAATCTTCTTGTGCGTAAATGTATTTCTGAAAACGCGCAGAAGAGCAATCGGACACGTGAAATAAGGACTGTATTTTTGGTCCATGATCAAGCTTTTAAGACATACGACGATATAAAGCCCGTAGCCTTTGTTTGTCTGCTTCATTTTGTCTAATAAATTATTTTCGGAACACGACCAAATCTGAAAATTTGACTGCAGTTATGGTATAACAAAGGTTTTGTAGGCTGCGTGATGAATTTCAGATGGAGTGTTATGTAAATTTGGGACGTAAGAATACCAAAGAGCATGATGTTGCAATGAATATGGCGTGGATGTGAGAAGAGCACGATGGGTTTGGTGCAGAAATAAATCTCCACGTATTAATACATAAAGCCTTCGCAACTAAAAGTACATATATAAAGTGACAAACGCTACAAGTGTGCGCGTGTTTTCGTGAGGAATATTATTTCTAGTTGGTTAAATTTAAAGGCAACTGCAGAAATTGAATATAAGATTCATGCCCCATGAAAAATTGTGTGGTCACTACAGTCATTTATTTTACAGTACATAAGGCAATTATAGGCAAAAAGTCGGATGCACGTGCTTTCAGTGAAGCGAACTTATTGATAAATATTAAGAAAGTAGGTGACTGGGTAACGCTGTCTTGTGGCACACCACTAGTTACATAGGAACTTTAATTAAACTCCATTTAAAGGTGCAAGAGATTCCCACAGTGCAGTGAGTTCGCCTCCTTTTCGTACGTGTGGTTCAAAACATAATAGGAGCGGCACTTAGTTCAGCAAGTCGTACAATCACCGCCCCGGATACCACCAGTAATCGGTCGTATTGCGAAATTACATTATTGGCTGATCTAGTCAGACTTGGTGAAGCTCATTAAGGCCGCAATAATGAGCTGAAAAATCTACGCAGCTCCATTTGTACACCTGAAGCACTGCGAGAGAGATAAACTCGTGGCAGTCCTCCGCATTGCATACAACCCGGCTCTCGGCCTTCCACCGAATACAGCAACCTTCTCTCCTTATGCGTCTGCAGTACTGTGCAAAAGTGTATAGACAAACACCTTACAAGCCAGTGTGAATGTCTCACACTCAATCCTATCATCAGATAAATACTGCTTCGTCTAAGGTACTCCACGAACTCCGGAGTACACACTACGAAGAAGGTGATCTAACGTCACGAGCTAAGAGGTCAATTCAAGTAGTAGCTCGGCGAGATGCACTCCGAGTACCCCGTTAATAGAGAAAAGACCGGACAGAGCCAAAGTCAAAGTTCAGCAGTCACTCATATCAGAAGTTTACTGATGCCGCCAAATATCGTAAACAGTCAGCGATGACATTCCTGTTATCCACTTACACCAGCAGAAGGTAGCATCAGCCTCTCTTTTTCCAAGGGTCCTGACATGGGCAGAAGAAGGAGCGATAGCCCTAGCCATCGTATCTACAGCATAAGACTAGAAACACGCACGCTTGATCACCTCGCAGGCCGCCCGCCGCTGCTGCGCATGACGGGATGTCTCTTCTATTTCGCACCTCATTCGCACCCGAAATACTCCAGGACTCACTCCCAAACACAATTAATTACCCGGAGCCCTTACCATAGCAGTGTAGCCGCTATTTATTGAACAGTTTAGCTGTCAATTTGTTCATTTGGCAACACTGAAATGGCCACAGACATGGCCGAAGTGCCACAAACATGGCGCGGCTTATGCCACTGCGGCCGCACGCTGAAGAACAAAAATAACACAGGCGTGCATCGTCTGCTCCGTTTCAACCAGATTCTCAAAGGTGGTGCCAACAGAGCTGTTATTTATTGCACTCACATTTGAGTCGAGGTAATTATTTGCGTTCGGCGGGCTAGAGGTTGGAATGTACAACCCATATAATGCGCTTAGCACGGACACGGACAGGTACCGCCATCTCGCGGTGCCCGACGTAACCAGTGACGGGGAATTCAGATGGTTGCGTGCATGCGCGCCTCGCCATTGAATACCGGCCATAGTGCCGCCCTTATAAGCCTTACTGACACGCTCTTCCAGCCTTTGCACCACTGCAGACGTGTTTATTCAGAAAAGAGGCAACCCTGTGTCGTCCGCGTTTATATATTTCTATGTATAATAGTTTCATATATACATTTTTTCAAGATTCGCCCACGTGCACCTGATAGACAAAGTGCGAGAATGTTGCCATTTGCATCGTTTGCACTTGCTTCACTACACACACACACACCTACTCACGATCGCTAAATTAGAATGCCACTACCCTTCTTAAGCGGCGCTAAAATATAATTCACCCGCGCGGTGGAGTTAGAGAGACAAAGAGAAAGGTCAGACAGTAGCAGTAAGCTCCGATTAGGCTGCTAAGCTAACGTCATTGCCAATTTTGCCGGCGGCCCGGTCTTCATAATAAGAGGATAAGCGTGGATGGTAACAATTCTCGGGTGCATATGTTATCTTCGGGTAGCTTAATAACTGCTAACTAGGTACTTTCCGCAAGAAATCCCTTACAGAGTGCCGGTGCTCCATACATTAGGAAAGCAGCTCGCGTCCTGAGCCCGGAAAGCCTGGGAGGTTGGGTAAGGAATACGCCCGCTCGGCGCCGTGGCGAAATCTTCAAACATTCAACAGCGTCATTAAAGCGCCCAGATCCGCGGGGCCTTTTGTGTGCGCTCTCGTGCCTAATACGCGAAAGCAAAGCCCTCGGGACCAGTTTGTTTGGCAAATCGCCTTACTTACGCCACTTGCGCGCTCTTACTTCTTTTTTCGCGTGTCAGTCCGTAAGAAAGTGCCCTGTTTTCGCATTCAACGAAGCGTGGGCCTTAAGGCGTGCCTTAGCCTCCCTGCGGCGGAAAGCTGACATATTATTCTGTAAGTACTAAAATACGAAAATGATGAGCTTGGGATTCCTCCAAAACATTTTCTGACGATGCTTTATGGAGAACTTCAAGAGCTCCTTGAAGGCCTGCTTATGCAGAATTTGCACATATTCATTCTGCTTCAATAACGGTCACATGCTGAGTTAAAAAAAAGAAAAGCTAATATTTTGTTTATGTGCCATTCGGACTAATAAATTACATTGCGCGTTTATACCTACGGTGGAGCGATTCCTACTGAAAATTGTTAGCGCCATAATGTGAGATGCCTGCATAACGTACGTTTGTCCTCCACAACCTTATTTTGTCTCACGTCCTTTGACTGCTTGTGGTTTGGCTTTTAAGTTAGCCTTCTAAGAAACCTCTCTTATTACTCCACGCAAAAACCCACTAAACCTCAGGGGGCTTCCCTCTGATATTGACACTCCACCATGGTAAAGCAAGCACACCGTGAAGAAAAACAGTGTTAATGCAGATTTTTTGTGAAACATTTAAAGTTGGATAACAGCTCTAAGACAAGACAAAGAGAAGGCAATGTTTTTAGTCAGCGCCAAGTCTCGTCTCGCTTCTCTTTGTCCTATTTTCTCGATGTTATCGAACTTGAAACTTTTTGAGGCTTCACAGCAACGACGGAAGCTGCAACTATCATACTTTGATCACCGGCTGAAGCAATTCGGGGCGCCGGGAAAGCCTCACCATTCGCATTTCAATCGCCAACCAAAGCAAAATAGGGCACAGTGCATAACATTGCCGTCTAAAGAGCGTGCTGGGCCCGTTTACGACACCATGGAGGACGAGAAGCGGGGTAAGAACTGCTGCGACGAGGAAAAATCACAACCGATTGCAATTTCCTCGCAAGAGCAGCGCATCTGGCTTGTCGGCGCAGAGAAATATTTGCAAAAACACTTTGTAAACAATGATTTCCGAACGGCATACAAATGAAGCGCGCTTCACTTCGATTCCCACATATAGGTGGCATTCGCCACTTCTTTTTTTTTTGTTTTCAGAATCGACGACAGTGGGCACTTCTCACCACATGCCAACAGGTCCATCGTCAGTTATCGCGGCAGAAAGCTGAGGTGAAAAATGTAAGTTGGAAATTTAGGGCCTTATCCAAGAGCGGCACCAAATTGTGAGCAGAGCAACAGCGTGCACGTGTGCCAACGCACACGCGCATGCCCCCGTCCACACGCACACTCGCGCCCGCACGCACGTACGCACGCACGTACGCGCACGCACACACGTACGTGCACACGCACGTGCACACGCACGCGCACGCGAGCTCGCGCACACACACACGCACACACACACACACGCACTTACACACGCACGCACGCGCGCACACACACACAGACACGCACACACACACACACACTGCTGATCGAAATAGATCAGATTTTTTAATGGCGAGTGCCATTCTAGGGGTTCTCACACGGCGCTCCACGCTCTTGTTCCCACATTTGTTGCAAACGAGCAGGTTGGCTGGAGCTCGACCAGATGATGAAGAGGAAAGTTCTAATTATCTTTATGGCGGCGCGCGCATGCGTATTTCCGTGTTTGTCGGAATCCCTGAAAGCGTAACTAGTGCCTTCTGACTTTAGTCACATGGGGAACCGTGCTGCTGAGACACGTGATCAACGCGTCCCTCGCTTGGAAACTTTTCGCTTGGCAATGCCTCGTCGTTTCTCTAACAGCACTGAAGAAAGTAACGTGCTCCGCACCGCTTGGTATGCACGTAGTCCTGCGCGGCTACTGCAAGCGTCGTCAACCGCACTCAAAATATCGCCGCCTTGAAAATTCTGTTTCCCTATAGTCTGTGTTGAAGGAGTGCCAGATACAAAATATGGCCGTTGAATCACGAGCGCGCAGTGCGAGAATGACCAGCAAAATTCGCCTATTTTGTAACCGAAATTGAGAAGGGGCGGGTCATTACGACCAGGCTGAAGAGACGTGGCAGTCGGTGACAGAGCTGCCGGAGCGGCCACGAGCGGCCAGCCGACGAAAGCAAACCTGCGGGCGAAACCTTTGGCAGGCGACAACCGTCGAAGAAGTGCATCGCAACCGCACCAGACCTGGTGCCATCGCTAGCCGTAGGACAAGGCACACGGCCGGCCGGCACGTGATTACCTCTTCATGCCTGTTTGCGCGATCCGCAGGCAGGTTCAGCGTCACTGCGATGGAGCTAATTTAAACCTTTCTGAAGAATTAACAATGCATTTCCCGGGGCTCGCAGCCACATCACAGATTTTTTTATAGTAATTACTGCACTTTCTATATAAATCTGGCCGCGTTGAAATTGCAGTGTAGATGGCCTTTAAATTTGGCGTTGCTCGTGGCTGTTTCTCTAAACAATCACTGCGCTCATGTGAGAGAGCTCTCAGCACGAATGCCTTCAAAACGTACTATTATGAAGAACTGCTTTAAGGTATCGTTATTGCAGATGGTTTGGAATGTATTTGAATAGGAATGAAGTTAATTTTGTAGGTACTGAATTCCAACCGAAGAACTTAAGGTGGGAATAAATTCGGAATTGTAGCCTCGGTGACGGGTAGAATGAAGGCAGTCGGGGTCTTAAAGAAAGTAGGTGGAAGAGTGGAAGGGTGAAGGCGTGGAGGCGTGGAGGCGTGGAGGTGTGGATGGGTGCCCTTACTCCATCTACATGCCTGCAATATTTTTAAACATTTCATCCAGGGGACCGCGGGTACCGGAAGCACTTCGCAAGAGCTTCTACGTTTTTATTGATTTTCCGGGTACTTGCATCGAATCTACGTGGCAGATACATAATTGGACCGCCAAATGACACGCAATCCGTGGCAATCAGACTCTGACCGGTCCGTTGACGTTTTGTGCCAGCTGAAGGCCACATCGCAGGCCCACGAGGGTTAAGCCTGACTGAGAGAAAAGCCGGCCACCGTTCCTCGGTCTTCGTAGCCCGTGACATTCGTGACCTTGTGCCGGACAGCTCAGCGGTGGCCTGCAGGCAGCGTAGAGTGTGATGACTCCTGAGGATGACCAGGCGATGCGCGAAAAAAACCCGCAGAATGGTGGGGTAGCCAAAAGCAGTGTCTCCTAATTACGCTTTGATGAAAACAGCGGCAAGAACGTATATCAGACGATGTGGATGACTGAACTCCAGAAAAGGGGGGCTGCTGGGAACACGAAAGAAGATTGGTTAAGTGAGGCAAGTGAATGTAAATCAAATTGCCTGAAATTAAATCCAATTAAATAATATCTATTTTTTCTTGAGAGATTCAGAGAGCGAGAGAACGGGAAAAGCTGCACATTTGCCTCTTAAATGATTCCAACACCCTCCATTTTCGTTTGTGCCGTACGGTTTTGAAATACGCAATAGTTGGACACAGTATCTGGAGTACACACAGCTTTACGCAAACAAGTATTTTCCTACGTGAAAAGAAAAAAAACAGGGAAAAGTTACGCGTGATATAGTCAATAAAATAAATAACACATTTCAGGAAAGTATTGCCAACGCCAAACATACATGCCTATATTTATACACATTCATATATCGATATCCACACACACACACACACACAAACACACACATATATATATATATATATATATATATAGATATATATATAGTAAGGAAATGAGGGGCTCGTTGAGGAAAATACAGAAAGATAGGGCAGCAGTCTACAACGCCAAAGGAGGCATAGGGGTGTGGTTAGGCTCTTTTCTTTTTCACTACGGTTAATGAAGTAAACATTTTTGTTAATATACAGAAGAAAGAAAGAAAGAAAAACACGCGCCCAGAGTGGGGACCGAACCCACGCCTTTCGATTACTGGTCGAATGCCTTACCAATTCGGCTATCTGGGCGACTGTGTTCTCCTTCACTTTCTGGACTATTTATATTTACTAGAAGTGTATCTGACGCTTGAGGGTGGTACCCAGCGCCACTCTGACTACACGGGGAGAAGGGGACCTTCTTTTCAACCCCCGGGGCGTGACTCGAGCGTCTACAGCCTGTCATGAGCGGGTAACTGGCGGGAAGCCCTCTTATGCTACCTAGGCATCAAGGCTGCCAGAACCGAGACCCTCGCTAGGCTTTCGCAGAATAATATAGTAAGGAAATGAGGGGCTCGTTGAGGAAAATACAGAAAGATAGGGCAGCAGTCTACAACACCAAAGGAGGCATAGGGGTGTGGTTAGGCTTTTTTCTTTTTAACTACGGTTAATGAAGTAAACATTTTTGTTAACATACAGAAGAAAGAAAGAAAGAAAAACACGCGCCCAGAGTGGGGACCGAACCCACGCCTTTAGATTACTGATCGAATGCCTTACCAATTCGGCTATCTGGGCGACTGTGTTCTCCTTCACTTTCAGGACTATTTATATTTACTAGAAGTGTATCTGACGCTTGAGGGTGGTACCCAGCGCCACTCTGACTACACGGGGAGAAGGGGACCTTCTTTTCAACCCCCGGGGCGTGACTCGAGCGTCTACAGCCTGTCATGAGCGGGTAACTGGCGGGAAGCCCTCTTATGCTACCTAGGCATCAAGGCTGCCAGAACCGAGACCCTCGCTAGGCTTTCGCAGAATAATATAGTAAGGAAATGAGGGGCTCGTTGAGGAAAAGACAGAAAGATAGGGCAGCAGTCTACAACGCCAAAGGAGGCATAGGGGTGTGGTTAGGCTCTTTTCTTTTTCACTATGGTTAATGAAGTAAGCATTTTTGTTAAAATACAGAAGGAAGAAAGAAAGAAAAACACGCGCCCAGAGTGGGGACCGAACCCACGCCTTTCGATTACTGGTCGAATGCCTTACCAATTCGGCTATCTGGGCGACTGTGTTCTCCTTCACTTTCTGGACTATTTATATTTACTAGAAGTGTATCTGACGCTTGAGAGTGGTACCCAGCGCCACTCTGACTACACGGGGAGAAGGGGACCTTCTTTGAACCCCCGGGGCGTGACTCGAGCGTCTACAGCCTGTCATGAGCGGGTAACTGGCGGGAAGCCCTCTTATGCTACCTAGGCATCAAGGCTGCCAGAACCGAGACCCTCGCTAGGCTTTCGCAGAATAATATAGTAAGGAAATGAGGGGCTCGTTGAGAAAAATACAGGAAGATAGGGTAGCAGTCTACAACGCCAAAGGAGGCATAGGGGTGTGGTTAGGCTCTTTTCTTTTTCACTACGGTTAATGAAGTAAACATTTTTGTTAATATACAGAAGAAAGAAAGAAAGAAAAACACGCGCCCAGAGTGGGGACCGAACCCACGCCTTTCGATTACATGTCGAATGCCTAACCAATTCGGCTATCTGGGCGACTGTGTTCTCCTTCACTTTCTGGACTATTTATATTTACTAGAAGTGTATCTGACGCTTGAGGATGGTAGCCAGCGCCACTCTGACTACACGGGGAGAAGGGGACCTTCTTTTCAACCCCCGGGGCGTGACTCGAGCGTCTACAGCCTGTCATGAGTGGGTAACTGGCGGGAAGCCCTCTTATGCTACCTAGGCATCAAGGCTGCCAGAACCGAGACCCTCGCTAGGCTTTCGCAGAATAATATAGTAAGGAAATGAGGGGCTCGTTGAGAAAAATACAGGAAGATAGGGTAGCAGTCTACAACGCCAAAGGAGGCATAGGGGTGTGGTTAGGCTCTTTTCTTTTTCACTACGGTTAATGAAGTAAACATTTTTGTTAATATACAGAAGAAAGAAAGAAAGAAAAACACGCGCCCAGAGTGGGGACCGAACCCACGCCTTTCGATTACATGTCGAATTGGTAAGGCATTCGACGTGTAATTGAAAGGCGTGGGTTCGGTCCCCACTCTGGGCGCGTGTTTTTCTTTCTTTCTTTCTTCTGTATATTAACAAAAATGTTTACTTCATTAACCGTAGTGAAAAAGAAAAGAGCCTAACCACACCCCTATGCCTCCTTTGGCGTTGTAGACGGCTGCCCTATCTTTCTGTATATATATATATATATATATATATATATATATATATATATATATATAAGACAGAAATAAAATTTCGCAGTCAAGAAAACATCGGAAAGCAAGGGGAGGATGTTGGAGGTCATTGAAACATTGAAACCGATAAAGAATTTGGAAAGAAAGTGGAGGAAAAATGCCCGCCAGGTGAGATCCGAACCCACAACCTCCAGAATACCAGTCTGGTGCGATAACCACTACTACCGGCGGGGCTATTTTGCCCCTCCACTTTCTGGGGTATTTATGTCAATGTAATTTTTTCCTGTTCTTGGGGGTGGTAGCCAGCGCCATTCCGACTTCTCTGGGTGAAGGGGACCTTCTTTTTAACCCCCGGGCCGTGACTCGAGTGTCTACGACATGTCGAGAGGGGTCGACCTGCGTTGAACCCTCTTAAGCTTCCTATGGCACCAAGACTGCCAGAACAAAGGCCCTCGCTATGCATGTTTTCTTGACTGCCAAACTTTATTTCTGTCTTATTTGCAACGAGCCCCTCATTTCCTATTCTGATCCGCTATATATATATATATATATATATATATATATATATATATATATATATATATATATATATATATATGTATATATATATATATATATGAGCAATAAGGGTTGGCAGTCACGAAAACTTCGGAAAGCAAACGGGAAGATGTGGTAGCTCTTTGAAAGAGATACAGAATTTGGAAAGAAAGAAAGTGGAGAAAAAATGCCCGCCGGGTGGGATCCAAACCCACGTCCTCGAGAATACCTGTCTGGTGCGATACCCACTGAGCTGCCGGCGGGGCTATTTTCCCCTCCACTTTCTGGGGTATCCATGTTAAAGTGTTTTGTGTTTCCTGCGCTTGGGAATCCCTGGCCGGCATTTTTCTCCACTTTATTTCGGTCTTTCCAAATTCTTTATCTGTTTCATTGACCTACCACAATCTCCCCTTTGCTTTCCGACGTTTTGTTGACTGTCGACACTTGTTTCTGCGTTATTTCAACACCTCCTCATTTCCTATCCAGATTCGCTACATGCATAGCGAGGGCCTTTTTTCTGGCAGCCTTGGTGCCATAGGGAGCTTAAGAGGGTTCAACGCTGGTCGACCACTCTCGACATGTCGCAGACACTCGAGTCACGGTCCGGGGGTTAAAAAGAAGGTCCCTTCACCCCGAGAAGTCGGAGTGGCGCTGGCTACCCCCCCTCATAAATGCAAAAAACAAAAAAAAGAAAACATCGAACAAGGTTGAAAGCACTATTTTTGCCAACGTTTCAGCAAAGAGAATTGCGTTTGTCAGGGCAAACCCTCGCCCGGCTGGCACGCTTTATATAGGGGTAGGTGCCCAGGTGAGAGGAGAGAAGGTAGTGGAATTGTGAAAGCGGATTGGTTTGGGAGTACGTAGGGGGAGAGATTGAGGGGAAAAAAGGTTGTATAACTTGAGCCGCGAAGCCGGTAAGAGGGAAGTCAGGCGGGGTTGATATTCGGGGAAATTCTCGCATAGAAAGGATGAGAGGTTGTTTGTAGCCCTACCACGCAGCCTACAAAAAGGTTCTCAGAAACGCCGGAAGCAGGCAACAACCGTGGTTTCTACCTTGGTGAAAGTTTTCTTTGCTTATATATCTATATATATATATATATAAATATATATATATATATATATATATATATATATATATATATAGATTGTAAGGCGGGTTTATTGCCTTGACAGCGGAAGGAAGGAGGGGCACTCAGAAGTGGCAAACGGATCGGTGGCCCAGCCGGCAGAATGTCTCGAGCACTTCACGAGCTTCATGCCGATGACGATGCCTCTGCGGTGGCTGACCTTGTTGCCTCGTCGTCGTCTGTACAAACCAGGTGGTCAATCCCCTGGAGCGGGCATACGCCAATCACAAGGACAATGCTGACTGTTGTGGCCGCGTAGCAAATCAGTTGTTCGTTAGTGTTCGCATGGTGACTGCGCGCCACTTGCTCGTCTTTCGCACTACAATTACCCCCACGACGAAGGGAGCCACCCTGGCGACCTAAGGGCACGTCACGACGGAAGGGTCGTAGTACGGCTTGAGGCGATGCACGTGTACCGTTTCGCGTCCGCGGCAGCTCAGGTCAGGCGACGGGGTGAGCGGCTCCACAACGTAATTAACGGAGGAGGTTCGTTCGAGTACGCGGTACGGTCCATGGAACTTGGAAAGGAGCTTGCTAGAAAGTCCAGGTGTAGTGGAGGGTACCCAAAGCCATACGAGAGAGCCGGGAGAGAAAGTCACTTGTGGGTTGTCACCGTCACGCCGATGTTTTTGGTGGAATTAGTCTTCGGAGGTAAAACTGCGAGCAAGCTGACGACACTCCTCAGCGTGGCTGCAGAGTTGAGAAACAGGCGTGTATTCGGAAGCGTCGGGTCGGTAGGGTAGAATCGTGTCGAGAGGGCAGGATGCTTCACGGCCATAGAGGAGGAAGTAGGGCGAGAACCCTGTAGTAGTCTGCGTCGCGGTGTTATACGCGTAAGTAACGAAGGGGAGAATCGCATCCCAATCGGAGTGGTCAGCAGACACACACTTGGCGAGCATATCACCAAGGGTGCGGTTAAATCTCTCCGTCAACCCATTAGTCTGGGGATGGTAGGCTGTAGTGCTGCGGTGGGTGACGTTGCATTCTTTGAGAAGAGCCTCGACCACTTCTGACAAAAAGACACGGCCCCGGTCACTGAGAAGTTCCCGTGGTGCGCCATGACGCAGGATGAAATGGTTCAAAATGAAGGTTGCAACTTCGCGTGCTGTGGCAGCCGGTAGCGCGGCAGTCTCAGCGTATCGCGTAAGGTAATCGACGGCGACAATAACCCAACGGTTGCCGGCAGCAGTCAGGGGTAGAGGGCCGTATAAGTCTATCCCGACCCGGTCGAAAGGGCGCGCGGGGCAGGGCAAAGGCTGTAACGGTGCGGTTGGTGACTGCGGCGGAGACTTGCGACGTTGGCATTCTCGGCAAGATTTGATGAACTTTGTTACAAAGGAATACATTCCTCGCCAAAAGTAGCGCAGCCGCAACCGCTGGTACGTCTTAAAGACTCCTGTGTGGGCGAATTGCGCATTCGTGTGAAAATTAGCACATATTGTAGAGCGCCGGTGACGAGGGATCACCAACAACCACTTGCGGCCTTCGGGAAGGTAATTCCTGCGATACAGAAGCCCGTCACGAATGGAAAAATGCACGGCCTGACGTCGCAGTGCCCGCGAGGCACTACGTTCCGTAGGGTTCGAAATCATGTCAAAAATGGAAGATACCCAAGGGTCCTTGCGTTGCTCCCCTGCCATGTCCTCAAGTGGTTCAGATGCCTGTGTGCAATCAATGGCTGTAATCTCGGGCGCAGTAATGGATAAAGGTGAACGAGATAAAGCATCTGCGTCGCTGTGCTTGCGTCCAGACCGATATATCACTCTGATGTCATACTCCTGAAGGCGGAGAGACCAGCGTGCCAGGCGACCGGAGGGATCCTTCAGCGACGATAGCCAACAAAGGGCATGGTGGTCTGTGACCACATGGAAAGTTCGACCGTAGAGGTAAGGTCTGAACTTTGAAATAGCCCACACGATGGCCAAACACTCTTTCTCTGTGACAGAGTAATTAGATTCCGCCTTTGTGAGAGTGCGGCTCGCGTATGCGACGACGTACTCGTCGAATCCCGCCTTCCTTTGGGGAAGCACTGCTCCCAGACCTAAACCGCTTGCGTCGGTATGCAGCTTGGTGGGCGCGGAAGGGTCAAAATGACGCAAAATGGGAGGTGACGTAAGTAAGCGGCGTAAGGTTACAAACGCTTCATCGCAAGCAGGGGACCAGGTCAACAAGTCGTGACTTCCGCTGAGCAACTTCGTCAGAGGCGCAACGACGGACGCAAAGTTGGGCACGAAGCGTCGGAAGTAGGAACAGAGTCCGACGAAACTGCGCAGGGCTTTCACGGTAGTCGGTTTCGGGAAGTCGGCAACAGCTTGGAGTTTAGCAGGGTCGGGAAGAACGCCATCCTTTGAAACAACATGGCCCAAAATTGTCAGTTTGCGGGCAGCAAAATGACACTTTTTAACATTCAGTTGCAGCCCAGCGTCGGTAAGGCACTGCAGGACTTGTTCCAGGCGACTGAGATGGGTGTCAAAATCAGGCGCAAATACAACGATGTCATCTAAGTAGCATAAACAGGTTTTCCACTTGAGGCCACGCAGAATGTCGTCCATCATGCGCTCAAAAGTGGCAGGCGCATTACATAACCCGAACGGCATCACGTTGAATTCGTATAACCCGTCGGGAGTGACGAACGCGGTCTTAGGCCGGTCTTCCTCTGCCATCGGCACCTGCCAGTAACCCGAGCGGAGGTCTAAGGAAGAGAAGAACTCGGCGCCTTGCAGATAATCTAATGCGTCGTCGATGCGTGGCAACGGGTAAACATCTTTCCGGGTGATCTTGTTCAGTCGTCGATAATCGACACAAAAACGAACAGACCCATCTTTCTTGCCCACAAGAACGACCGGTGAAGCCCACGGGCTGTTAGACGGCCTAATGACACCACGCTGAAGCATTTCATCAACGTGCGTTTCGATCACGGAACGTTCTTTGGGTGATACGCGGTATGGTCGCTGCCTCAAAGGTGGATGAGAGCCAGTGTCAATGCGATGTGTGACTGTCTGCGTGCGGCCCAGGGAAGTGCGCTGGCAGTCGAAGGTGGATCGGAAACGGTGAAGAAGAGTGAGCAGCTGGTTGCGCTGGAGAGGGTCGAGGTTGCCGTCTACGGAGGGAACGAAAGCGGCCGAATCAGATGCACGGGGAAGAGGCGGGCTTAGCGAGCTGAGCGACAGAACGTGCGACGCATCCGGGAAGTCGTTTATGAGGCGAGTGTCAATAGCTTCGACGCGTCCAAGGGACTCGCCACGATGCACGGTTAAGGGTGAAGAGGAGGTATTGCAGATGGCGATCATGCTAGCGCCATTTTCGATTTCAAGAATGGCGTAGGGGAGAGGGGCGCCCACTCGGCGCATGAACAGATTAGAGGGGGTAAACACAACAGTTGCGGCAGGCACCATACCACAGATTACTGGTAAGATAACGGCAGAGGCTGGAGGGATTGTGGAGTCTTCGGCGGCGCACAGCTTAAAAGTAGTGGTTACCTTGTTAATTTCAGTACCACACATCGGAAATAAGGCGACCTCGGCGCGGGCACAGTCAATAACAGCCTGGTGACGCGACAGGAAGTCCCACCCCAGGATGATGTCATGGGAGCATGAGGAAAGAACGACGAACTCGACTACATACATCGCGTTTTGTACAAAGATACGGCTTGTGCAGACGGCTGAAGGCTCGACGTTATGCGCCGTAGCTGTGCGGAGACGGAAACCGGATATTGGGGTCGTCACTTTTCGTAATTTGCGGCAAAGTTTGGCGGCTATAACGGAGATGGCTGCTCCCGTGTCTACAAGGGCGTATGTGGTGATTCCATCAATAACGACTTCAATCGCATTCGTAACAGACAGGCCAGGGCTTCGGTATTTCGACGGCGCCGCAGTTCTTGCCTCCGGAACTGCGGCGATTAGTTTTCCTCCTGGGCATTCGGACGACGGCGCAGCGGCGAAATGGAACGACGACGTGGGGAGAACGACCGACGGGCATCGGGAGCTTCGCGAGGGGCAAGCGATAGGGCGGCTCGGCAGGGGCATTGTTGGACGAACGCGGAGAAGTGTACACGTCAGCAGCAAAAACTGGTCTCCGGTAAGCGTCTCCGGGCGGCGTAACTCGACGTCGGCAATAACGCGCTACGTGACCAGGAACCCCACAGAAATAGCATATCGGCCGGTTATCGGGCGTGCGCCATGGGTTGCTGTGGAGCGAAGCCGGAGGTGTCGACAAAGCCGGAGGAAGGTAAGGCGGTGGCTGCGGGCGGCGTAAAGGCACGTAAGCGGTAGGCGGAGCTTGCCGTGTCGCAACTTCAGCGTATAGCGGCGCCGCTACAGGCAACGGTTGCGGAGCAGCTGGCGTGGTCGGTAGAGCTTCAGCGACTTCTTCCCTAATAATTCGACGAAGGGGCGACGACAAGCAAGGATCTGGTACCGGCGACGATGGCAGGGATGTACAAGGCAGGAGAGAGATCTGCCGCGCCACTTCTTCACGAACAAGCTCCTTAATGCGGTTCAGTAGCGACGGATTTTCACCAACTTCCAGCTCACAGAGCGGCTCCTCACGCTCCAAAGGGCGGCGACGAGTGAGGCGACGCTGCCTGCGCAACTCGTCATAACTTTGCAACAAGCTGATGACGTCTCGGACGCTCTGAGGGTTTTTCGCCAGCAGCATCTGGAACGCGTCCTCATCTATTCCCTTGAGTATATGCTTGATGGTGTCTTGCTCAGGCATGGAAGGATCCACGCGCCTGCAAAGGTCGACCACATCCTCGATTTAGCTGGTAAAGTTCTCGCCGGCCGCTTGAGCTCGCTCTCTCAAAAGCTGCTCCGCGCGAAGCTTGCGAACCGCTGGCCGGTCAAATACCGCCGAAAAGTTCGTTTTGAATGCGTCCCAGGTTTCGCGATCAGATTGGTGGTTGAGAAACCATTTTTCGGCAAGTCCCCTCAAGTAGAAACTGACGTTATTCAGCTTCATGACATTGTCCCACTTATTGTGCGCGCTTACCCTCTCATAAGACGAGAGCCATTCTTCGACGTCCTGGTCGTCTGCGCCAGTGAACATCGCCGGCTCACGCTCACGGATCACCCCGGAGCAGATGACAGCCGATTGCGAAGGCGACGTCGTGTTTCGGGCGTTAGTACTCATGGCTGACTCAGCGGTAGAGGGCAGGGTGCGACTCCGCAGCTCCAGGCTTGCGCGCCACTTGCGGGGTGAAGCTGAGGAGCAGGACGAGGACGGAATCCGCACACTCCACCAAAATGAAAGGCGGGTTTATTGCCTTGACAGCGGAAGGAAGGAGGGGCACTCAGAAGTGGCAAACGGATCGGTGGCCCAGCCGGCAGAATGTCTCGAGCACTTCACGAGCTTCATGCCGATGACGATGCCTCTGCGGTGGCTGACCTTGTTGCCTCGTCGTCGTCTGTACAAACCAGGTGGTCAATCCCCTGGAGCGGGCATACGCCAATCACAAGGACAATGCTGACTGTTGTGGCCGCGTAGCAAATCAGTTGTTCGTTAGTGTTCGCATGGTGACTGCGCGCCACTTGCTCGTATTTCGCACTACAAGATATATATATATATATATATATATATATATATATATATATATATATATATATATATATATATTGTATTTAATACAAAATATAAGACAATATACAAGTAAGTTAATGTAAATGTTAGTAAGTAAGCCTGGGGGGGTGTTCGGGTCATGCATTTCTACTTCATAGCTTTTAGCTCAATAACAGTTCAGTGTTCTTTTAATTTCGGTATTTTCGTGTTTGTTAGTTTGCGATGGTGCATATGTGTTTGCATGCATTGTGTGTAGATACCTTGTGTGTATACATTTGTGTACGTACATTCACGCATCCTACGTAAACATTCCAGTACATCGTATATGCGATGCGTGTATGTACCGACGAAAATGTATTGGGTGCACAACGTGCTCATATACGTTCGTGTGCATACATGCCTGCGCGCAAACGCACATACACACAACGGGCGCATGCGAATGCACTTGCGTTCATCTACGTGCGCACAAGTGCACATGCTTGTTAGGCAACCCATGCACATGGCCTCTGTGCAGTGTTTGAGCTCGACAGGTCAATGGGCTAGGTGCCAATCCGCTACGTGCCAATGCTCAAAGATATATTGGCATGTGCTAGTCAACATGGACCGCATGGTCTGGTGTGTCCCTTTAATCAGAAAAAAGGCCTTCGATTGAAATATCCCGCGTACCATTTCATGCCAAGGCTTTAATTACCTGTCCAGGCCAAGTCCTAGAATTCACTGTACATGCATTCACCGAGTGTGCTCTACCCTCTGCTTGCCTCTTCCGCACCTTTAGCCTTTTTTTGAAAGGTCATACGTGCCTTACTGCTGAGTAAAATGCCTGAACTCCCTGCCGCGCTGCTTCTCACTTTATACTGCGTCTTATTGAGCGTTCCTTACTGGTTGGGAACGCAGGGTATAAGTCTATTCATTTTCTTTGGTACCATCTCGTCCCTCTCTGCGGTACTTACCAATACGCGCTCAGAGCTTTATTGATGTCACCGACGTGAATACAATTCTTGTAGGCGTGGTGTCGCCTCCCAGCATCTCAGAGCCTTGTTGATGTCACCGACGTGAATACGATTTGTGTAGGCGTGGTGTCGCCTCCCAGCATTGTTTGCTTTTTCTTCTGATAGCAGGACCAGCAAGAGCCTACACTGCATCAACACCTAGCTAGACAAGCGAGAATAGCACGCTGGTGTGTTTCACTCCCGTGTGTTGTCACGAGGCGGTCCGGATAGTTGTTATTCAGGCGATCCCGGACGGGGTCCCGCCTGACGAGGGAGGACTGTCGCGCCTCAAGATTCGCGCGTCACACTGGTGCCCCCTACCCGGGTCACTGCTCACAAATAAAACCCTCCCTGATCTTTGAGATGGAGGAGGGCTGTCTTGTGGGTAGAGTACGATATGATAAAATTAGAACGCGAAAGTTTAGGCAGATTGGTGACTCGCTCTCTTTTCGCGCAACGCAAAGCATTCAGCCCCATTTTAAATGGACTGGCACCATTAGCTGACACCGACCCCTGCACGCCCGGGTCCGTAAACCCGTTGAAAAACCCGAGGCAGTCGAAACAATTTTGTAGCCCTCCACTAAAGCACGCTTCATGCGCCCGGGGCAGATTTGGTTTGAAATATTTCTCATCGTATCGGCTCAGACAACTTGCGCCGTGAGTAACTGCTGCAAGATAAAAGGCGGAACATACAATTCGCAACCCGTGGCTTCTCTTGCAGTGGCTAATGAGCTAGCTTGCGCCAAACTGACAGATAAATCCTCGCGATTGGAGGCCATCGCGTGATACTGTCTGACGTCTCATCTCGTTACCGCCAAATAGGCTGTTTAGCAAGATCAAAACGAAATGAAAATGAAAGGTGCCAGCTCGTGTCTACCCTTTTTTATTAGTTTTTTTTTCTAGGCAGAGATTTGGGGGATCAAACGCTGACAGTCCTTTCTTTTCTAGCTTCGGAGTGAATCCCCCGTCGGGAATCCCGGGCTCCGGTCAGAAGGAGAAAGTAATGAGTTCCGAAGTAGGTAACAGTTGTACTTTGGTGATTGGGAGATTACACACACCCAGATAATTATATGTGGTCTCAATACTCTGTGATTACAGTGAATTTAGTACAAAACAAAAAAAGAAAGGTGCTCCTGGCACATGGTCAACGACGACAGTGCTGTATCTTCTCAAGCCATTTGCGTACCGGGCAGTTTCATCAAGGAATGAATATGAAAGCTGGAGTTATGATGCACTAACAGTTAGGTATTACTTTTTTGTGTGTGCCAAGTTGCCTTGCCGTGGCCAGCAGAAGTTAAAATACCTCAAATAAATGTATCAGATATGCCCGCCTCTACCTGGTTTGTGTGCGGAAAATGTGGCGACACTGAAGTAGCTTTAAGTCAGGCGTAAAAGAGTAAACCTGTGGGTGCGTGAACGCCCCTGCTATTCACAAATATGCGGCGGGGATGTACTAACTAAAACAACGACATTAAAAATCCCGAGAAATGATGAGCACTGCAAAGAAGGGTTACGCCAGGGCATTATTTTCACCTTCAGTAGAAAAGGCGTTAATGGAGCCAATGATTTCGGGCTCGGTAGGGCAATTCTTTACTCACGAAACCACTAAAGTGGCCACCTTCCACCAACAAAGCATTCCTTCAATGCGTTTAGTGAGCACCACAGAGGTACCTAGATATTTGTGGGTATCATTCGAAGTAGACAGTTGAGCTATGCCATTACATAAAACATGCACATGGCTTCGGGACAACCATTTCTTTACATAAAGGCTCCGTTACTTATAACAGGACTTTTGTGAAAAAAAGAAGATATATCCTCGGATTGAGACGTAAACACAATCAGAAGACGGAGGCAAAGTTGATGAATTCACACAGAGGTGGGAATCGACTTAATGCGAGCCTTTGTCGCCACGTATCTCTTGTGAAATGAATTTGTTATGGCATTTTCAGGTTATTATGCTCGGCGTAGTTCCTGATTTTCAGAACGGGGCACAGTGTGGAGTGAGTCGGCAAATACGGGACGTAGGCAGACTCGTTCAACGCCTCAGTTTCGGTGGCGAGTACACCACCAGCATCAAGCGCAGGAAACGTGGAAGACGGATGAACCGGGGCTTATCCCAGGTTCCCCTCACCGCAGGTTTCTTCACTGGCCGTATCCTCGGTCGAGGTGCGGGGTGGCCAGCGTTAGCCCTGCCACTTCCTCGACGCCCTCAGGCCATTCGCTTTCTTGGCCAAGCAGGCGCGATAGGCAGAGGCCAGCTTTATCTGGCGTAACATAAAACTCAGTGGAACATTCAGGCAGAAAACAGCGGAAGCAACAGCAGCAGCCCCCAAAAAATCAGAGCGAAAGACAGCTCCGCATAAAAGAGAGCCTGCTGGTGAAGCGAAGCCGTTTTTTGCGAATCGGTGCAGAGCAGCCTGTCGGTATGCCAACTTCCTGCCGCCGGTACGGAAGTCTTCACAGAAAAGGGGTAACTCTACTCAGGATGGTGTCACTGAAAAACGCGTGAATGATGTGACGATTGCATGAAAAGAGCACAGATGCACGGCCCTAAGGAGAATTTGCGCGTCGGTTTAAAATGATGGGTATGAGTTATGAAGCCTTCTAGTACCTATGTAAGACATTGAGACATGTGCCGGGTACTAGCCGACAGAAGATAACGGTAGCACGCTCGCACTCGGGGAAGGTGCCAGAAGTGGAAGTAGAATAGGATAACTTATTTATTGACCAAAAGCATTTTTTTATTGATTGACCAAAACATTGATTGATCGAAAGCAAGCATTTATTGACCGAAAAGGCAAGATATCTGGAATAGCAACAAAGCATACCGGACAAAGAAACTGCATTCCAGCATGGAGGGTGACGACGTTCTTGCACACAACTCCCTTGGCAGCTAATGTTTAAGGCTAAGCTTCAGTAGCCGTATACGGCAAGGGTGACGTCATAACGACTGTTAAGACGTGAACGCTTTTGTTTTTCTTCCTTCCTTTCTTTCTTTCTTTCTTTCTTCCTTTCTTTCTTTCTTTCTTTCTTTCTTTCTCTCTCTCTTTCTTTCTTTCTTTCTTTCTTTCTTTCTTTCTTTTTTCCTTCCTTCCTTCCTTCCTTTCTTCCTTCTTTCCTTCGTTCCTTCGTTCGTTCCTTCCCTCCTTCCTTCTTTCCTTTCCTCTTTCTTTCTTTCTTTCTTCCTTTCTTTCTTTCTTTATTTCTTTCTTTTGTTCTTTTGGGGGACTTGGCTATGATTAGAGGGAGCTAAAGCTTGTCCAAGCTTTACAGCGAACGAATGAAGCAGCATTGCATTCAGGAAATGACATAGTGATAACAGTATTAACGCAAATAAAATAGTGGTGTGGACTAGCTTCTTCCGGAATCTGATTGTACCCAACACTTAAAAAGCATGCCAGGGCTCCCAAGATTACCGTAGACGCGGAAAACGAAAACCCTTTGCTGAGGCGGCACATTAGTCTGTTAGATGGTATGCGCTCGGTGTAGTTAGAGAAGGGCAAAAATCAAGCGGGCAACGGACGTAGCAGTTGCGTAGTTGAAACAACCAAATGCATTTGCAACAGCTGGTAGGATACATTAGTAGGTTAGTACAGTGCTCTGCAAGCACGTAAAAAAGAGTTACACCAAATGTTCAGCAAACGCCATTTTGGGTGTAAGTAGTTTTCGCTGTAATTTACTGCCGGAAGATTGCTCCCATCTTCCAGCATTTTCAAGAGCAAACGAAGGCAGTACAGCGTGCCGTATGGCCACAACTATGGCGGAGGAGGGCGTTGCGTGCTTGATGGCCCCCATGTATGCGGCGATTTATAACCTGCCGCTGTAAATGAGTGCCTTCCGGCACGTGCTGACAACGGCGGGAGTGGAACGCTTCGTTGTACTAGAAACGCCTGCCCCACGCGTATGCCTGCCGTTGGCACTTTGCAAATGCAATAAAGCCCTCTCGGTCGTCACAGCTGGACGAAGGTAGAGATTTCTCTTTCTTTAGTTCAGGTTACAAAGAGAAAAGTGAACGAAGATGCAAATGGTGATTATCAGTGTTTTACAAGTAAGAAGTTCGGGATAAATTATTATGAAAAATAGGCTCTTTTGGAGCATTAGTACTTGCCGCTATGCCCCTTCTTCTAGCGATTAATATTTAACTTTTCTAGCATGTTGAATTCATTCAACCTCATAAGATCGATGCCTGACAGTGCGGCAGGGACGATTTCATTAAAATTGTCGGCTAGAGCTTCTGTCTCCAGGAGTAAAATTAAAACTTTAGTATCTTTTAGGTACACTTCAGAAAAATAACAAATTTAGCGCACATCTTGTGCACCCAGAAATGTAAGTCGGCCTTCAAAAATGAAGAAAGAAATTGTTCGGAGCGATAAGGTTTTCAGTGATTGAATAAGCACAAGTCTCCCCGCCACTATTTTTCTATTAGCACAGTCAGTTTCCAGCAATACGGTGTTCATTTTCGCCATTTTCTAAAACTCGTAGGCCCTGCAGCGTAAACGATACATAACAGTGAGTAACCACCTCCAACCCTTCTTTTGTTGTTGTAAGCTTCTTAATAATTACTTTAGTTATCGCACATGCTGACTTGCACCATCGTTTACGGTCATCGCTTATAGAAAAGGCTAAGTTGATCGTTCGGTGCATTGTGCAAGGCAAAAAACATTGGCGCCGCTTTACTAGTAGTGCAAGGTTGGATAAACGGCAGAGCTGAGGGTTCGACCTAGCTTCTCCCAGCACTGACAGCGGATCCTAGGAGAGAGGGAGCAGCCGAACCCCAGTAGTGGAAAGCCGTTTTGGACGGCACGGTACTGTAAAGTCCATTACACAATGTACAGGGTTTTACTGAGTAGCAATCATCGTCATCACTTTCATCGTTGTCTTCCGACGGCACAGCCACGGAAAGAAATCCTCTCGTAGCACGCCCTCGCTCGGCAGACCTCCACTTCTTCGTCAGCTGGTACGCTGGCCGTCTCCACGCGCATATTGTGTAAGGATGGCCTGACGAAATCGTCGTCATGGTCGTTGGCACGGCAAACCCGTGGCGCGCCGGTCGCTACACGACGATGATGACGAAGGTGGGGGCTTCTCATGTGGCTTACGCGCACGCGCAAGCCTGCACGACGCTGGGCGCTCTCCGCGACGCAGGCGCGTACGTGCGCTCAATTTTTAAAACAAAGCTTTTTACCTCTACCCCGCAAGCGTTCTTTTGCGAGCGCTGGTGTCAACAGAAAACTGCCACAAAAAATAAAAGAAGTTACGGGCACAGCCAGGAATGAAATCGGGAACAAATAGAGTAACGAAGCGAGAGCCCGTTGTCTTGCCGATTGAGATACGAACCCACGCGGGAAGGGAGGTGGTCCACTCACCAAGCACATCTACGGGTTTACCCTCTGCATTCTCGCTGAATGCCACGTGATAGCGTAACGCGACCACTTGCGCCGCTGTGCGCTCCACCCAGGGCAAGTATAGCGGCCATGTGGGCACCTTGCGCATGCGCAAGGACTTACAAAAATTAAAGGAGGCTCACACCAACGCATGACATCTCACTTCTAGTACGCCAATGTGCTAAAGCCTGTGGCCTCCAGTGTTCTCCGCAAAAATCAGAGATCCTTATTGTCCGCCCCCACGCCAAACGCTACATCAAGGAAGACATCCAAATACTCCTTGACAGCCAGGCCATCATTCCCAGTCCCACAATCAAGATTCTGAGTCTACATCTCCAGGCCAACACCAAGAGTGACGCAGCGCCTCATAGACAGTATCAATCAAATTACGCACATGATGAGGAGAGATGCCACCAAAACGCGCGGCCTCAAGAAGATGATACTTTTTATTTATTTATCTATATATTTATTTGTGCCACCCTCAGGGCCCGAGGGCGTTACAGAGGGGAGTGGGAAATACACAATAATACAGACAAAAACAGCAAAACAGCCATAAACATTACAAATAACAGCTTGTAATGAAAACAGGTTGGTTATGGCTGAGCGAAAAGCAATCACATTGCCGATTACAGCTACGGACCGAGGAAGGCGATTTCACAAGTGCTGGGGACAAAGGAATCCTGAAACAGGTTTGTGCGACCCGATGGAACGTGAACTTTGTGCTGATGATCGATCCGGGACGACGTGTAAGATGAACTGGACAATAGCCTGCTTCTGAGGATGGGATTGCAATGATAAATCTTATGAAACAAACATAAACGAAACTCTTTTCTGCGATTTTCAAGAAGAGGCAAAGATACCCTTGCTTTCATAGTTGTAACACTGGATGTGCGGTGATAATTTGAAAGTATGAAACGCGAAGCTCGATTTTGTACGCTTTCTAACTCAGAACAGAGGGACGCCGTGTTCGGATCCCAAACAGTGGCTGCATACTCCAGTTTTGGACGAACTATAATGTTTTATAGAGAAGCAATTTCAAAGAAGAAGTAGCCTGATTAAAGTTTCTCCGGAAATACCCTAAGGTACGATTTGCGTTGTTAACAACATAATTGATGTGCGTTTTCCAGGACAGGGTAGATTATATATGCACGCCTAGGTATTTATAGGACAGGACATCTTCAAGAGGAATATTGTTAATAGAGTAAGAGAATGCTTGGGTCTTACTTCGAGAAACGCGCATGCTTTTACACTTATTAATATTGAATTTCATTTGCCAGACCACGCACCACTGCAAAACACGGTCAAGATCAGATTGAAGTGCTATAGCGTCAGAATCACTGGAAATTTCCCTGTAGATTACACAATCGTCGGCGAAAAGGCTGAGAGATGAAGAAGTATTACTTTGTAAATCATTTATGTATATTAAAAACAACAGTGGTCCCAAAACGAAACCTTGTGGAACCCCTGAATTAACTGGAGAAAAAGCCGAATTAGTGCCATTAACATTTACAAATTGATAAGTGTTAGTCAGGAAACAGTGCAACCATGGAAGTGCGTTTGGGTCTAGGTTCAGATTCGAAAGTTTGAAAAGCATTAATTCGTGAGGGACTGTATCAAACGCTTTAACAAAATCGAGGAATATGCAGTCGGTGATTGACCCGCGATCAAGAACAGTATGAAGATCATGCGTAAAGCATATTAGCTGTGTTTCACACGAAAAAGATTTTCGGAACCCATGTTTGAAACTTGGTGAAAAATGAATTACTTTCCAAGAAAGTTACAATATGAGAATAAATGACGTGTTCCATTGTCTTACAGCACAGGCTGGTTAATGACACCGGTCGATAATTATTCGGAGAATGTCTGTCGCCAGACTTGTGCAGCGGGACCACCTTCCCGACCTTCCATTCATCGGGAATACAGGATGTTTCAAGTGACTGTGCAAAAAGATTGGTCAAGATAATAGCACTTTAGTATTAGCCAAAAACTTTGAGTTTATATTATCAACACCACATGATGAGGAAATTCTCAGTTTACCAATTAAACACTCAACGCCATAATTATAAAAAACATTCGGTTCCATGAAACATGCATGAGGACTTTCGTAATCAGGGTAGCAGTTGAAATTATTACAAGTAGAAAATGCAGAAGAAAACACAGCATTAAAAACATTGGCACACTCTTCAGCAGGAACTACTGAATCATCTTGATATTTAAGCGTTACAGCTACATTAGTGCTTTTATTAACAATGTTCCAGAATTGTTTGGGGTTATTTATTAGCATATTGGGTAGTGTTTTATTAAAGAACGTGTGCTTTGCATCTTTCAGCGCCTCTTTATATTGGGTAGCTGCAGCTCGATAAGAACCCAGCGTGTTTTACTGTTCGAAATTTTGGCTGAGTGAAACAGGCGCTTTTTCTTGTTGCGCAGTCTTTTCAGAGACCTATTAAATCATGGTTCCTGGTTACTAGAGATAACTGTCCTAACCGGAACAAACTTTTCTATTAGAGAGGCAACCTTCTCTCTAAACAAAACCCAGTTATCGTTAACAGAACGCTGCGAAAAATCATTCAAGTAACTGTCTAAAAAAACACCAATTTCTCTATTCATGGAACTGAAATCAGCCTTTTTGTAATCTCTAATTTTTTTCGGATGGGTTGAACGGGAATGTACGGGAAAATCAAGAGTGAAATGTAACAGTGAATGATCACTTAATCCGGCTAAATGAGATATCGGAGACACATTTTCCGGCAAAGTAGTTAGTACAAGGTCTAGAGTACTTGATGTCGTCGGTGTAATGCGGGTTGCTTGAGTGACAAGCTGACACAGATTGAAATCGGCACACAAACGAAGAAAACTCTCGCACTCACTCGAAAAAATGCTAAGTTGGGGAGGTACGTTGGACCAAACAATATGGGGATAAGTAAAGTCGCCGACTAAAATAATAGGAACAGTAGGAAAGCGTACGACAATGTTATTAAGAGCGTCATGAAGTTCATCAATAAATGTGAATGTGGATGACGGTGGGCGATAACAAACACCCAAAATAAATTTCCTAAAGTACATGTCTATTTTCACCCAAAGAATTTCCAAATCACTAGCAGTATGGACAGCAAAAGAACTGAACTTATCCGCAACTGCGATCAAAACGCCTCCGCCACACCTTTGTCCTCTGTCACGACAATGAACATTGAAACTTTTGCTGCAGCTTAAAATTTCACTGTTACTTACTTTCGAAGACAGCCAAGCTTCCGTTAAAATTACGATATCGGCATCACATGAATCAATGACGGAGTTGAGATCTTCGCGTTTCGGCACAACACTTCTTATGTTCGTAAAAAGAAAAGAGAGCTGTTTGCTTTGCGCATGAGCTTGGCCACTGCCCCTCACTGATCGCTATCGTTCCTCCAGAGCTGCCGATGAACCAGTTTCATTATCAGGCTTAAAGGTTGACGTAGATTGCGCGTTGTGGGAAAGATGTTCATACACTTTCTTATCGGTATGGCTGTACCCATAGCATTTGTCATTCATGTGAGGTGTTTTGTACCGTAGTTTGAATGCGCACTTGCTCATTTTGCCGAATTCAACGAGTTTTTTTCTTGCTTGACGCGTTGCAAACGAATAATCTTCACTAATGCTCACACTTTCGTTCTTAAGTTTTGCACTTGAAAGCAATACCATCTGTTTCAACTTGAAAGAGGAAAATTTTACAACCACCGGCCTTTCTTTATCATCAGAAAATACACCAATTCTATGGGCCCCTTGTATCATGTCTTTAGAAACCGGTAGCTTCAATGTCTCAGAAATTAGATTAAGAACTTTATTTTCGTATCCTCCCACTTTTTCAATGGCTCATCTTGTAAGCCATAAAACAAAAAATTTTCTCGTCGCATTCTATCCTCAAGTTCGGATCTATCGTCAATTAATCTGGCATTTTCTTTACAGAGATTATCTGTTAGCTGCCTTAAGTGCGACAGTTCCTGATGTAAATCGTCAATGCCGGATGCTTTGGATTCGACGTCCGAGAGTCGTTTATCAATATCTTTCAAACTGGCCTGAATTGCTTCCTGATTTTTCTTTAGCGCATTTACACTTTCTATCAGACTTCCCTGACATTTTTCCATTTTTTCTGTGCTATCATTAACACGTTGCAACATGGTGAATATCTGATCGAGCTGTGTTTGTTTAGTATCGCCGGTACATTCTTGTGAACGCGTGGTTGGACCGGGGTTGAGCTCGATGTCAGCTGACAACAACAAGAGCTCTCTACTAACGTCAAAACACTGACACAACAAAGAAAATATCACTCCAGGGCGTGGGAGCAGCAGCAAGCAAACATTGTTGGATTTTTTGGTGTGTAAGGAGGCAGTATTACTAACCTGCGTAAAAAGACGCACGTCTCTTAGAAGCCGCATCACAATGCCGCTCCCACGCCCACTGAAGTGACGAAGGCTCAGCCCGCCGTTTTTATCCCAATCCTGCGTTGATGACAGTGGCGATTCGGTCGCCTTGTTGAAGCGAGGAAAGTTCCAGCGCTGTTGCAGCCGAGGCACGGGGGTGAAGCCGAACTCGTCATGATGCGGCGCTGACCGGATCCCAAGATTGCGCTCAGGCGTTGAAACTGCGCAGAACTGGAGCCACGCAGTCACCTGCGTAAACAGGCGCACGTCTCTTAGAAGCACGTCTCTTTTGATTAATTCAAGCTTTTGTCCTCTCGAGGATCACTTAGGTCACCCCTGTCTTCTTCTCGCTAAGGAGGACGTAAACATTCTTGATATAATGATGTCAGTACAAAGGCGGTTGAGCAGGCCATTGGTCTTTCCACGAGGGCGTCCACGAAGAGGCTGCTTAGGATGGGGCTCCATAACACGGTGGAAGATCTGTTAGAGGGCCATCTGGCTAACCATAAGCTCCGATTGAGTAGACCTGCAGTGGGCCGCCGCATCCTTCACCAAAGTGGCTGGGTAGCATAAAATGTCACACCGCATGATGTCACACCCGGACTCTTGGTGACAAAAACTAAACAGGCTACCTTTGCTTAGAAAAATGAACCTTTCACACGACAATGGTCAGTAACAAGAACGGGCTCAAGTGGTCGACACCACCCTCGGCGGGGGTCGCTCAGTTATCTACACAGACGCCTCCCAACCTCGATGGTAGCAATACGCCATCGTCGTAGCTACCAACAGCCAACCTCCTTGCGTGTGCCTCACTCTAGACCCAAGACATGACGGCAGCAGAAAAGGCAGCCATCGCATTGGCTTTTACTCAACCAGGGGTCGGAAAGGTAGTCACCGATTCCCAACAATCCTACCGGAATTACCAGTCGGGGTGGATTTCTCGAGCTTCCCTGCGTGTGCTAAAAAAACACTCCCCAACCGGTTCCATTCAGCCCATTTTCAATGGAGGGCAACGAATAAGCGCACCAACAAGCCAGCGCTTTTACCCCCAAGACTATGGAGCTGCACGAAGACAGTCAACCGCTTGTCACGTTCAGGGACATAACCCAGCATTATCGCCTTCAGTGACAGACCCTACCCTCACCTTACCCTGACCTTTCCAGAGAACAAACTACCCTACGGCTCATACAATGCGGCGCCCTCCCACCCCCGTCGCGTCTTCACTTATTGCACCCGATTCGCTACGGCGCTTAATGTAAATTTTGCTCAGAAGTAGGAACACTTCGCCACATAACCGGGGTGTGCGACTTTAGCCTTGAGCACCCTCCCCTCTACCCGTCAACTACCCAACAAGAGCAATGGGAGAGGCTGCTGTCCAGCCCCTCTCTGCCTACCAAGCTTCAGCTGGTGGACAGAGCACAGGTGGCGCAGACTGCATATGGGCTCCAGTGAAGGAACCACTCCCCTGTGCCGCCCTCTGGGCCTTTCAGGAATCTGAATAAAAGTATTTCCCCTCCTCCTTCTCCTCCGTCTCTGCCGCCGATCTCGTCGCCTCCGTAGGCAGCGGCAGAGACAGGGAAGTGACATCGTGTAACAGCGGGTTTGAGCTCCCTTTAATTTTATAAAAAAAGAGTTTCCATTCATGTGCTACACTAATACAACTCAACCAACCACCGTTCATGCAACATGCATTGATTTAACCTTAGCAAAGAATATATGTTTGACGTAATAAAGGGTATGGTTAAGTGCATTTTAATTGTCTCTGGTTTCACTAATTGTAGAGCTCCGTGAGTAAATTTAGGTGACGTAACATGGGTAATCGTGGTGGGTAATTTTTACGGCTTTGCTTTCCAAACACATTCGCCGGTTGGATTGGCGCGAATTTTTTTCAAGCCTGCCTAGTCCCCATGGAGTAATCTTGCGATACAGCAATATTTTAGCTTTTAAAGCAGAGCGAAATCAAGCTATTACTGCCAATTTTTCTGAATAATCAAATATTTTGAATGTTTTCGGTCAGCCAAAGGATTACACAATCGGTAAAACGCCACTAAAAACCATCGCTAGAGCGCGACATAAAAGGAAGGAAAGACAAACAAACAATGCTTGTAGCATCATGCATTAAGTAGCCCGTCTCAGTTCGCTTATTCAGTTCTTTACAATACTGAAATAACTGTATATATGTTGTCTTCTGCACCATTTCAAAATGCGACAGCGATATATTTGATAGTCTCCCACAATTTCCCCAAGTTATCAATTGGTAAAAGCAAAATGTATAAAAAAGGAGCTTGCGGAGCTTTAAAATAGAGATGCAAACAAAATGACCTCATTTTTACCGTAAAATTTCGCGTTAACAACACAAGTCGACGTACTAACATTAGCAAGAAATTTGAACGAACTCTCAGTATAGAACTAAGGAACTGCAGCAAATCACTGCATGCTTACATGTTCTTCGTTTTCATCCGCTTTTGGGTGCTACATTAAGTGGTAAATTTTATACCTAACTTGGAAACTGCATTAGCATTACCACTTCTTTATTCCCGCCCTCGGCGGCCACTTTTCTGGTGGAGGAGAAAAGCGAAAACGCCGGTGTGTTGGAGATTCCAGCTCACGTTAAAGTTACCCAGGTGGTCAAAATTAATGCGGGCCCTCCACTACTGCGCGCCTCCTCGCATGTATAGCGGCGGCGCGTGAAACCACCACAATGAATCAATCAATCATGGTCACCACTGTCGCTACTCAGTCGTCTTCTACAAGGGACCTTCCGTAACTAGCAGCCGGGGTCACGGAGTAGGAACAGGACAGGAGAAGAACAACGGTTAGTAGGGCAGCAAGATAACGACACAAGCACTTGGCGCAGGTTAGGCTTGCGTGCCTGTTGCTGTTGAAGCAACAGCACGGTCGCAGTGGTGCGCATTTTGCTGCGCAGCCACGGAGTGAATTGTGGCCGCTTTTATTTCGTCAATGGGCCGCTATCATCTCCTTCGCCGTGGCAGCTGCGAAGCTGCGAAGTCCGTGCTGGATTCCATGGTGACGTCATGTGGTTGCTCGCTCGCGCGTGCCGCACTGGGTGTTTCGCCTCCAATACATTCCTGCTCCGTGACTGACGCTAAGTATGGGAAATATCTGGATGTGTCCAACCGGCGGCCTCCTCAGCCGATAGATCACCTGTTGGCCATGGCACCAATCTTGGCCACCAGCGCGACGCTGAGTTCTGTGTCCAGTTCAGAGCTGAGCTGTGTAGCCTCCCAGAGCGAGGGAGAATTTGTATAGAAAGGGGTGCGCGGCGGAGGAAGATGACTTGCCGGGGTCGCAGGGTCATCCAAGTGTGTTCGAGGGGCCGTTACCAATGTATAAGCAAAGACCCATTCCTGGAATTATTTTCTGTTGCAAGCCGTTACATTAGGTGAAACAGCGACATTTGAACATGCGAGCACTTTACCTTTAGTAAGTGATGATGCAATACTCGAACGTTCCTTCCCTGGACGATCTGCCACAATTTTGCTGCACTGATTGGAAACGACAAGAAACAGCTGCAATCTTCCCACACCGGTTCTCTTTAAAGTGAGAGCTTTACTACGCTACAGGTTCCGAGGTCATGCAATGACCTTCATCTGCCGGCGCGCAAGCTGCGCCTTTCCTTCTCATCGCTTCTCGTGCTCGGAGATTCGCCGCTACGATACCACGGGGTTTGTCGAGGGGAAACGGCTGCTTCTCCTGCGCATTATTGCCGAGCGGCGGCTCGGTTGTCGATGCGTGCGGTTCAGCACAAGTAAAGCACGAAGACCATGCTTTGCCGGCGCTGAGTCTCTCAGTATCGTCCTCGGTGGCGTGCCAGCTGCACTGTCTGTGCGCACCCTTTAGCAGAAGTAAACGAATGGATACAATCATCTGGTAGACATTGCTGGACGTAAGACTGCCAAATCTCAACCACAGACAAACTTTTACAAAACACTCTATGTATTGTCTTTGCTTTCGCTCGTCGTCACAAGGAATAAAGGTTGGTAAAGCCGACTCATTTTTGTTTGGGCTCGAAAAATTTGCGTGCGCAGTTTGAAAGGGAGCATTAGAATGTTCTCGTTATGTGCGACGGACTCGTTCCAAATGGCATGGGCTACGCACCCATGGGCAAACCTCCAGACGAGCTCCAGGCCGTGGAAGAGGAGCAGGAAGCGAATTTAAATGATGATCAGTGGCGGGCCCTGTTGGCCCTCAACCCGATTCGGAATTTAAAATGAAAATTTGGAAACCCGGTAGTAGTTTCGCCCACACGCCCGTCTTGCCAGCCTGGCTTAGCCAGATATCTATATTCAGAATAGATAACGCTGGAATGCTTCTATATGAAGCGAGGCGCGCATGCAGGTCATCTGCAGAGATCGAGGCGATCACAAAGTCGAAACGCGGCAGTGGTGAATGGGCGCCTCACTCGGCTTCGCGTTGAATTATCTTTCTCCATGCGTGCCATCCTATTGAAATAGCCCATCGCAAAAAAAAAGCACAACGACAGAACTTTAGCAACAAAGTAGGCAAATAAAATAAACATTTAGTAAAATGCATCGGCGATGATTGCCAGTGTTTTGCTATAAACATTCCTTTCACTTTGTGATAAATTTTTTTGACAGGATTTATGAAATTAGGCCACCGCTTCATCTACGCCGGCTATTTTTTAGTTGCGACGCTGAGAGCATCTCTTGTCGGCGGCCCTGTCCTTTTTGCGTGCGTCCGTTGTTGTTGTTCGCGTGCGTCCGTTGTTGTTGTCCGAGTGCGCCGTTGTTGTTGTCCGCAGCCACTCTCCCCCTCTCCTCTCCGATAGCGAACACTCTCTCGCGAGGGGCATTGGATTGGATTGGGTTGGCTTGGCTTGGCTTGGCTTGGCTTGGCTTGGCTTGACTTGGATTGGATTGTTCGTGTTGTCATGTTGTAATTGGATTTGGATTGGATTGGATTAAAGTGTATTGTGTTGGATTTTGTTGCGTCATAGCCGCGGCACTCTCTCTCTCCGCGGTCTCCTTTCCTTCGGGCGCGCTGCGCATATAACCGGTGTGCCACTCTCCGGCGGCCTTTCGGTCGACTGTTGCTCTCCGCTTGCGCTTGAACCCCCCTCAGCGTCGCATCACACCAGGGTTCCCGCGAGGGAAGGTGGGCGTAATTTTTTTTCCACACGTGTTGGTTCGGAAGTCCACTTCTTCATTCGCCCTTTCCATGACAATGTGGCATCACCTCCCCTCCCCTTAGTGCCTCCGACCAAGGAGTTTTGTACTTACAGATACTGGGCCGAAATATGACGCTGACGTCTAGGGGTGCTGTGCTCCAACCAGCGTGCCGTTATGTACTGGGTAAGACCGTTGCACATGTCCTTGGCATGGTACGCCGATGAGGTCGAAATTTTCCTTTGGCTGCAAAAAACCGTAATTATTGTTTATAAAAGGCCATTTGAAGTTTTTATTGACGTAAGAGTGTTTCCTATAAAAGCCTTCGTTGTCAGGAATATTTCAAAGCTGCCCGCATCCTCAACAGAAAAAAAAAATTCGTTGCCCATGTCCGTGCATTTGTCTTTAGGGGCCACAAGAAGGCATATAGTGCGATCCATTCAAGGTAAGAGAGGCATGCTTCCTGCGGCTACAGTGACTCCCATGACGGTACGCGACTGCAGGGACCATTTTCAATCTGGTGTATATTCCAATCCCTCCCCTCTATGCCTCCAACCACTCATCGACGCGCTCCTCGGTTTAGGTCAACCTCACGGCTTTCCCTGCGCAACCAGGAATGCTGATACAGGCAGACCGGTAGGGCGACATTACGCCATCCCCCTTCCTTTCCTTCTCCAGACCCTCCCACCACTTCTTCGCTCCCGGAACTCTCCTTCTTTCTAAGGGCAAATTGACCCTTACGGCGCTAAAATGGTTAGACAGACACAATCATACCAACGAAATTGCCCCAGCCCACGCTGTAAACCTGATTTCACATGGAAGCAAACAAGTGCACGGCTGTAAGTACGACTGAGCGCGACGCAGTTCAGTCTATTGCAACAACCAGAACCAGACTTTTTGTGAACTGCAATTCAGCATACTTCTAGGCTAACCAACTTACTGATGCTTGGAGAGACCAGGGTTTTCTAGTAGCAGGCAAACATTGGGCTGTCCGCCTCAGGGTAGCTTTGAGATGCTACTGGAATAGTTTAGGACCTGCAGCTTCATGTTATTTGTATTCGGCTGTTAGTTATTCATAGTAGCTGCTGGGCCAAATATTCTAACTGTTGTGTATTTGCTTCAGCCCCACAAAGTAGGAAAAGTTGTTTTGAAAGAATTTCCGCAGATTACAAGTTATAGCCGTTTTCGGTAATCATGCTCCACCGTAAACTCCTGTATTGGGAGAAGCCGGGAATTCTGGTTTGTTTACAACTCCACGGGGAAGGATTTATTACGAGTAACTGAAACCCGCTGTAATGGATGGATAGCGGCAAAATGCACTACGATTTCTTTCCCGAGATAGCTACATTAGAATGAAAGCTACAGACCATTCGCGAAAACGAGGAATAAACTTTGTTTAAAAGGCGTTCACTGCAAACTCCACTCTTGACGCAGGTGGTTCCCTGTTCACGGGAATCTATACGCTGGTCTCGCCGCCTGGCTCATTGTGACCAGCCGAAGCTGATTCTCCAGGGCGGGGTTGGTCAGCAAGATCCTCCATCTTTCGTTATAGGGCAAGGTGGGGCTGGTGTGGCGAAGCTCAGGTAAGGGGCGCCCTTTGCAGACAGCTCGCTGTCTGGAAGACAATCCAGGAGACCCACTACACATGTAAGAAGCTGGGTGCATGCATGTGTAACCAGCAAGGCTTTTCGTCAGCTTCCCTGTTTTCACCCATTATATTATTTATGACTTCTTGGTGTGTATAACTTTTTGTCGGATCGCACCCAACCAGGAAAGCACCCATTATTCAGCTTAAACTTAGGACGGGACGTATAAATTATGACTCTCCATCCCTCTCATTAAAATAGTAGCGAGATTGCTGATTTGAAGCAGCAGAGATGGAGTTCGCTTTCCGGGAAATGGAAAGATATTCACAAAAGCCGTTAAAAATGGAAGAAACAGCGTTATTTGTAAACTTTCGTAATTGAAATATTTGAATTTCATGAAATGTACTTTATAACTTTCACTGGGCTACAGCAGAAAAAAGCAGCAACCACTTTCGTTCGCAGTGTAGTCGTTTGCCAAAGCCTGGTTCTCTTTACCATGTACTTTACCAGCCTTTTTCACCGCACAGATTACAGTTTACCCAATTGCAAATTTCTAAACAGCACAATAGGCATCGCCCCAATAGCCGTGCGACGTGACCAAAAAAGGAATAAGCTTAGTTTCCGGTTGACTCCTAATGTGTCTCCCGAGAACACGTACAATTTGGTTCCTCGCCAATATCGACGGGGGACGACCGAAAGAAACATTCCGGGTGGATTACTCCGAACGTTTTACCCTTTTTCTATAAACGTACCGCAAGACCATACGCAAAACTGGCGTTCAGCGCAAGAGGCACGCAAAAAAATGTCCTTTCCTTTCTCTATCTTGACATTACTCGCCCGCTTCTTGAAATACGGGCCTCGGTTTGCATGGCAAGGTTTGGACGATGGCTCCCGTATCTGCTAGACTGCTCTGGCATTCCTGAGATTGCACCCGAATCCCAAACCAAACATCAGGAAGGAACGCACGTCCGGTGGTGCGGGAAACAAACACGGGGAAAGCGAAAAGCGAAATGTCAGCTAATTCCGTCGGTCAATGCACTGAATGACGGGCCTGGGCAATTGCGGCTTCCAGCCCTGCCATTTCGTGGAGACATTCTTCAGGTCGTGGTGGGCATTACAGGGAGAACGGGGGGAATCAGAGATTCCGCAGCTGTGGAATGATGTTTGCGTAACATACAGTGGACATTGGATGGCTCGCGAAAGCTTGCTAGTATACATTAAAGCCGGACAACTCACGTTGCGTTCTGTACGGAGTGTACAATGTATTTTTCAAATAGTGTCTGTTCGAAACGGCTTGGCTATGACTTCTTTTTGAAATTATTAAAAATAGTGCACCATAGATGTTTTCTATTATATTGCAGAAATTTCATTTATGTTAAAGCCTAGAAACAGTGTGTGGAAGCGGATGGAAGCGAAAGCGGAAGCGAGTGGTGGCGGCCGCAGGCCGCCACCACTTGCGGTCATGTTATTGCTCTCTCGCGGACGTTGCTGTGTGAAAATATTATGCACACCACCGCAAAAAGAAAAACCGCCATTGAGAGCAGCAGTTGGTGCAAAAAAATCCCGAATGATTCCGCCCTGTGAAGGTGTATGCCCAGCAAAGCTTATTGCACTAGGCTTACAGGAGCGGTGTGCTATGTGGTTATTGCGCGGCACAGAATTTTTGCGAAACGCAAGAGGAAATTCCCTTGCTCTTTAGCTTTGACGGTGGCCATTCCGAAAGCAGACCCATACATGTACTCACACGCTTTTATTTTGACTCTACTGGTGCTTTAAATGGTGCTAATTCACAACTAACCCCCTCAGGATGCATTTCGAAGGAATGAGACGTACAATTAAGGTTCAAACTATGATTTTAATGGCGTGCTACTTATGTGGTGACGGCTTGATAGTAGCACGTTAACATTCGCTATTTAATCTTCGCTCCAAATTCGCTCGCCGTCATGTAACTACAAGAAATTGTGGGAAGTGCTGGACCGAATCCAGGGACGCGCGGTGAGACGAAATTTCCTTTCCGCTACTTCACGCCTGAACACGGCTTCTTAAGTACGTTGCATTTTAACGAAATACTGCCAAGAAGACAAAAACGGTGCCGGGGCATGTGAGTCTGCTTGTGGGATTAGAATGCAACAGCGTTATGGCGTTCCGCGGCAATGCTGTACTACCGCATAGCGTCTATTGAGACAACGAAGAGACCGACACGCGCGTTACCAGATCGAACACCTCCTGGTTCTCTTTTTTCTTTATTGCGTGCTCACGCGCATACCCCGCTGCCCGCCCTCTTCGTCTTCTTCTCTAGTTTCGGCTGCGAGGCGCGTGGCGCTTCCCGCAACTGCTTTCCTGGGGGAAATTCAAAATCCTCCCGGGCCCACGGAGTGGTCGTCCGCCTCCAAGGAGTATAACCGCTGAGCAGCCCGCCGTACTTGTTGGCCATTTGGGAAGGTGACTGTAAAGCATCTGTCGATGCCGTCCCTACCAGCAAACGCCTAAGCCACTCTGCCAAGCTTCCATTGCAGCGCCGGCACGTTGTCGTCCCTGACAATCACCAAGTCGCCAACACGAAGTTGGGATGACGAGGAAGGCGGGCAGTGATGAGCGGAGGGTAGAAGAAGCAAATATTCTTCCTTCCAACGCTTGCATAGTCGGCGCAGAAGCTCATCTCTGTACTTCACCCTTCGTCGCAATTCATGCGCGGTGGAGCTAGGCGAACAGTCGGCAGTTCGTGGTGGTAGTCCCACAGTGCGCCTGCCGGTTAAAAAGTGCGATGGCGTCAGTGAAACTGCATCATCGCAATCCTCGCAGAGTTGTGTTAGAGGGCGGCAGTTGACAATCGCTTCTACCTCGGCCAGTACAGTGATCAGCTCTTCGTAACTCAGGCTGCTTCGTCCAAGGCAGCGCTTCAACGCATCCTTGACTGTCCGGATGATGCGCTCCCAGAAGCCACCCCACCACGGAGCTCGTTCAGCAATAAATTTCCAGTTGATGCGGTGAGCACCTGCATGGTCCTGTACGGTGTCCGAGAGCAGCGAGCGCAACTGTTTTGAACAGCTGCGGAATGCCTTGGCGTTATCAGAATATACTGTAGACGGGATGCCTCGTTCGGACGTAAAACGACGAAAGGTGAGGATGAATGCTTGTGCCGTCATGTCTGAAGTTATTTCTAAATGAAGTGCTCGCGTCACTGCACAGGAGAAAACGGCAATATACAGCTTTACAGACTGTTGCGTAGAGCGGCAGTAAAGGGGTCCGCAGAAGTCTGCTCCCACGACGTCGAACGGTGACGTCTCTGCTACGCTGTCTTTCCGTAATGGTGCCACCGGGACAGACGCGGGAATTAAACGTCGACGGCGACACGGTAAGCACGCCAGGAGCACCTTCCTGACGTTTCGCCTTCCCTTTAAGATCAAAAACCTTGATCGAAGGTCCAGAAGCGTAACTTGAACTCCGGCGTGCAGAAGACGGACATGTGTCGCGGCTACCAAGAGCCGCGTAAACACGTGGTCACTTGGCAAAAGGACTGGAGGCTTAACTTCCTCTGACCCATCAAGTTCCTGTAAGCGGCCTCCAACTCTAAGCAAGCCATCCAGGCCAACATCTGGCCGTAGGGCCAGAATGCTGGAGCATGATGGCAAGGGCTGGCCAGCTTTTCGTGCGGCGATCTTGGATGGGAAGGCGGTTTTCTAAACCAGCTGGAGCCAACACCGCTCCGCCTGATCTAGTTCAAGTGACGTCAGTGGCCCAGAAAAGGTTGGTTGCCTTCGGGTAGCATTGCAAACAAACCTCAAAATCCAGGCGGTTACTCTGAGGAGTCTCGAGAGTGAGCCGTAGTTCTCGATGTCCCGCAGTGGAGTGGGTGGACGTGCAGATTGCTGCGAGATTGCGGTTGGGTACACGGACGCAAGTTCGGTGGTCAGCTCACTCACTGCTATCACAGCGCAAGAGGTCGAAGGCCAGTTGCGTTCTGGTTCTGCCAACCACAGAGGTCCAGTCCACCACGTCGGTTTTTGTGTTAGAACTACTGCTGGTACTCCGCGCGTCAAAAGGTCCGCCGGGTAGTCCGCACTCGAACAGTGCCGCCAGGTGAAACCTTGGGTCAAGTGCTAAATTTCACGAACACGGTTCCTCACAAAGGTCTCCCAGCGGTTTTCGTCGCCAGCAATCAATGCAATGCTATGTTTGAGTCAGTCCAAAAATAGGCGACACAGGATGAGAACTCTGGCATTTTACGAATTTAGTGCCATAACCTCACCGCTAGAAGGCATGCCAGAAGTTCTAAACGTGGTATAGAAACCGTCTTCAGTGGTACAATGCGAGTCTTGCTCATAAGTAGCCGAACGGTAAAGCTGCCATCGACGACTGGTTGACGTACGAACACTGCGACGTCGTATGCATGAGGGCTGGCATCAGGGAACAAATGTATCGTCGCACTATCATGACCTTGCGATGCCAGTAACAAACAACGTGGAATGTGCAGGGCGGATAGGACCGGGAGCTCTGATACCCATTCCGTCCACAAGTCCTCGATGTCTGGTGGGAGAGACTCGTCCCAAACGATTCCCTGTCGCCAGAGCTCTTGGAACAGCAGTCTAGCTCTCACGTGAAACGGAGCGATGAAACCCAACGGATCGAAGAGCCTGGCGAAGGCTTGCAAAACGGTTCGCTTCGTCGATGATTGGGTGGAAAGGTACGACAGAACGCCTTGCGTGGTGATGAAGATCTCATCTGATGAGCGGTCCCATAGCAAACCAAGTACCTTGGATTTTGAGCTCGGCTCAGTAACGTTCTCAAGTGAGAGCCCGTCGTTCAAGAATTGGGTGCACAGCAAGGGTGAATTCGAGCACCATTTTCTAAGCTTCATTTCTGCATCGGCAATAATGGCATTTGCTTCCCGGTAAATCTTCCATGCCTCCTCTTCGGAAGACGCGCCTATGAGTAAGTCGTCCACGTAGAATGACCGTTGTAGGCGAGCTGCAATGGCCGGGTGTGTTGTCTTCCACGTTTTCAGGTGGTGCTGCAGAGTGGCCGACAGCATGAACGGGCTAGACGACGCTCCGAAAGGAACCCTGGTCATGCGCCATTCGACGATTGTCGGGACGGTATGGTTCCAGGTAGGTAATCGCTGAATCCACAGGAAACGGAGAGCGTCTCTGTCTTCCGGTTGAATGCTTATCTGGAGGAAGGCCTTCCGGATATCCGCGATAAGAACGAAGGGGCTGCACCTAAACTACAGAAGAAGCTGTAGGAGATCAGGACCAAGCTTGATGCCCTTATCAAGCATTTCGTTTAAAGACGGTTTCCCGTACTCATGCGATGAGGCATCAAACACGATGCGGATCTTGGTAGTCACGGCTTCGCATCGGACTACCGCATGAGGAGGTAGGTAGTACACAGTCTGTCCGGTGCTTTCAGACAGTACTGCTCTCTTATCATGGCCTTCCTTAAAGTACTCGCTGTTGGAGGCGTCATACTCCTGCAGCAGTTCTGGCTGATGTTCAAACCGCTGAAGCTGCCTTTTCAGCCTGCATTCGGCTAGAATTCGGTTCGTGGATGACGTGAGGCCAGGTGTCTTAATCATGAGCTGTACTACGTAGCGACCTTCGCTCTTGTGTACTGCGCTACTAAACTGTTGGAGCGCCGGGTGTTTGTTGACGTCGTGCTCCTCACCTGCATCGCTTATACCAATGGCGTCCAACCGCCACATCTCCGACGAGTCTCCCGGTCGGAATTCCGTGCGCCAATCCTCAGTACAAGCCAGGAATAATGCAGTTGCACTGGTGGTACGTAGTGTCAGACGATGGCAGACGTCAGTGTAGGTCCCTTGAACGACCCAACCGAATATTGTCTCCACGGCGCACAGGTTGTCGGTGAAGCGCTCGACATGTCCGGTTACAATCCTCCAGTAAATGTCAGAGCCGATCAACACGCTTATCAGGGAGTTCTGAGGTTTATCGTCTTGGGGATCGTCGGCTAAGGCTAAATTCCGGTCACGCAGTATTGCAATAACGGTGCTCTCTATGGCTGGGCCCCTCACTGTATAGACCTCTGGCACTTCTAGAGCTTGGAGGGTCAGCTCATTTGATTTAAAGCGGCCACAGAGCGTAATGTTCACCCTTCGGCATTTGTACTGGCGTGGGCGGTTGCACTTGCCGAATGTGAACACTGCGAAATCCTCAGTTTCAGTGCTGGGCAGAGACAGTTGCTGCGACACGTCTTGACGGACGAAGGACCGTTGGCTTCCGGTATCAAGCAGTATCCGTACCGGCACGTGGTCGCGGTTTCAGGACGCCCACACCGTGGCGGTTTGGAGCAATACGGGTGACGAGGACGTGCTGCTTGCAGGAGCTGTTGTCACCTGCCTTCCTCGTTGTGTTTCCACCTCTCGGTTTTCAGCTCCAATAGGAGTAGGTGGTCGTGGAGTGCCCGTTGCTGCTCTTCCCCAAATGCCGCACAGTGTAGAAATATGCCGCCCTGAGCAGTGGTCGCACCTGAGCCCTGCTGCGGCTCGGCAATTACGGGCAGTGTGGCCCCTTTTCCCACACTTGAAACCGCAATGCTTCCTGGACAGCCGTCGGCGCTTTTCCTCCGCTGACAGTGTGGCCTGGCACCTACGTGTCGCGTGTCCTGGAACGTCGCAGAGGGAGCCCTTAGTGTGCGAAGCCATGGACGGATCGGCATCTGGCGATGCGGTCCGTGCTGCCAGTGCTAGGGTGGATGGTATTCGAGGCGGTGTCACGTTTCGGTTAGCTGGCAACCTCCTTGAAGTGGTTTCTCGCGTGACACTCGACTCGCCTCTCTGCTTTCAACGTCCACTTGCAGGAACTTCAGGATGGCCCTGACTTGCTGTTCTCGTGATTCCGCTGCAGCGTCCGCTCCGGCCGTGTCTGTCTTTGTGCGCTTGCGGTACAGGATTGCCAGATCCGCTGGCAATGAGCGCATCAGCACCCGGTGCAGTCAACCACGTACTCTGCAGACGGCATGCCAAGGCTATCCAAACAGCCGGTCCGAAATTGGATCTGCTCATAGATGTCTCGCCGACGAGAAACTTGAGACGATGACTCGATTGGCTCGATGGAAAGCAAGCTGTCTATGTGGTTATCGATGAGGACATCCTTTCGGCCATAGCCTTCAGTGAGCACCTTGACGGTAATCTTATAATTTGCGTCAGTCAGGAGTATACCTTCGATTGCCCGCCTTGCAGCGCCGGCCAGGTAAGACTTCGAATACTGGAACTTTTGAATGTCGGCGAGATCGGGGTGAGCGTGTATGGTGGCCTCATAGTGCTCCAAAAAGCCCTGCCATTCACGGGTCTCACCGGCAAAGACGGGTATTTGAAGCTGTGGCAAATTCACGCGCAAACCCGGTGCTCGTGGCCTACCGTGAGCGGCGGAATTTTCGCTGATGAGCTCCGTGTGAGCATCTCCGATGGCGTTGCTGGACTCGTTGCTAGTCCCCGCAAGCCTCTGTAGCTGGCCTTCACTGCCAGGAGCACCAGCTGTAGCGCGCGCGTTCATGGCGAACCGAAGCCTGCTCATCGCATTGACGATCTTCTCACGGTAATCTATAGCACCCGCGACATCTTCATCAAACGCCTCACCGTCAAGAGAGTCGGTGATCTGGCTGTCCATCTGAGCGAGCGCGGAATCTTTACAGCGAAGCCCGTCAATAATTTCCTGGAGGTCACCCAATGACGGTTGAGTGTCCTCCCACAGGATATCGCTGGCCACGGTCAGAAGTCGGGTTGTAGAACCACGAAGGATGCCTCGCTGCCTGCGGAGCTTCTTCATGCTCGGTAGCATATCGGTGCAATGGATGCCGGCCGTCTCCCGGGTTTTACGGCACCAGAAATATTGAGACAGCGAAGAGACCGACACCCGCGTTACCAGATCGAACACATCCTGGTTCTCCTCTTTCTTTATTGCGTGCTCAAGCGCATACCCCGCTGCCCGCCCTCTTCGTCCTCTTCTCTAGTTTCGGCCGCGAGGCGCATGGCGCTTCCCGTAACTGCTTACCTGCGGAAAATTCAACAGCGTCCGCTCCGCGGATAACCAAAATACCAATTCGTAACTGCCTAGTACAGTGTTCCGAATCAGCTCCCGTGCAGTTACCAGTGAAGATAAGGTAAAGAAAAAGAAGATACAAGTACCGCCAGGGTAAACGATTCAGTACCCTAGCATTCAAAGTACGTAAGGAAGCTTAAAAGCCACGAGGAATTTGTTTGGCTAATGTAAGGTAAAAATGGGCCCCTCTCCCCGCGAGGGGGACTCGAGTAAATGCGTCGCATAGGGGGTGGGTGTATTGCGGTAACGTTTTAGGGTTTGCGGGGTTGGTGCTATCACGTGTACACCACGCAGCTATCACGCCGCTAGCACGCCGCTGAGTCGCCAACGCACGCCGCTGGCGACGTAGTTTGAATGAGCCAAGGATATAAGGCGCGTTCGTAGCCTTTCATTCTGTGTCGGTTTTGTGGCGCTGTGGGAAGAGCACCATGTACCTTGCGTTCCACCCGCAGGGTCGTGGGATCGAAACCAGGCGCCGGTAACTGTTGTTTCTTTTTATACTGTTGGGGGAGGCTGGCTGCTGCGGACACCGACGCACGGGTGACATCGTGAGTTATACAAATGATCTGCATTTAAAATGGCGCAGTTCTTTACGGATATGCCAAGAACGTAAACCACTGTGTGAATTAACGCGATGCCTTTAACTTAGTAGTGTAATCTAAAGATTTCTCGGGACACTTTTGTGTCTTTACGTGCTTTGAAGGCGAATGCCTAGCGTACTGTTGCGACGGGTATTTTTTATACACGCGCCCAGATATCACCACAGCATGCACGCCACAACATTCTTAGTCCATCGTGACCTACGTTCATCTATTCAGCCGACCTTAGTCCACCCGAACCCAACATACAACCAATCTTATTAATTTAAATACCTACCTCATCATCATCATCGTCATTATCAGTCTGGTTGTGTCCACTGCAGCGCGAAAGCCCCCCAACGATTTACACACCAATACACCCTAACTAATCCATTGGCCATTGCCGTATTGTAACTTCATTCATTTGGTCCGCCTCGATTTCGTTTATAATTACTACGATTAATCACAAATCCCCCATCAGTTAGCTTAGGTAATCATAATAAACTGTTTACAAGCATAGAACGCTTTCCTTCGTGCCGACGCCGAGGTAGTTCAGATCAACCTTTCTATGAGACGTAATTCTTTTACCTTAAAAACACCTCTGTGAATGTAATGAAAAGCTTGTCCTCTGCGTTGTGTCTCTCAGTCCAAGGGAAGGAAGTCAACTTAAGGCACCCTGCAACACTTTCGGTAAGCACTTTCACTCTTTCCTTCGCGTCTAGAACCCCTGCGAAAGCTATAGTTATCGCCAGCACGGAGAATTTGCTCGTCGCACCAGATACGCCTTCTATTTCTGCTTTCTTTTTGTGGCTTTTTTTTAAGTTGCTATTGAAAAGCGTTCATTGCCGCAACTGAAGGAAAACCGGCCAACATCCTCTACATGGCCTCAGTGACGTAATTCGAGCCGTTGAAGAACGTCAAGACCGGGAAACAGAGAAAAAATGTTTGAGCAAGTTTCCAGGTTATCTGATGGGCATAGAGCAGCAATTTTTCACTGAGGTACTTTTCGACCCTCTAATCTAAGTACTGGGTGTGTTGGGTGACTACGTTCTGGAAGCATTTAGGATTTCAAGAAAAGTTGAAAAAGGTGTTGCAGGGTCCCTTTAGGGCTTTCTATTTTGCAGACGGCGTTACTTTTCTTGCATTAGGGGAAAGCTGCAAATAACGTGCCACGGTAATCTTTCGTTAACTGCGCAATGTTGGCTGCGCATTGTTGGCTGCTCCTCTTCCCGCACCTGGTGCTATTCCGGAAGGCCCGAGATTGAGCGAAACTCGACGCCCACGTAATGTAATGATAATATTTCGAGGCGGAGTTCAAGCAATTCATGCTATTTGCTGATTATGTGGGGTGGCGTAACCGGTCCACAGCAACGCGTTTCAAGAAGGCGGGACCTGGACGTTGCACTTTTTTCACTGCTGTCTCTCGTTGCACTGCTGCACTGGTGTCTACTGGGGGCAAGCAAATTCAACTACATTATTTATCGCGCTTTTATTTTATTAATCTGTATTTCATTACAAAGTTCATTGATTTTTATAATTTAAGCGTTCTTATAAGTTTTTTGTTTTAAATTTGCCGTCCTAAGATGCAGTTTCTGTCCATTTCTGCCGTCGGTGGCACACAATGCAATCACGGGAATGAGGCCAACTGGCAAAAAAGAAAGCGGTTGATGGAAACGCGCCACATTCAAAGAAATTGCTGCTCGATGTTATCGAAGCCCTCCGTCCGCTTTCAGAAACACAATTTCCTAGAAGCACATCAGTTTTTGTGAATTGAAGGCGAAAGCTTGGAGATTCTTCATAGCAACTGATACATTGTACTTACGATACTTATTAACAACTGATGATTGGACTTTCCAAAATTTTTAGCTGATATCCTCGCTTTTCTTTCTTTGTCTTTCGTAATGAATTTTGGCATTCGACCGGCTTCTTTTCTTCTATACCGTGTTTGCGTCAGTTTTAAAAAGCAAGGCTTTTTACCTCCACCCCGCCAGCCTAGGTTTCTTTGCGACCGTTGGTGTCAACAGAAAACTCCCGCAAACAAGTAAAAGAATTTACTGGAATCGCCAGGAATCGAACCTACAACTAATAGAGTAAAAAAGCCATGGCATGTTGGCTTACCGATTTAGATCGGTACGTGGAGACGGGGAAGACAAGTGGTGCACTCACCAAGCACATCTACGGGTTTAACCCCTGCATTCCCGCTGAATGCCACGCGATAGCGATTAAAGGAAGCTCATGCCAACCTATGGCATCTCACTTCTAGTACGCCAATTGGTCTAAAGCCTGTGGCTTTCAGTGTTCACGTAACAAATCTCAGCTCCTTGTCGTCCGCCCTCACGACAAACGACAGCTCAAGGAACCCATTCAAATACTTCTTCATGGCCAGGCCATAACTCCAAGCTCCAGCATCGAGATCCTGGGCCTACATCTCCAGGCCACCACCAAGAGTGGCGTAACCTTGTAGCGCCTCAAATGCAGCATCAATAAAAGAATACACATAATCAGGCTAGTTGGCACCAAGAAGCGAGGCCTCAAGGAATTCGATACCTTTCGATTAGTTAAAGCTTTTGTCCTCCCGAGAATCACTTACGTGAACCCCCTGTCTTCTTCTCGGCAAGGAGGATATAAAGATGTTTTAGATAATGATTAGAAAGGCGGTTGAGCAAGCCATTCGTCTTCCCATTAGTGCGTCCACAGAGAGGCTGCTTATAACGGGGCTCTACAACACAGTGGAAGAGCTGATAGAGGGCCATCTTTCTATCCAGAAGCTCCGAATGAGCAGAACTGCGGCGGGTCGCCGCATCCTTCACCAGATTGGCTTGGAAGCACAGAACGCCACTCCGCTTGATGTACCCCTGCACTTTTGGCGCCAAGAACTAAAGATGCTCGCTTTGCTTAGAAATATTAACCCTCACACGACGAGGGTCACCGACAAGCACGGGCTCAAGCGCTCAACACCACCCTCGGTGGGGATCATGCGGTTATCTACACAGACGCCGCCCAACATCGAGGGCAGCTGTACGCCATCACCATGGCTCCCTCCAGAACCAACCTCCTTGTTTGTGCCTCACTGAAGACCGAATACAAGACGGCTGCAGAAGATGCAGGCATCGCCTTGGCTCTCACTTAAGCAGGGGTTCGTAAGGTAGTCACCAGTTCCCAACAAGCCTACCGGAATTACCAGCCGGGTTTGGTGCCCAGACCTGCACTGTGTGTGCTGAAAAGCCACTCCTCAAATGGCTTCATTCAGCTCATCTGGACACCAGCTCACGCTTCCATGAAGGGCAACGAATACTCCCTCCCAGCCTGCACTTTTACCCCCATTGCTATGGAGCTGCATAAGGACAGTCAGGACGAGACCCGCTTGTCTCGTTTAGGGACATAACCCAGCATTAGCGCCTTCTGAGACAAACCCTACCTTCGCCTTACCCTGACCTTTCCATAGAACAACAAACTAACCTACGGGTCATACAATCCGGCTCCTTCACACACCAGACGCGTCTTCACTTAATGCACCCGAATGGCTTCGACTCTGAATGTAAATATTGCTCAGAAGTAGGAACATTCTACCACATAATCGGGGTGCGCGACTTTAGCCCTGAGCACCCTCCTCTCTTTCCATCAACTACCGAACCAGAGCAATGAGAGATGCTGCTGTCCAGTTCCTCTCTGCCTACCCAGCTTCATCTGGTGGACAGAGCACAGGCGGCGCAACTTATTATGGGCTATAGCAGAGTCCTTCAATGCTTTAATGGTCGCGAAGGTGCCCCGTAACTCAATGGGGAGCTTCGTATGCTGCGTTTGGCCACCGCGCGGTGGCGCCGCCATCTCACTGAGGTCACTCCTCGGGCGGCGTTGCGCTAGCTCGAACGGCGGAGACGCGGGGAGTTGTGTTCATTTGTGCGGGGAAAAAATGTAGCCTGCTTCTCGCGCTGTTGGGATGCGACTTAAGCAGCGCAACGACGGTGCCGAACTCGTGTTGCGTCCCGGGATGTCGTTCCTTATACAACGATACCACAGAAAATGTTTCCTTGTTCTGTTTATCGAGCGGCGGGGAGCTGCGTGATAAATGGAGGCGCGTCATTCCAAGGCAAGAAACGGGGGATTTCAATTTCGATTATAAGTGTGTGACAGTGCGTGGGAATGAACAGTGTATGAGAATGAAAAAAAATCAATGTACCCTTTTGAGAGAATCCTGGTTCTATAATTGTACAAGGCTAACTTAAAGCCGGATTTTTGTCAGATCAGTCAGGTAGTAACGGTGCTTCATTACCTGTTTGCAAACTTGTATTGCCTTGCGCTCACGCTCGCATGTAAAAAAAGCTTTGGGACGTCCTTGTGCTTTCACTTTTCATATTTCCCAGAATTATTTAATCGGGTTCGTTTTGTTTGTCTTGTAACCGCGCGTGGCCGCTTCCGGTTTTCTTATCTGGCGTTTCAACCAGAGCGCCGGTTTGCCCTTTTTGTCGTACGTCCAGTCGGGCAATATTGTTTGATATGGAATGGGTGTCACGTTGTCGCTAACTTGATTTTTTGCTTCTTCGACAATGTTCTCCATCTTACTTCTATGGATCTGAATTTAATAACGTTCCGAGAGTAATGCATGAATAGCCAACTCCGCGCAACTCACTTTATCGAAGTTCATCTATGCACGTCAGACTGTGGACTGCTTATTCGACGTTTGTGTTTCATTCTAGTCATTTGTAGAGCAGGAGGTTGCTTTAAGAAACTTCGTTCAGAAAATATTTGCGTCGTTCTTGGCTACGTGGCAATATTCTGTTTCCTCCGTGTGCTGCTTATTGCACCACATAAAAATACATTTTTCTACGCTGGACCACGTTCTTTTGTTTCTATTCGTAATATTAAATTTTTGTTGTTGCGTGTGATAATAAAATTAGCTTTATTTTTCTTTTTTCGCTTCCTTTTTTTGCAATGATTGCAAAGCTTGGAAGCGAGAAGACACACGGTGCAACATATATATCTTCGTGTTTTGATCCTTCGCGTTTCTGCAGCGTTTTTAGATGTTCTCAAGTATGTACCCACTCATCGAAACGGCAATACCATTTGGCTATCTCTTTTAGCGCTCTGTGCATTCCAGAGCAATCAACGGATTCATTAAGCGTAGTCTGAATGACGCGTCCTTCAGTTTTTTTTATTGTATTATCGATAGGCCCGAAGTAGTCCGTGACTACGGAGCTACCGTTTGTGTGGTATTCACAACTTTTGCTTTAAGAAAAGAAGCAATACAGATTTAAAAATCCGCAAACACGACGGCGCAGCGCTTGTGCCAGAGGACGCAGAAGCATTTGCCGTTCGCTGCCGAAGCCTACGGTAATTTACTTGAAAAAATAAAATCCCATTGAAGGTAGGTGATATATACAGTGACTGCACTATTACCGCTAACTACTTCGAAAAAAAAGCCCACCTAATTAGCACGCGCGGCAGCTGGATACCCTTCTTGCGGCGGTCGCTCCTGTAGTGGCACCCGCGGTTCCTATATGAAACGAGCGCCGAAGTTTCGTGACCAGGACTCTGGCTATAGTGATGAAGGAACCACTCAACTGGGCCACACTTTGGGCCGTTCAGAAATCTGAATAGAAGTATTTCCTCCCTCTGCTCCTCCTCATTCTCCTCCGCAGTCTCAGCCGCCGATTTCGTCGCCTTCGTCCGCAAAGGCAGAGACGCAAAAGCGAGAAGTAAAGTGAGAAGTAAGTAAGAGTAAACTGAGAAATAGTGATAAGTAAATCTCAAACACGGGGTTTGAGTTTTAAGTTTATAAAAAAAAGAGTTTCCACTCATGTGCTACACCAATGCAACTCAACCAACCATCGTTCATGTATCATGCATTAATTTAATCTTACAAAGAATATCTGTTCGAAGTATTAGAGGGTGTGGCTAAGTGAATTTTACTTCTCCTTAATTGATTAAAAGGTTACTGAATTGATTAAAAGGGTTAATTAAAAATCTGGCCAAAAATAATACAATTTACTCGGTGCTATAGCGTATAGGAAACGGTTTAAGGATTGACGTGCTATATATGTGTAGCTGAGTGGCATAAGTCTATCCCAATAATAAATAGTTGGCCGTACGAGATATTATACCTGGTGCCAACTTTGAATAGCAAGAAGTCTTCTTGTTTGGGAGGGTAAATGAAGTCAAACAAGTTGCTCTCAATGAAACCTCCAAGAGAGTGCAGTGATACGGCACAGAGCCATAGGCCGAAGCTCGTAGACTGTTGGTCGGCTTGGATGCAGTTTCGAAGATTTTGTAGATAGATGAACAACTGGCAAATTGAGACCGGAGAAAATAAAAACAGTGGTTGCATCATAGGGGCAATGTGTTACGCCGCGTCCGTTTGTTGCTGTACACGGGTGTACGCCCTGGGGTCGGGAGTCATCTCTACGCGGAGCTAAGTGCCGCTGCCTCTGAGCGGTGCTGGATATTGGTGGCGAAGGTACTTGATATAGTATTTTCGAAGGTGCCGAGGGTACTTCAGTGAATGTGGGCAAATGTCGACATGCTGAGAATGTTCCGACCGAGGCTGTGACACAATCGTCAAAACGTTGGAAGTTGCTTTTAGATCAGCGAAGACTGCCGGGAGACTATTAGCGGTGTAGCAGTGGCAGGTTTAAAAAAGGGCATGTCATAGCTCACTACTGCTGTATTGACGAAACTGCCTATGACACTGGCGTCGAAGCAAACCTATTTTTATTAGGTCTGGGTCAAAGTTTCGGGGCAGAACCTCTAGCAGGCTAAGAGGCTGACCATGAGTCACATCATTATTCGTGTCCAAAAAGCGGTTCTGGAGATGCAGCTAATAGTGTGTATGACTGAAGGCCCGTCTACCACCTTGTTGCAGACACAAAAGTATCGTTATCAAAAGCCTACTTGTGTCCACTGCAAGGCAAAGTTTTACAACCTCTCCTCAACATTACTCCACATGCATGGGAGGCGGCCCTTGCCATTTCAACCCTTTCTGATAAACACATGAGTGTCGAGAGGGCGAGGGAAGGTTCCACAGCCTCAGGAGCCCTAGTCATGGTCTTAAGACCCCGATATCCTACCTCTTTTTTTCCCTCAACCTCTTCTCTCTCCTTCTCAGTAACGTTTATCCAGTGCCACCACCAAACATGCCTGTCACGGGTTTGTTCAGTGCATTCCTTAATCGCAAATTTTCGTATTTAATCCTTCCATCTGGTGTTTTGTGTCAATCTATTTCGTCGGTCATCACTTGGTAGCCGTTTAGTTAGACCGGTGGTCTAAGGGTGTTCGGTCATGCCAAATAACTTACCTTCTTGCATCACTTTTTAGACTTAAGTTCAACTGGAATGCTTTCATCCCCGTTGTATGTTCCCTAATTTATGGAGCAGTTTCCTTACCCCTAGGAGTCTTCTTTCAATGGCCGCCTATTTTTCTTTCATAGTACCAGTAATACCCCAAGTTCCCGCAATATATGTCATCACCGGAAGTGCACGTTGGTTCTACATCAGTCTTCAGTGACCGAGATAACCAAGTGGTCATGGCTTCAAAATGCCAAAATCTGTTTCACAGTAGGCGTTTAATATTCTTTCTATCACTTGCATAAACATTAATAACTTCTTTCACATAATTATAACCACTTACTTCTTCGCATACTTCTTTAGCATAGTTATAATCACTGACATCACATATTTGAAAACCACCTATGGGTGGGCAGAGAAGAGTACGCCACCGCTTTAGGAGATCGTGCCTATCGCCTGCTGTTATGTAATAGGCATTAAAAGAGGAAGGGAAGTAGTGGACCTTATTGCTTCTCTATTGTGATCTTTACTCGAACCCACTCCGCCCTTTTCGTATACTGTACCTGAGCCTGGTACGTGAGACGTACCTAGAGGATTGCTCATGCGAAGAGCCGAGACATGCATGTATGAGCACCACCCGCGTACATAGAGATCAGGCAAAAAATAAAGCAGTTGAATGCAGCGGCGGTGTGCTCCCCGGAGTAGTGGTGATGCTGCTGATACGAAAGCTGTAGAGTCCAGTCCAACAGGTCGGTAGCAAGTAACTTCAGTTGCAAAATTATTATCCCGAACACACACCCATAGCGGGGCCATGAAGACAAAATACAAGTTGGTTTTATTCGAAAAATTAGCTTTTTAGAGCCCCCTGTGGTTACATGGTGGCAAACTATGTTTTATTCACAAAAAAAGTAAACAGTCTTCGCCGAAATGTTTAATTTTCCCTCAGTATTTTGTGTTAATGCGACGTCAGCGATCACGTATTCAGGGCATGTATCTGAATAATAGCGTCTTGACTGAGGCCGCACCAAACGTCGAAACTTCTTTTGCTGACCGTCTGTCCGCCATGAGGGCGCTACCGTACCACTCAGGACCGCCCTTGGAACTCACTTTGTTTTTAACCCGATTTCTACATCGCTCATTTTCGTTAAGGTTGTGAGAAAACGTTTCATGAAACATGGAGTATGCTCGAAAAAATTCATGGAAGCTTGTACTCACGCGCAAGACTTGCGAAGCTGTTGTAGGTTTGGAATGCCCGACACACGACAAATTTCAGTGCGATTGTTTATTTGCATAGTTGCAGTGGTAGATATCGTCGTCATACCCATCGAAGAGGTTGTCGTCTTCTTCGCGGAGAGTGGTGGATGCAAATTAATCCTGATCATTGTAGACTTTCACCAGCTCAACTGCCGTAGCTTGCACTAAGTTGCACATTGCTGCAACCTTAGTGAAGCTGCAGGATTTCTTTATACGTGAGCACTGAAGGACACATCACCACGCATTTCTACAAGTTTGAAATTGCTTGTTTACATGGTACGTTGTTGCTTTGCACTGCGCCAGTAGCAGTCATCGTCATATGCATCGACATCGTCGTGTTCCCCAAGACAGGCATTAGATGCGTGGTATAGATGCGCTGTAGCTTTTTTTCTTAAAGCCACTGCGCGAGCCGGGAACTCGGCGGTCACCGCGAGGTGCGCGCTCACGAGCGCTCGGCATTTTCTAGCTCCTCATGGTTTGTGCCAATTGTTTTTTGTTTTGAGAGAGAGAGAGAGAATAACTTTAATGAAAACCAGCGATGTTAGCCGAACCGTCGAGCTGGCTTGCTACGCTAGATGAGAAAAGAAAAACAAAAAGAAAAAAAAGAGAAAAAAAATGTGAAAACGATAAGATGTCATTTGATGCGGCCAAAATTTTCAATCACAAAACTCTCTCCAGTTCTGTGCTCCGAAGAAACTCCAAAAGAGCTTTGATTGCACGCGCAGCCTGACTGGGGCCCGACCATGGACCCAAAGCAACCCTCAGCTCAAGTCCCGCACCAAGCTGCCTGCACAAAGATAATATGAGTTTCTGTCTGTGCACGGTGTACTTTGGACACACGCATATAACCTGATGGATGTCTTCCCGTGAGTCACATCTGGAACAAAGAGGTGAAGATGCCTGCTGGATTTTGTACAGGTAATGTCCCTTGTAGGCCACATTCAAGCGCAGCCTATGCAGAATGGCTTCTTCGCGCTTGCTAGGTCCAGGTGGCATTCTGGAATAGTCACGGAGGGAATAGCCAAGGAGGGTGAGGAGAAGAGGCTGAAGGCTGACACTGGGAGGGCATAGCGTGCTGCACTTCAGAGGCCCAGGCGGCAGCAACGGATGCCCATGTTGCCTTGCCACAACGCGCAGGCGCGTGCGAAGTTGCTTCATTGCCTGCAAAGCAGTGGGCGGAAGCCGTCTGTTCTCTGTCATGGTTCCCATTGTGGAGGTGGTCTTTGCTAAACCGACTGTGCTTACAGGAAGCGCTCGGTGCTCGGCGGAAGGCCAGCGCTCACGAGTGCTCCGCATTTTCTTTGTATTTTTGCCCGCGAAGCTGAACTTACGGCTTGTACGACAATTACGCTGTTAAACATAGGGCCATGTATTAGAATGCCACTTATGTCAGCTGGCCAGTGTTGCGTCAGACAAGCCCAACTCACAGGGCGGCTGTGCAGCTATCGCCGGCATAGTGCGCACAAAACGCACTGACGCTTGTATTTTTACGCGTTCGTTCGTAACTTCCATTTTTACTCCACCATTCTCACCGATTTAAAAGAACGTCCAGCATGCTATTTAAGCGCAAATAGCTCGTTCTAGAAGGTTATATTTCCGGCTACATTTTGTCGGCCTCAGCCATTCGCAACGAGTTGCCCATAATACCTCATAAATTGAGTGCTGAGAAGTTACTAGGTTGTCACATGCCTGTTCTCTGTTTTCCTCATTATGCAGCATATTTAGTGAATTTCGCGTTAATATTGTCGCCAGTGTTATTCTAACGCGGTAGTATTTGGAATGAACCAAACTTTAAGCCAGTACAGGAGGTTGACGTACAATGGCCCTTCAGCTCCCGCCAGACAGGATGTGTTTTTCTGCTAAAAATCAGCGCAAAAAGGTCGTTGCAGAAATACTGTAATAAAGTTAACTTATGCTGCAACATTTTAAAGAAACAGACAAGACTTTCCCACACGAAATAACTTGAGCCGCTAGACACGAGCGGCAGGTAGACACTCTAACACCCTTTTTTAGCCAAATACTGGTTAGCGGCGCCCCTTGCGGATCTTCTTTTCTTTCTTTTTGAATTCAGAGCCTTCATTGACAGGGGCTTTAAATTTGCAACTAGCGTAACGGCTTTGCTAATTGCACGTCAATACTGTTCTTGTCAGCCTATAAATTGAAAAAATACCCAGTACATTTTTGTGTTAAAAAGAGCAAAGGCTCATACACTACCTTGTGTACATGGACGTTACCCAGTCTTATTGGACAACACCCGGAACTTTAACCTGCATTCTTGGGTATAACATAAATTTCCGTCTCATGCACCACGGCCTGAGTTTATGAAATAAACGTGCTCACAACAATAACAACCAAAAATAGCAGTAAGTACAAATTCCATATCCGGGCCCTGTGCAGTATGAAATCAAGAATTGATTGCATAAAATTTTGTTATCACCATTTTTATTAGCCGTCTTTACAACAACGCGGATTATTTTCCAACCCCCACCTAATTTTTGACGACCTCCAGTCTTGCGTGAAGAACACCACTCTTTCACTCTGTTTTGTATTGTTTTTGGTGGGTGTTCGGGCACAACACCCCGAGGAGGACCATAAGTTGCGAACTCTGGAAGCAAAGTGCGCAGACCACACCCTCCGGAACGCGAGAGCTCGCACGGGCGCCGAAAGACAATGCCGCGTGAACCGCGATCAGCGCGGGCGTCGAGTGAATATTCAAGCGGGTTCGCTCATTAACCCTCCTCTTGCAGCAAAGGCGCTGAACCTTGCCCGTACAAAGGAGGACGCAGGAAGAAGAGAACGAGTGCACGCGCTGGGGGAACGAGATGAGTCCTGAAACTTCGTGTTCCCTGGAGTCAGGGATGGCATGACAAAAAGAAGTTCTCAACACCTCAGTTAGGCAAGGTGCAGGATATATAGAGCGGCACGCTCTCTGATGTGTCACGCGAAAACTCTGATGTTGATACTACGTGAAAAAAAAAAACTGAAAAAGTGCCGAAGGCTCGCAATCGTGCTTGCAATAGTTGCGAATAGCGAAGTCAGCAAGGGTGGAAACGTTTTAATTTACACTTGTAAGAACGAGTAGAGAGAAAGCTTATCGGAGGCCGAAGACTGTTTACGCATTGTGTAACGCTGAAGTGTTCAGATATTGATGTTAACTAAGCTTTTAAATTTACCAAAGGAATAGACACAGGATACAAAAACAGGCAGGAATAGCGAAATGTCTAACTATTCTGTTCTGTGTCAGTTTTGTGTGTTCAATTTTACAAGAATCATGAACCGACTACCCCAATATGTATTATTCACAGAACTATGTCGGTAAACTACACATTGACTCACGCACTCTGCAAAATAAGCAAGTCAGATAGGTCGTAAATAGAGGAATCTGGATAGTGGAGCTATAGAACGTCCCCTCGCCCCACCTGCTGAAATGGAAAGTTAAGGGGTGTAACTAGACAAACTGAGAGAACCTTCGTAATGCATGAGTGGTGTCAGTGAATGTTGAGAAACAATGCCCTGCTGGTGCACATGTCACTGATAGTTGTTAAATTCGTTTATTCACAAGAGCTGACAGTTTCTTACCACAAAACATTGACAAAAAAACTTTTTATTGGCCCAAAAAAAGAGAAACCCAAACCTTTTCATAATATTTTAAGAAAACTGGGCTTGAGCTTCACAAAAAGCGTCTTCCTCTGCAAAACAAATCTAATGCCTATCCGGCTTACTCAACGATTTCACGTAAAGTGCAGTTCGCTTGAATTTCGTAGTAAGTATTACTAATTTGGCGTCAACCTCTTGCATCATTCCAAGATATAGTGCGCCGTTAGAGAAGAACATAAAGAAAAGGGTTGGGCAGTAGTTTTACAAAAAGGCTCACTGTGGTCGCTACGAATTGTGATGACGGAGTGTGCAGTATTTTGTCTTTGTTACAAATAGACTGCACTGGCGCTATTAAAGACCTTTGAGGTGGCTTATTCGTGCGTGGTTCTACAACACGATAATACTGTGGGTAAAAAAATTTTGGGGATGCGTGCCCAAGCTCTACCTGGGCTATGAGGCGCGCCATAGTGGAGGTCTCCGGGTTAATTTTGACGACTCGGGAATTTTTAACGTGCCACAAAATCAGGCCACACGGTCGTTTCTCGTTTTGCCGCCATTTGAAAATCAAGTAGAGCCGTATAAAGGGTAGCACTAAAAAGGCACTTTTCGTAGATAGCTATCCTTTATACAGCCAGTAATATCCACGTCTTATTGGTTCGTTAACCGTTACTCTCCATATTTTTTATTTCAACCCCTTCTGAACATGCATATTCCTTGCCACACTTAGGTAAATCTAATTCTTATTGTGTACACTTGTGAGATGAACCTTTGAGTCGTCACGAATACTTTGAATTTATTGCTTGTTAAATTAAGCGAACATCCATGCTGGTTTACTTTCTCCATTATAGAGCCATGACTTGCACCCGAATTTGCCGCTGTCTGAATGATACTCAGCAGTCCAAGACATTTATTGTGATACCACGCTCTATGCTTAAGCTGTATGAATACGCACGGAACAGTGACCACTCGCCGAAGCGGCTGATCAAAGCCGTGCTACAAGCAGCACTGCGTGATCTCTTAAAGCAGTCGGGAAACGCTAGAGCACAGCGTAACAAAAGTAACAAAATGCGTAACAAAACAAATGACGCAACAAAAGTGTCAGGCTAAAAAAGAAGAAAGGTTCTATCTCCATGGTATTCATTCTGGGATGGCGTGCGTTGAGAGGCTTTAGCGTTCGATAAGCATGTCGGCGCCACAGAGCACCAGTGTGACTGCCGACGTTTTTGTTCGACCGCTTCGGACATAATATGCCGCGACTTCGCAACGCAGCGAGCAAAAACGGAATCTCTTTCGGGGTAGCACTAGAACGATGGAACCGTGCTACATGCAAAAAAGACCTTATTATCTGAGAGCACACCAGTAGGTTCGAGAACTGGGTTTCTGCCCCTGGACGGGCAGTTGAGTGACCTAAGCTATTGCGTAACAGTTTGATTTCCAAGCACATTTTCTGAAGGCCACCAGAACAAACACAGAAATAAGCCATGCCAAAGCGGCCTTCTAAGGACTGATATGTCAGTTGCAGAAAATACACGGTAAACTAAATGTCCACCACATAAACTAAAGTATAAGAGAACAGAGACACTACCGATAAGAAGAGTATGGTGAGCTTCTGAAGGGAAATTGCGGGGTGGATGGAAGTATTCTCAAGGAATAAAAGCTACCGGAGCGCCCAGCGCCAACGGTCGTCCATCTAGAAAAGATGTCGGGAAAATAGAAGCCTGGTATTTGCTAACTGCGGCACGATGGTCGCATGATACTGATGTCGGTCGCTTTTGTTGGTTGGTTGGTTCTCGTCCTTTTACTGTGTTATCTTTGCTTAATTTCTGTATTTTACTGCCAGCTTCTCTTATAGCTAGGGTTGCGTCTTAATGTTCGCTGTGTATGACATAACTACTTCTTAAGCGCCAAAAACTACAGGGACATAGAATGAGACAGGGACACGCGCTTAACTTCCAACTAAATTTTATTGAGCAAGCGTGAAATATATACATGAAAAATAGTCGATAGGAGATACAGAAAAGAATTACAATTACACACAAGGAATAACAGATAAACTCGGTGCTGTTCCACACGTGTCAGGCACTACCATGACCAGTTCTTTTTCAAGAACACTGCTTCCTTTACTGACAAGGCTATCGACGTTGTGCTGACGCATTCGAAATCACCTAATTGCATCTCAGCCGCTTCAACTATTTCACGCGTGCGTTGATCAGAATCATGAAACAACGTGACGGAATTTGAAAAGGATGGTAGTGAGCGGCGTAAGACGGCCGTGATACCGTACCTGCATGGTGTTGCACATAGGCTCAAGAAAATAGGTCAGAGGGCCGGGGTTCGGGTTGTCATGTCCGCACCGCTTAAGCTCGCAAGGCTGTGTAAGGAAACGTGTCCGGTAAGGCAAGAAAATAGTGGCTGTAATGTTGGACATAACAACAAGTATGTCGAATGTGATGGCGGCGTAGTGTACCGTGTGCCGTTGGCTTGTGGTAGAGTATATGTAGGACAGACTGGCAGATGCATCAACTCAAGGCTACGTGAACACCAGAATAATGTACTAAAAAGAAAGAATGGGAACCTCTCAAATCACTGTGCTGAATGCCAGGGGTGCGAACCCTACTTTTCAAATTCCGTCACGTTGTTTCATGATTCTGATCAACGCACGCGTGAAATAGTTGAAGCGGCTGAGATGCAATTAGGTGATTTCGAATGCGTCAGCACAACGTCGATAGCCTTGTCAGTAAAGGAAGCAGTGTTCTTGAAAAAGAACTGGTCATGGTAGTGCCTGACACGTGTGGAACAGCACCGAGTTTATCTGTTATCCCTTGTGTGTAATTCTTTTCTGTATCTCCTATAGACTATTTTTCATGTATATATTTCACGCTTGCTCAATAAAATTTAGTTGGAAGTTAAGCGCGTGTCCCTGTCTCATTCTATGTCCCTGTAGTTTTTGGCGCTTAAGAAGTAGTTATGGAACACCAACTAGCCCGAACGCAAGCCCTTCTTCAAGTGTATGACATGTATGGTGGGAATTCATAGATTATTCGTGCGTAAAAGGAGATACTGGTCTCTTGGTTTTTTCTACGCCATAAGTGTTAGGCCTTCAGTTATCATACTGAAAATTGTGTCTGCCTAATACACCGCCGCATGCTACTACCTGACACTTCGCAGCGTTAATTACCTGAGTTGCTTGGCTACCTTGTATAAAGTGTTTCCTCGGCGAAGCGCAGAGTTGCGCTAATGCAGCTGTGCAAAAGCACCCCGTGGCCAACGCTGTTTTCATTCCTGTGCAGAAACCAGAAAACAGTGCAGAAGCCAGACGAGGAACCCAGTCTGGAAGCCTTGATTTCCACAGAAACCAGACGGAGCACAGCTACTCTCTAGAACAAAGAAAGAGAGAACAAGAAACCCTAGTACACAAAAGCATCGGCGCAGGTCGACAAGTCGCTTCCTCTAGCTCTTCATCGTAACCCACAAAAGGGGTCTTTCCATGGACGGGTAGAAGCCATCATAATTGAGTGCTTTTCTCCGTTCACGGATCAGCAGTCTGCCGAGGTTGAATTGCGTTTATGCTTCCCGGGTCGGCGGCGCCGCCAGTTGAGTCAAAACTTTTCTTCCTTCTCCTGTTTCATGCGGCGCATAACTCGGCGGCACTTCAGCACGCCGGCGGCGTTGTTATTGTCCAGGATTACTATTAGCACCTCATAGTTTTGTCCTGGGCCGCCTGGTCCAGCTGCACTGCGGCACAATGACATCGCTCGGTCTTGTTTTCTTGCGCTATGTCTCTGGACTCAAAGTCAAACGCGACATACACTATGTGTACTCTCGCGAGACTAGGGGCCTAACCTGGCGCTTCGGGGTGTAAGGACAACAATGGGTATGAAAAGCGGGCTGCCAAGGGCACAGCATACAGGCGCTCACACTACGGGGCTCTGCGGTTCGTTTAACTCTCCTATAATCACCAGGGCACTCGAACACCATATTCTTTGCTCTTAAACGTTTCTACAAGGACATTTATATTGGCAACTGTCTCACCATGAATCATGCCCCGCCAAAAGGAAATCGCAGGAGAAGTGCCGAAAAATTGGGACGTTATAGCAGGCGCGAACTTCTTTCTCTCTTCCAACGCGTGTGGATACTGGGAATCGTTGATTCAATCCGTTAGCTCGCAACATGAATGAAAAGCAGAGGTAAATTTTGGAATTTTGTGACCCGTTTAACAAAGATGAGTACCGGCTACAGAAGCTATGCGGCCCCCTATGCGCGCGTGAATTGCAAACAAAAACAACACAACGAACATACACTATTGGACCCAACCACGGCGCATATAGTTATGCACGTGTTCACTTAGGTCTGTGCGCGTGGACGCACCCGCATACAAGAAAGAAAACTCTGATTGGAAGGCTTCCACGAACCGGTCAGAGATCGAGTTGAGTACTCTAACAGTCCCCCAAGAAAATACTCCATAGGCCCGACTTGTGATAACAAGCGCACTAAATAGAAGGCAATTTCTAGCGTTAAAGGAAGACACAGAAAAAAAAAGCTACCTGCCTTCTCTATTTTAAGCTACGAGGACAAGACGGTTTCGTCGTCTTAATAGCCCGATAACTGTTCTGTGCTCAAGAACAACATCCGATTTTTCTGTAAAGCAATAAAACGTGCCTACTTTTTCTAGGGGACCCTGAAAGGTGTGTGGAAAAATGAGGAAATGAAACAAAGAAAATAAACCAAAAACGTGTAGCGACCAAGTGCCAGAACGTTTCTTTTATTAGCCCAGTTTTTTTTGCATTTTAGATATAAAAGCACGGAGCCCAAAGTACAAGCTGCTAGTCACTGTAGACGATAAGGAAGTCGCTTCCTGCTCCATTACTCTTGAAGGGTTTTCTTCGTCCGAGCGATAAGCGTTGAGTGCGCGAAGGGCAGCTAAAGTGCGTCAGCAAGGTTTCAAACAAACAAAAAAACCGCAGGAGTGTTAAAGGGCGGTCACAGACTGATCGAACTCTCGGGTGTAATTACGCAGTTGAACGCGGATGCGCGATAACACGATAGAAAATGCCCCCTAATGCGCCAGTTTCCTCTGTTACTTCTGGGATGCAAATAAAACCAATGTGACCTCCGAATAAATACTGACTTAATAAACGAACAAAAAGTTTTGGCACAGAGGTTGAGCGTGCATCTGGGCGTATTAACGGCTGATGATCGGTCAAAACCTATGAACAAGAATTTAAGTATATCGCAGAGTATCGGCGATTTATTGGCTTATAGCCTCACTTCAGATACAACGGTATACGCACCAGGGAAACCTTGAAAGGTCAACAATCTGTGAACGCAGTTGCAAACGCCACCGCTACTCTTCGACTAGTAATATTTTTCATGCTTGCTTGGTTAAAAGATTTACAGTGTAACGCCTATTGTTTCGCCTGGGAGACTAACCAGTGCCTCGACCGAAGAACGAAAATTAGTTGAAGCAACTGACCATGCTTGGGTGATTTTTAGGCTAATTAGTGCGTATTTTAAGCAAGAACCTTGTGTAAAAAATGTACGTAAATTTTTAGAATTTTTCACTAATGCGTAAGCACGATCCTACGTATCTTCTCTTCATTTTGAGTTTATTCCCGTAAAAATAATGAACATGTAAACCATCAAAACGATTCTCTTTGTCAACACTGCCCATTTTCTTTTATGTGAATGCTAAATGCTTAAACAGGTGGTGCATTAACAGTTTTTTTTTTTCATTTTTGGTCGGGTTTGTTTCTTCTGAACTGTTTTATTTTCATCTTGGTTGTGTGACGTTAGTCTATGAGGAAAAAGTTTTTTATTGCCCTAGCTTTTTTGTATTTTAATGTTTTGATGGTTTTTCTTGTTGTTCTTTAAGTTTCCATGGACCAATATTTTTTTTTCATTATTACAACAATTGCATGTGTTACGTGTCGAAAGTTATACATATTTGAGCAGGTGCAGGGCGTCACGCAGCTGCTGTTGTGCGGGCCTCAACAAGTAATGCTTGCGCATGAAAACCTACAAGGCTATAACCACATGGTCACAGCAGCGATGTCAGGCTGCGTGTGAGAAATGATGCTGTTGTGAAGAAAACAAAGAACTGCGGCCCTGTCATTGCACGTCAATGTCCACGGCCGTTCATGACTGTTCCTATCTCTTTTTCTCCGCGAGGAGTAATTCCAGAGAGGGTTTCACTCTTACGTGCAATGTTGCTGGCGTGTTAGGCAGACATTCCGAGCCCATGAGGCAATTTAAAATAATTGCAAATAGCATCCAGATCCCGTGTTCGGTTCAATAGCGGGATAAGTATTCACCATTAGTTATTCTTTCATTGGTATCGTTTCAATTAAAGGGAGATTATACGTCATTACAGATTGTCACCAAGCGCCACTCGTGGATCACTGTTCCGCATGAGAAGTACATGACAGTACAATACCTTTAGTTGTGCACCCAGTTTAGTAAGAGGTTGTGTTGTTATATACAGAATCCTGCCGCTGTGGCTCAGTGGCAAAGGCATTGTACTGCTGAGCCCAAGGACGCGTGTTCGACTCCTGGCGGCTGGGCCGCTTCCAAACACCCAGGGGAGATTTCAGCGCACAATAAAGATCCCCAGGAGGGTCAAAATTAATTCGGAGCCCTCCACTACGGCGCGCCGCCTCACCTGTGGAGCGTCAGAGATTTAAACCTTATAATCAATAAAATCAATTGTTACAAAATCTTATATATATTAGCGACCCAACGTTGCGGAAGTGCTCAAGGGCATGTGCCCTGGCACGACCGTAAAACGGCTATTTTTATTAGCCGTATTTCGGCTGGTGTGCCCAATTTATTTGACACCGTGTATGCATCTTCAAAGCGCTGCAAAACCAAAGGTCGGCTCGTACGTAAACATAGAGAGCTCTAATTGTCCTGACCTGTTTCTCGCCAAAGTTATTGGCGAAACCACCAAGGCGGGGCGCAGAGCCCGCGCAGTGGAAGATCGTGACGTCACTTGACGCATATGGTGTGGTTAGCTTTAGTCCGTCCTTAAGCCCGTGTAGATGGTATTCACATAAAAGTTTAGCGGCGGATTTCTTGTCTTCGCAACACTGAAAACCACCATGAGAGTGCCCACCGTGTATGCGCATGCGTCCGCATCTCAAGAAAAAAAAAACAGGCTCCGGCGTCCGTCGCTGCCACGTTATTACCTGATTCTAGACCCCGGCTTAAACAGACATGCACATTAGCAGTGGCATTGTGTGTTGATGCTCTTGTTTCCCTGGAGAGCTCATGACCGCTGGAAAATTTTCAACAGGAAGCGGCGCACGAAATACCTACGCTGCAGCGCAATTGCCTACGAGCATGGATATGGACAGATGTGCGCCCGTACGTTGCCCACGGCAGAGTCGTTGAGTGCAAAAGGCTAATACTACGTCCGAAGAAACTGTTAATTTTCACGTACACGCTGACTGAGATACGCGGCAGCGCAGGTGTGCCGACTTCTTAGCTGTGAGACTAGTCATATCTATCAGCAAGCGGCCGAAAGGTGAGGCGTACGCCGAAACGTGAGCATTCTGTGGCCGCTACCGAAACACTGCCGCTGGCAATGAGCTTTCCCGTGCCAACTACTTCACTCGTGCCTTGTGACAGGAAGGCTGGAGGACGCTGCGTGAAACAGCAGTTAACGTCGAGGCAACGCTTCTGAGCTCGGTGGGACGACCTCTTGCGTGCGCCGCCGTGCCGGAGCCTGCGCGTCCTCGTTGCTGAGGCGACACACGTGGTTGCCGGAATGCGCCTCATGCTAGTAAACACAGCCTCAACGACCATGCAAAAGACCGCCCTTTATTAAAGCGGAGGCTCTATATGTTTCATACAACGCGAAAAGTTGATGCGAAACGCGGACATCGGCGCCAGCGTCGGCACGAATGTTACCAGAGGTCACGTGACCTCTGCGGCGGGAGTTGCACTGTGGTGGAGTTCGGTAATTCTCAGGCGTTGTTGCTAGGCTATCGTATGCGCTCTTACTGAATGATTTATTAAAGATTGTTAGTTCATATTAGGAATGACGGATTAACTCTTTCGTTACGGCGGAAAAACGGCCGATTTTAAGTGCTTCCACAAAACGTTTTTTTTCTCTTGAGCTACTGGACACACGTAATCTTGCTATGCATGAAATTGTAGCTTATAGATTGCTCTTCCAAACACAAAGCATCAGTTTTGTTAAAAGTACAATTACTTACAGTTTATTTGTCAAGTAATCAGAAAAAAGCCCCCAAGAAAAGTATACTAAAAACACAAATCGGCACTTTTACCGAGACTAAAAATTATTTCAGGTATTTTAAGATATACAAATTGTTCCTACGTTCCTTGGCTATGATTCAATATATAAATCAACAGTCTACACCAAGTTTTGGATTTTTGAGGGCCCGTCAACCTAGCGCAACTGACGGCTGTGGCACGCCGCGAGGGCACTCAAGGGTGAGTGAGTCTATGTAAAATGTGCATCCAAGTACCGTACTTACCTGATTCTAACGCGCACTTTTTTTTCGGAAAAATAGGTCGAAAAATCACATGCGCGTTAGAATCGGATACGAAACCGAAACCGAAACAGCGAAAATTTCGTCCCACCCATCACCATCGCCATGTCAAGATGACGCTGAAGCTTTTAGCAACAATTTTTCGCACGCAGGAAGCATAGGCGCCTAGGCTTTTCCATCGGAGTTCATACAAATAGTCAGATCGTTCCACTTGCGTGCTTGATAACAGCAATGGCAGCAGCGGCTCTCACGTGTTCAAAACGAGCGGTCGGCTGAAGCGTGCGCCTCTGGAGAAGCTCGCGGGATGGGCGTGTGAGGCGTGGGCCACGATCCCATCGACCATGGTTGAACGTTCGTTCAGAAGTGTGGCATCGCGAACGTGCTTGACGGCACCGAGGACGAGATCTTGTGGTCAGCGGAGAGCGACGAGGAGTGAGATGAGTGAGATTACTTCGGGAAATAAATCACCCGTTTCTATCGCATTTGTTTTTCTTGCTCACACAGTTCCATGCGCGTTACAATCGGAGGTGCAAGTTTTTTCGGTTTTTTGTCAGAAAAATTGGGTGCGCGTTAGAATCAGGTAATTACGGTATACTCTTTTGTGACCTCGCACAAAATCCTTATCAGTTCGGTGGTAAAAAACAAGAAAAAAAAATCGAGCGCTCTCGACAAGCATCGCACCTGAACCCTGCAGCGCTAATCTGACACGAGCGCAAGGTTATCTTGAAGGTGATAGCGCGATACGGCGCGGTGCATTTGGCAAAATATCCCGCCCGTACGTTCTTGAGACCCTAAACACAAAATCAAAACCGCAGTCGTCAGATAAGAAGCACGTTTTGTTTACAAATACAGCGCGGAGTCACAACGAAATTACCTGCCAGCTCTTGTTGAAGTTCGAGGCACCTGAACCGGAGCTTCGTCTTCCTAACTGAAATCTGAAGATCCCACATCATTGCTTGATCCCTCACTGCTGCTGGAATCAGAAAAATCGACAGCAGGAGCAGCCGAAGTGCTTGCTACAGCAGCCCGACTGTGCGGAGCGCGGCGCGAACCGAACGCCATTTTTCCTCCTCCTCCCCTCCCCCTTCGGTTCAAATTACTCTTGCTACACCGCCACCACACGAGACACATAAACAAACGAAACCGAAATTGAAAGAGACGTTGCCAATGAACACACCAGATGGCGATAGTTGTCTGTGGAGCGCGGGTTTCAGATTTTGCGGGAGATTTAAAACCATCGGACGCCGGCTTCCGATCGCCTATGGCGCCGTCGTGAAAGAGTTAAAGTGGATTACGGTGAATAAGATGAATCTAGAGGGACTAAGGCGGACTAAGATAGAATATGGAGAAAGTTTATTGATTCTTGCGACGGCTGATGGTTACCAGAGCACCGACACTCTCGGTACATTTTTACATGTGAAAAATACAGTGAATGAAGCTAAAGACAAATTATCTAGTAACACATCTTAGAGTCAGGCAAAAATAGAGTTAACCTAACAACAGACCATCACAAGAAAGAAGCTAATGTTATAAAACTGGCATGGCAGACTCAACTGAGCAATAAAAAAATACAAAAGTAAGAAACAAAAATAAAGAACTAAAAAATAAAAATTCAATAGGAAATAAGTGAATGGCAAACACTATATCATATATGTGAAGCCAGAGATTTATGCAAAACAACCCAACGGAATTTTCGGGAAACTGAGCGGAATAAACAACGCATCTAAGCAAACCTCTGAACATTTATACCAAAAGAGACAAAATTAAACCTAGTAAAACGGCTGAGTATGCAAAGCAACACAAAAAAGAGAAACGAATTGAGTTAAGATCTCGATGAAAGTAAGGAAAAAAAATTTTGTGTCGCTATTATAACACTACAGCACCAAAAATTGCATTTGCATTACCACCGGCAAGACGCAATTCTGCAACAACTACCTCGCAACACGCAAATTTACACTTTGCTACAACTACTTTCTATGAATCAAAACTCCAGAACAGCCTCTTTAAGTTGCTTTTTAAATACTGAATGAAGATTAAAGTTATCTAATTGCGTCTGGCGGGGTATTTCAGTTTGAAATAGCAAAAAATCAGAAGAATTGTTTAGCCCTGATTTGTGAGAACCGATGGAAGAAAGAAATTATAGCTCGCAGCGATTGTAGTTTGGCCGTAATTAGTGATATCGCCTAAATCAATAAAGCGAAAAAGAAGTTGATTAATCAGCAGTTTAAACGACAGCATAACAACGTTATATTGAAAGAGTCTCCGAACTGAAAAAACATTATTTTGACTACGAAGTACGCTAGCATTCGCAAAGAATCAGCCTTTTGCGATTATGCGGATGGCTTGGTTCTGAAGAAGTTGAAGATTTAAACTGTGAGAATTTTGCGTATTACGCCAGACAACAATTCCAAATGTCCACTGCCTGTGAATAAAGCCAAACTGTAGCTATACAAGCACCCGACGCGTAAAGAACTGACGAGCCTTAATAAGTGATCTAATATCATGTGCGGTTTTTTCCTTAAGTAGTTGAAGGAATTCAGAAATTAGAGATGCCTATCAGATGCCAAAAAAATGACATTGTCCAAGACATGAACTGATTCAGAACCTAGGTTTGGCGCCTTTAAAATCTAAATAATAAAAATCTTATAGATAGACTACTGAATAATATAAAATACTGTGTAATTAAAGTGGATTAACATGGGTTAAGAAGGATTACGGATGGTAAAATAGCGTTGCTGCTGTATCGGCTGGTGGACGTATGAATATAAGGTACTCATCCCGATAGCACTTCCAGTCTTTGCTTTCAGAGCATGTTAGCGGACTTAACTATTCTAGGAATTTTCATTTCTCCACTTAGGCGCATATATACCGTACCAGAGCTGAGAAAATCTTTTTGTACAACCATCAACGGTTGCGAATAGTTGTGAGAAACTAGAAATGGGAGTATTTTTGGAAGTGAGTGTAACCAGTTATTCTAAAGCCATCAGCTTCTTCAAACCTTGTATTGTTTCAATCGTACGACGCATACTTCTCGCTTTTTTGTAGTTGCGTTACAACAGAAGTTACAGTCGTTTCTTGTCGTCGTGATCTTCGGTTGATACTCCAGAATAGACGTAATCTCCAACATAACGATTGCAAATTCTGTGCTCGTATTTTGTACCTAAGGCAATTTGGTTCGGATGCTTGTACCACTCTATATACTAGGCACTGTCCTGTTCCTGCGTGCAATGGCCTCTACGTGCAATGAGCTGGTTTATGCACAGGCGGCTTAAAAAAGCGACGTCCATTGGACTGCCAGGTACCCCAAGACAAACTTCATCTTCAAAGTTACGAAAACAACTTTTTACTGTTTCGTAACGTTGAGACTGCTTTTAATTTTTCGTACTATGCTAGCAACTACGCAGATAAAACAAAAGAAAAGGCAGCATTTATTTATTTTTCAAAACCCCACCGGGTCTAGAAGGGAGGGGGTGTTAAAACGTATACGGTAAGGGAATTAAACTGGTGTCTCAAAATATAGTGCGTAAATATTGATACTGCGTCACAGCGTAAAACACAAATGAAAAGGCTGTGAATGCCTCAATCTAAACGACAAAGCAAACAAAAGCACAACAGAAACACAACTCAAATAGTTTATCAGTAGAACAGCTATGAATACACGACGGAGGAACGCGCAAACTATATTGCTATATCGGTTGTCAGCACGAACGCCTCAAAACGATGAGAGAGACTGCACAAACAGGGCCGTGAAGGCTATATATTAGGTAGTGATGGTACCAGCGCCTAGAAAACAACACAAATCTTGTCAAGATACGCATCTGCTAAATCAACAAGACCACTCGTGCGAAGCTAAGCAGTATTTGCGTACGCAAAAAAAAATCTGGTGTTACGCAGGCTGAAATAAAACATGATTTTATATAAGGCACCGGTCAAAAGTAAAGGCGCTGGCGACAGAATCTAATAAACGCACACCTGTGTGCGATCCAAGCAAGGGCCACGACAACAGCAACTTGCCAGTCAGCTTTTGGGCCCATGCTTTCTTTTGTTGCTGCTAAACCCCTGCGTGTTAGAATGCAATTTCTATTTTGCTTATGTGCTTGTCCGCCCTTGTTTGCTGAACAGCTCAGGTCATTTTGTCAACTTAGCTTTCCTCCCTCCGTCAGCTACTTTCTGCATGGCTGAAGAATTTTGTGCCAGTATCAACAAAGCAGACGCGATCATTTTTCCGCAGGTGTGCAAGAAATATTTGGTATATTTCAGCTCAAGTTAGCCAGGCTGTGTAGTTTTTGTTGTGCTTGTTGTAGTTGTTCTCGTGATGGTAGTTTTTGCCCAGAACTCCAACTTCCAAAGGACTATTCCCGCAAATTTAAACTGCTGAACAAGTAGTGTGGATCTCATCTGAGAAAAGATTCCAGTCTGTTAAGTTCTCAAATTTCAGAAATACTAAACCAGCAAAAGTTCTGTGTTGAACATACATCTGAGAAAACCTTTCACGCTGAACTCCGACTCGTTTTAGGGCAGGAAAGGCCATTTCTGAAATTTTTAAATTTTTGCCTTTCGAAAGTGCGGGTGGAAGGAAAAAATTGCCTCGACGAAATGGAGCCGAAGACGTATTATTCCTATCGAGTAGCGCGTCGAATTGAGGCAACACACACCCGCTGGTCAATTTAGGGATAAGAAATAAAGCGTGAAAGTAAACTGAACCACTTTCAGTTCGATTAGCATACGTCTTTACGCATCTTGACAAAGACCGTCTTCAAGGGCAGCGTTTCTTAACCTACTTGCGCCATGTTGTACACACAGATAGGCAAGCCATGGAAGGGCCGTAGCTTACCTTTCCTACTTTCTAGAACGCATACATTCAACTTACGTACGCTAAACACAAAACTAAATGTGAGTCATGCGCAGTCGTAAATACAGCTTTCGACTGTTAGAAAGAGCTTACTCGCGCTATGCCGCGTTTGTTTTTCTTCATTAGAAATCTTGTCCCTGTGTAACAGGAGAGTCATGATTGCGCTTCATACATCAGCTTCATGGCACCAGAAAAGGCACTATGATACAAATCATCAACGGGGAAGTGATCTGTCATTCTACTGCGCTCTGTATATTCAGAAAGATGGCCCGGCGATGTTTCTGCTGAGACGGATGCTTTTTGTGTTGGTGAGTTATATATCGCGATAATTATGACGACGACGCGAGTGTAGGGATGTACTAAGTGCGTTTTTCCGCGTTAGTGTTACACACCTCTCACACAGGAATACTTTGTTTCGTGCGGGTCCCAAAAGTAAAAGTACCCATCATGGCGCTGAAAGTTATACACCCAAAAAAGAAATTGCCCTAAATGCCGCGGATGTATGAATGCATTGTGTCTTTTTCACCCCAGCCCCCTTACAATACGTTGGTATTCACTTCAAGACGTTCTGGGGCGTCAGAGGGAAGGCGGACGTTGGAACACGAGGTGACGGCCCAAGCTTTCAGGACTGACTACGTTAACCGCCACGCGCAGCTTGATATACAATGTGTTAGAGGGAGTGAGAAACGTTAAATTGGCAAGCTAAATGGGGGCAGTTCGTTATTCCAGGTACCCCTGTGATGAGCAGGCAGCCTTTCCTGGAGTTGCTTGTCACCCAAATGGCTGCTGGTAACCAGGTTCTCCCAGATAAAGGCGGGAGAGGAGGGGTAGGTCGTTAGTAGACCTTTAAGTGAGCGGAAGGTCAAGGACCTACGAGGGAGAGGAGTTAGGAGAGAAGGGGGGAGGTCAATGTCTTCTGTAAGGGACGCGGCCGGCTCCAGTTACACCATCCGTACCAGCTGGCCACTCTGAACGCTAAAAAGTCCTATTTTCTGAATTAATGATTTGTACATTTATGGTCAATGGATTTCATTTGGCTTTAGTTGGAGGGTGTTCCATGTCCTTGTCGATAATTCGAGAAATGAAGGCAGTCCCAAGAAAGATGTTTTCGGTCGGCTGGTATAATAGGTTTAAATAATAACTTCTAGAGGCAAGGGGAGGAGAGGTCCACTTGTTGATGATGTGCGGAGAATGAGGTGCGTTGACGACTTGTTTTTGATGAAGGTTTTATCGGTTCGGTAAACGAGGAAGATCTGAGTATTACTAGTGGGCTGGCCTTTTGGAGATCAGGTTTGTGCTGGAACTTTATTATTACATGAGATAGGGTACCGCATTGAGAAAGAAACTGGCATTCGGCAGTGGATTGAGTGGGGAACTACAATGAACGCGGAGTGGGTGCCGAAATGTATTGCGTCGCAGTCGCGGATCGCAGAGTCATGATTGTTCTTTTTTGGAGTGTTTAGTACGGGTGGAGGAGGGGTAAGGAAACTTTGCCGGTCGGACCGGTAACACTGAGTAATATCTTTAAGGATGACAGTCGGGATGGACGATGCGGCCTGCTGGGAAGCCGGGAGAGTGAGGGCGCAGGCTTGCGGATGTGCGGAGTTGTTGCCCGTCAGTGAAGAATCCCCAGTACCCCTCCTGAGGTTCACGTCTCTGCAGGGGATGTTGCGAGATCAGCTTCAAGAATAGGGGCCAACCTCCACGCAAACAAGATTCTGTAGGCACGTATGAAGTCTATGGTAACGGTCGGGTTATTCGCATATATGAAGTATAAAGCAATACGGTACGAAGTGTGGTCTTCCGCAATCCATGTTGGTGACACCATGACAGAGTCAAAAGTGACGAGGGTGGCCTTTGTGGTAACTGTGGCAACTTTACGTTCACTGTTAGGTTACAAGGATCAGTTACAAGGATCTGCACGTCCGTGCCCCCAGCCCCCCCTCGTGCGCCTGGCTACGCGCCAAGGAATGTCAAATTCATCGTAGATGCTTGGCATTACCATCCAGCCCTGCAGTGGGACTGGTGTTGCTTGGAATGTCGTTTTGGAAAACATTACGGCGATCTAACATTAATACTCAACAGGGCGATAGCCCATACTTCGAAGCTGTCTCGGCCAAGCTTACCTCCCGGATTCCCGTTTCGTGTGGGTCCCTAATGCACACAGAGAACCACATATAAAAAAAGAACTTCAAGTTGTTGCACTCTGCCACAGCTCACTTGGCTACGACGTTGTCCAACCACCTTCATAACGTAATTATCGCCGATATTATTTTTTAACAGTGAAGCTGTTTAGAAAATCGTAATTTTTCGTGTCCGCAGTTAAACATACCAATAAACTGCCGAGCGTGCGCACGTGAGCGTGGGCCTCGCGGCGACCACCCGACACTTAACAAAACCATGAAAATGGCGAGAGCTCATGCGTGCAGCGTCCAGCGTCCCCGGAGCACGTTTGCAAGCCAAGCATACCCAGTTAAGGGAATTGGCGAAGATTGGCCAGAAAAGAAACTCCAGCGTTCCCCGAATTCGAGGCAAAACTCACTCAGAACGAGGAAGACTTCAGCGATAGCCGTAATCGTGGCAACACTCGCTCGGAACGAGAAAGACACGTACTAGCGTACCCCTCTCCAGAGAGAGGTCCAATAATTATCACTTCCAAAAAATGAAAGCCGCTCGCAATTATGTTAACAATGATGGTGTAGAGGTCGTTGCGGCAGCGTAGAAAAAGGAAATTGGTGCAATCATGGAATAAACCTTCGCGATGGTCGTGAAGGTTGCGTACAGCTTCGCTACGCTGAAGTCTTAAGCGTTCGTGTGAGTTTCCTTCATTTTTTGTCTGGAAGGGAAGCAGACGTAGAGAGTATTGTAGGATAAAACGCCCCTTACCAAGGCCCCAGCCAACTGCACTCCATTCATCGCTCAATGTTGAAGGGAAGGATCCAATCTAGAGCTCACGCCCCTCCCCTGGGCTCCAAGATGCTCCTTCATCGGTGATTACCGCAGATCGTTCATTTATCTGTCCGGCGCCCCGTCCAAACCCCCGGCTTCCACAAAAACCTGTCCGACCCTCGACGGGGCCACTATAGGAGGGCTCCTCAAACGAACTTCACCCGGCAGCCTCCATGCTTCAGGCCAACCCATCTGGTGCAATATTGGGCACGTCTCCCATGCACTCTGTCTCCCTCTGCGACGCTGTTTATACACTCGTCTTCCCGGATAGGGATCTCTATATGCCCGCCATCTCCCAAGGCATGATTTTCCTTTCCTCGTAATTATACCGTACTGCGCTCTATATTCCTTTTCTTCCCCCGGCTGTCATTTCTGCCGCTTAGCATCTTTTTTGTTTCGTTTCATTTTTGTTTTCAGTATCTTGCGCTGATTCTACGGGGCCTGCTGGGCAGATACATTAGCGGGAAGGGGACCCGATCTTCCCACCTTATAGCTATCAACAACGGGAACGGAAGCGTCGTTGCGCCTTCTTTTGGAGCTAAGGGGTGATATACTGGGTGTTCCAGCTAATGCACGAAGGTTTTAAAAAACGATCATTGACGTTACTCAAAGAAAGTCAAGTGCATAACGTTTGTAGTACTGTGGAGAAGCGGAAAGTACGTTTTCGTTAATGAAACCTAATTAATACATTGTAATTATTTATCTAACTTGGGAACTGCTGTCCCAATAATTTAAGTGTCAATGGGGCACTTGTACGTACCCACGAGAGGAATCTAACTGCGGTATTTTCACCGACGAACTAATAGCGTGCTCATTTATTCTAAATGATTAAGAAACCCCGCGAAATATGAAAAATGCCACGTGACAGTGCTCCAGCCCGCCTCATAAAGCAGCTCCCTCAAATAAGCTTATTGAACGCAAATGCTTCGCCTGTCAACAGCCGGAAGAGACAGCGCACCGCCTTGATAATGGCATACAAGGAAGGCGAAGCAACAGAAGTTCCGCGGGGTGCGTGTTGCAGATAAGGAACAAGTGAACTGAGACAAGCTAGTTGGTGGATGATGCTACTATCCCCACCAGCATTTGATAGCACCGTCATTTTGAAGCGCTATCGTGAGCAGCGCACGAGGGAGATACACGAAGCATTCGTTATCCACACCACGGGAGATAGGTGCGTGAGCACACCCTCTATCGAGTTGTACGACAGGGAGATAAAATACCTAGGATCAAGATCGACGTATTACACGTGGCTGTATTCATTTCCACAATCAACTTCCATTTTGTGTGTTTGTGTTATGAATTTTCTTCTCTCTTGCTTGTTTTTGATTGAAGTAAATATTCGGTGTTCTAAATAAACTGAGTTGGCAGTTCAGCGCAGTGTTTGTCTTTACTCCCTATCGTATCGTTGTTGGCGCTGTTTTTACGTGCAATGCACTTCTTAAGCGACCCTGAACCTGCGTCCACCGGCGATGTCCGCGCACGTGGAGATGGGCACGCGCAGCCTGGCCGCTGACATGGCACATACCCACGTGGGGGATTGGCCAGGAATCTCCTCGTCTTCCTTGGCAACGGGGGGAGATGGGCGCGCGCTGCCTGGCTGCTGACATGGCACATACCCAAGTGGGGGATTGGCCAAGAATCGGGCGTGAGAAGGGCTAATGCACCTGCTTAAAGGAGTACTGACACGAAATTTCAAAGCTGAGATCCGCTCTAGCAATCAAGTACAACGACAACACAAATAGGTGTCTGTGAATAAATGCATCTTTCTTTGTAGTTGTGTGTGTGTGTGTGTGATCTCTCTTTCGCGAACATTACCGAACCGCGCAAATTCAACTTGTGCATTCGCACTTTCACATTCTTCCCCTCGGGGAAATGCGGGGAATTTTTTCTAAATGCAGTTAAGGGACGAACTTGGCCGCGATTTCTTCTTTATTTTTTTAAAACTATTTTATTCTGGCTAATTCAGAGGCAGCCTGTTTGAGGGAAATGCTTTACGAGGTGCGTGGGAGCGCTCTCACTTGGTATTTTTCGTATTTCGCGGGATTTCTTTATCAGTCAGAATAAAGTAGTACGCAATTAGTTCGTCGCTGGAAATGCCGCAGTCAGATGCCTCTTGTGGCCACCTACAAGTGCCTCACTGACACTTTAATGGTTAGGACAGTACTTATCGAGTTAGATAATTATTTACAGTTATTTATTAAGTCTCATTAACGAAAAGATTACTGTCCGCTACTCCACTGTACTAGAAACATCATGCACTAGGTTTTCTTCGAGCGACGTCATTGCTTTTGTTTTAAATCTTGGTGAATGATAGCTGGGGCACTATGTATGAGCGCACTACAGCAGCCTTTTTTATTTGGAAATTTGTTGGTGCAGTGCAAGGTCCAGATAAAATCTCGTATAGCCTCACAGCTTTCGCCTGAAGTGAAGTCAAACAGTCCTAAATACATGCTTTTGCATTCAAAAATACTTCAATACCCGCAGAAGATACATCTTGGGGCGAACGACAGTAGGAGAAATTAACAGAAAATTATCGCCACGCGATTTTGTCGTACCAGCGAAATGAATGATGCACTAGACAATCACGATTGCTCGTTTGGGTTAAACCCCCGGGAACTTACAATTTGTACTGAACTTTACAACACCTGCCATCAAGTGTACACTTTATTCCATTCGAGCAAACCACGCACTCATCACAAAGTAAGCATTCCGTCCTTGAAGCCAGGGCGTACACCGCAACGCGCTAAAATCACCAAGCAAGAAGGATGTCTAAGCGGCGCCACAGCCATTTAATCGTAGAGATTTCAAATTACGCACTCACCGACACGCGTGCAGAGAGCCCTGGCGGTCGCGGCTACCCAAGTAACGCGTGATGCCTAAAGCCGTTCTTTCCGTCTCTTTACGTGTAGCAAGTGCCCCTCGAACTTGATTCACCGGATCATAGCAGTTTCCCTGAACATCAACAAGACCATGGATGGAAACCAGCCATGAGGGGCAAAAACATTTTTCACTGGCCACACAGCCGCGCAGGATATATCCGATGGTCTTCAACTGCAACTGCGAATCGGCTGCGAGTCACCGAGCGCCCTGTACCACATCTGCGAGTGTAAGTGCGCCACGAAACTAACAGATCTCCTGCAATTCATACAGTAGCAGTAAGAGGTACTGCTGACCAGCGAAGATACGTAAAACGACCACTGCCTGGGTACCCGAGTTGTTCGAGCTGCAGCTGGCCATAAAATCTCACACTAGGGGCTCCATTCATTATGAATGACCGACAAGCATCACCCGCGCCCTTCTATCTATTGTCTGGGAGCAATCAACGATTATTTCTGCTACATTTTTGATAATTATTCACCTGTAACGTTGGTAAGTGGCGACCCAAAATTTCTCGGCTAGCGGCTAACGCCCGTTTGGTGTTGAGGCAGTAATGTACAATTCTTTCCCTCAGAGGTCCTTTAACAAGGTCTACGATGCCACGTGCTTGCACTATGCTAACGAGGATCGGTCAGAAATGGCTAGAATGGACGTGCAGTGTGCGATGAAGGCGACATATGCGCTTGCTTGGTAGCTACTTCGGCCGCTCGAAAGGTTCGTATATTCGCTGCTCTTGAGGCCTTTCTGAGACAAAATTAGACTGCCGCGCTTTTACGTGCTTCCTTTCCGGCCGTCGGCTACTGGTAATAGGATGTGTCGCGTAACGTGCGGCGGCCGTGTAGGTGTTTCTCAAAAGGTACGCCGGCCAAAGCAAAAATATGATACGGATTCCGACTCCGGTAACACGACCCCCCGAGTGGCGGCGCGTGAGAAAGAGACCTGCGCGGTTGCAAGTGTGCGAAGCCCGCATCGACGGAGACACAGCCGTGTACGACTCAGAAAGGAAAGCAGTTACTGCATCGTCTCTATATTGGAAACATAAAAGCCATGCTTCTTCACACCTGCTGGCCCGGAAATCGGTGATATCGTCACCGGAATTGCCGATCTGTAAGCCTTCAGCGCTCTTCCTACAAAAGTCCGACAAAATCGACAGCAAGTGAGGCCTAGCAACAGGTGATTCATAACCGACTGCAGCAACTTTAGAAACCACAGCAGCGCTCCCAAAACGACCTGGGGGGCTATTCCAGAAGGGCCGAGTATGAGCGAAACCCGGGCAAGGCACAGCTGTGGTGATAATAATGAGCTCATGATAATATTTAGATGCGGGGTTAAATGCTTTGAAAATGGATTCATGCTATATGCTGATTATTGAGCTGACGAACCGGTCCAGGGGGCTATTGCAGAAGGCCCGAGTTCTGCCTACTCCCGAGTTTCCAGCTGCTTGGGTTATGAAAGTAGAGATAGTGGAGCATTCGATACACCTCGAGCGAAACCGCCGGCATCGCGCGCAACACGCCTGGCATATTCAGCGCACTGTATTGGTGCCGCTTACGTTAATAAAGTACGACTAGTGCTATCTGCTGCATGCAGCACCATCTGAAATCGATCTGCAATACTCATTCCCTAATCCCACTGCTACTTTGAAATCCCCAGCCTGGCTGTTGGCCACGCCCGGAGCGGGGCGGTTCGTTTTTCTTGGTGTCTGCTCTTCCACTCACTTATGTTTGCTACGTCGCTTGAGGCTAGTCCCAGTGCAGCTCTGCGCAAGCACAAACCACGTAATCAAAGGAGCACACTTCAGCGAACGGAACGCGCCCTGCTCCCGACCGACAAATCTGGCTTTTGTTTATGGCTTCGTTGAGTGCGCATGGCGGGCGGTTTTCAGAAATCGCCCAAATTCAGCGTGCTAAGAGCATGTTTGTGCATTGGCGAGTGTGTTTTAGAAGTTGAAGTTGTGTCATTTGATATCGACTGTATTTTCACGGTGTACGAAGAAGGCTCCTGTGGTAAAATCGTGTCGTTTTGGCTACTCCTAACGGCTCGTACAATAGTGAACTCCACTTCGGACCGGAAAACCCCGCGACTGTGGTACCATTGGCTGACGGTGGCCCGGATACTTCATTTTTGCTTTGTGCTAAGTTCTTGCCGCTGCCAGGGGGCATCAAATGACGACTTAGTGGTTACGACGCTGCACCCACACAAAGTGGACGCAATAGGTGGGTGTGGCTTCGGTTGTTACGCAGCGGCCACGAGTGGGATGGGTGTGTTTGACTGACATTAAAACCAGGAGGAAACTCGGGCATGGTTTTGCACGGCCGAGTTGAACTCGGGACGTCCGTGGTGGCCGCTGCTCCGGCGTGGTTTATTTTTATTGTCGCCGTAGCAGGTATATTTCTACCACGAGAGGTCTTTTAAACGAAGGAGAAATTGCGAGCTCGTTTTTAAAGCAAAACGTTTTACCTCTACCCCCCAAGGGTTCTTTCGGGGCCGTTGATGTCAACAGAAAACTCCAGGAAAAAAAAACAATTAACTGGCACCACCGATAACCGGAATTCGAACTAATAGACTAACAAAGCGAGAGCCCATTGTCTTACCGATTTAGCTACAAGCCCTCACGAAGACAGGGAAGACAGGTGGTGCACTCACCAAGCACATCTACAGGTTTACCCGTACATTCTCGCTGAATGCCACGTGGAAGCGTCACGCAATATCTCGCGCCGCTACGCGGTCCGCCAACGGCCCGTCTAGCGGCCCTGTGCGCGCTTTGCGCATGTGCTAAGAGTTAGAAAAATTAAAGGAAGGTAACACCAACGCATGGAATCTCACTTCTAGTACGCGAATGTGCTATAGCCTGTGGCCTCCAGTGTTCACGTAAGAATTACAGCTCCTTCTCCTCCGCCCTCACGCCAAATCAAGGAACACATTCAAATACTCCTTGATGGCCAGGTCGTCACTCCAAGCCCCAGCATCAAGATCCTGGGCCTACATCTCCAGGCCAACACCAAGAGTGACGTATCCTTGCAGCGCCACAAATACAGCATTAATCAAATGACACACATGATCAGGCGAGTTGCCACCTAGCAGGGAGGCCTCTAGAAATCCCATACCTTTCTATTAATTGAAGCTTTTTTCCTCTCGAGAATCCCTTACGTCAACCTTCTCGGCAAGGAGGACATAGAGATGCTTTATATAATGATTACAAAGGCGATTGAGGCGGCCATTGGTTTTCCCATGAGTGCGTCCACAGAGGGGCTGCTTAGCACGGGGCTGCACAACACGGTGGAAGAGCTGATAGAAGGCCATCTTTCTAACGAGAAGCTCCTACTCAGAACTACGGCGGGTCGCCGCATGCTTCACCAGATTGGCCGGGCAGCACACAATGCCACTCTGCTTGATGTACTCCCGGACTTATGGCGACTAAAACTAAAGATGTTCAATTTGCTTAGAAATATGAACCCCTCACACGGCGAGGGTCGCCGACAAGCACGGGCTCAAACACTCAACACCAGCCTCGGTGGGGTCATGCAGTTATCTACACATACGCCTACCAACTTGAAGGGTAGCAATACGCCATCATCGTGGCTACCTCCAGAACCAACCTTCTCGCGTGTACCTTACTTTATCATCATCATCAACAGCCTATCTACACCCACTGCAGGGCAAAGGCCTCTCCCATTATTCTCCAATTACCTCCGTCCTGTGCCAACTGTGACCAATTTATCCCCGCAAACTTCTTGATCTCATCTGCCCATCTAACTTTCTGCCGCCCCTTGCAACACTTGCCTTCTCTAGGGATCCACTCTGTTACCCTTAATGACCAGCGGTTATCTTGCCTCCGCATTACATGCCCTGCCCACGTCCATTTCTTTTTCTTTATCTCTACTAATATGTCCTTAACACGTGTTTGTTCCCTGACCCACTCCGCTCTCTTCTTGTCCCTTAATGTTACACCTATCATTTTCCGCTCCATTGCACGCTGAGTCGTTCTCAATTTAGGTTGAACCCTCTTAGTGAGCCTCCAGGTTTCTGCCCCGTAGGTGAGTACCGGTAAGATGCAACTGTCATACATTTTCTTCCTCAGCGACAATGGTAGGCTGCTATTCCTTATCTGAGAAGGTCTGCCATATGCACCCCACCCCATTCTTATCCGTGTAATTATCTCTGCCTCATGGTTGGGATCTGGGGTCACAGCTTGGCCTAAGTAGATATATTCGCTTACCACTTCCACTGCCTCGCCCCCTATCTCAAACCGCTGTGCTTTCCCGAGGTTATGATCATTACTTCAGTTTTCTGCATATTAATTTTCAGGCCAACGGTTCTACTCTGTTCGTCCAGTGCGGAAAGCATGCTTTGGAGTTCGCCCCCGAGTTACTTAGCAAGGCAACGTCATCAGCAAATCTGAGGTTACTGAGGTATTTTCCATTAACCCTTACTCCCACTTGTTCCCAATCCAACGTTCCCACCTGTTCCCAATCCAACGTTCTGAATACTTCTTGTAAACAGGCTGTGAATAACATTGGAGAGATTGTGTCTCCTTGTCTGACACCCTTCCTTATAGGTATTTTACTGCTCTCCTTAGGGAGGATGATGGTAGATGTGGACGCATTGTAGATATCCTCTAGTATTCTTACATAATGCTCATCTGCCCCCTGGTTCTGTAATGCCTGAATGACTGCTAGGGTTTCGACCGAGTCAAATGCTTTGTCATAATCTATGAAGGCTTTATTAAGGGGTTCAGTATACTCAGCGCACTTCTCTATCACCTGATTGATCGTGTGAATACGGTCCATTGTTGAATAACCTTTACGGAACCCTGCTTGTTCTTTAGGTTGACTGAAATCTACGGTTGCAGAAATTCTGTTAGTGATTACCTTGGTAAGTACCTTGTATACGACGGACAGTAAGCTGATCGGCCTGTAATTTTTCAAGGGCTTCATGTCGCCTTTCTTATGGATTAGGATGATGTTCGCGTTCTTCCAAGATTCCGGTACACTTGCGGTCATTAGGCATTGAGTATACAGGTTTGCCAGTTTTTCAAGTACAATTTCTCCGCCATCCTTCAAGAGGTCTGCTGTTATCTGATTCTCCCCAGATGCTTTGCCCCCTTTCATTTCTTTCAAAACCTACCTTACTTCTTCGGTCTTTACTGGTGGGATGTCTATCTCCTCTGAACTACTCTCTCGTTCGGCATTATCCTGGATGTGCCGGCTACTATACAGGTCCCTATAGAACTCCTCGGCCGCTGTGACTATTTTATCCCTATTTGTGATGACATTGCCTTGCTTATCTTTACGTCATACATCTGGTTTTTCCCCGCCACAAGACGCCTCTTCACTGCTTTTAGGCTACCTCCGTTCTTTGCTGCGTATTCGATCCTCTCCATATTATACTTCCGTATGTCAGCTGTCTTACGCTTATTGAATAACTTCGAAAGCTCCGCTAGTTCTATTCTGTCAGCTGCGGTAGAGATTGTCATGGTTTGCCGTTTCCTAATTAGATCTTTCATCTCCTGTGAAAGTTTACCAGTATCCTGTCTAGCCATAGTGCCCCCGACTTCTACTGCACACTCCGTGATAATGAGTGTAAGGTTGTCGCTGGATTCCCGAGTCGTAAGCTCGGCTTCATCATTAAGAGCTGAATATCGGTTCTGCAGAGTGATCCTAAATTCTTCTGGTTTACGTCTTACTGTTAGCTCATTTATCGGCTTCTTTCCTACTTGCTTGTTGCGGTCCCTCCTCAAATCTAGCCTAATTCGAGATCTTACCATACGGTGGTCACTACACCTTAACCTTCCGAGCCCTTCCACATCCTGCACGACGCCAGGGTTATCGCATAATATAGCCTATTTCATTTTTATGCTCCCCATTCGGGCTCCTCCAGGTCCACTTCCGACTCTCCCGTTTACAGAAGAAAGTATTCATTATGCGTAGGTTATTCCGTTCTGCAAACTCAACTAGTAGGACCCCCTACTATTTCTACAGTGCAGTCTATATTTCCCAACTGTTTTGTCTTCAACCTGATTCTTGCCTACTTTAGCATTAAAGTTCCCCATAACAACGGTATACTGTGTTTTTTTTAGCCATTACCGATTCCACATCTTCATAGAAGCGTTCCACTACTTGGTCGTCGTGGCTGGATGTGGGCGCGTAGCCCTGCACCACCTTGAGCTTGTACCTCTTATTGAGCCTAATTACAAGACCTGCTGCCCTTTCGTTATTGCTATAGTATTCTTCTATGTTGCCAGCTATGCTTTTATTGACTAGAAATCCCACTCCCAGTTCTCTTCTGTCCTCTATACCCCGGTAACATAGTACGTGTCCATTTTTCAGCACCGTAAATGCTTCGCCTGCCCTCCTAACCTCGCTAAGCCCTATTACATCCCATTTAATGCCCTCTAATTCCTCGAACAACACCTCTAGACTCGCTTCGTTAGATAAGGTTCACGCGTTAAACGTTGCCAGGTTCAGATTCCAGTGGCGGCCTGTCCGGATTCAGGGATTCTTAGCACCCTCTGCTGCGTCACAGGTCTGACCGCCGCCGTGGTCAGTTGCTTCGCAGCCGCTGAGGACTGAGGGCCGAGGGTTAATTGGCGTATTCATGGGAGGTTGTGGCCATTACTACACCAGGGTGGCCAATCCTGCTCTGGTGAGGGAGTGCATTACCGGCGATGGTCGCCGGGGTCCGGCCGCACCCCAAGCCCCTTTGTGCAATTCCATCAATACGCGGATTTTTTTTGATGATGATTTAGGGTTTTATGGCGCAAGGCCGACGAGGGCAAAGAGCGCCATGACAATGGTGGGATGCTATGAGACGATATTAAAATGGAATCTGTAAAAAATCCACTACATCAAAATTAAACTATGGAAGTTGGTGTATAGGGCCATAATTAAAAGTAAGAAATATTGGTATGCAAGGTGTTAAAAACCCCACAATACCGCCATTGTTTTGTGACGGAACATGAGGCCAAGTGAGATCATGGGGAGTATGTTATGTACTTCAAGAAGTCAACATCGGCAAGGTAATTAAAGACTCTTCTGTAAGAAAACATGGGTCTATCTGCTAAAAATAATGAAGGGTGCAAGGGTATGCAATGAGTGTATATTTCTTGAAAGTGACGTTTTCTCTCTGTGTTGCACATCTTGCATTCAATGAGCATGTGCAGAACTGAGAGCTGCCCCCCACACCGATGACAGTGTGGCTTGTTTGCGTCCGTTAAAAGGTATGAGTGTGTAATGTGTGTGTGGCCAATTCTCAATCTGCATAGGGCTACCTCCACAAATCTGTCATGTTTTTCAGCAGGGGGCTTTTCTATTTTGGGTTTAACGACATGTAGTTTGTTCTCTGCTTCTCTGTCCCATTGTTGCTGCCAGTGGTCCCGCAGCTTTCTTTTTACAAAAGGTTTCAGATCTTGATATGGGACCTTGTTTACGTCTATTCTGCTTCGAAGGGCGGCAGCTGCAGCACTACGGTCAGCAGCTTCATTTCCAGGAATGCCGCAGTGGCCAGGAACCCAGCAAACTGTGACAATGAGTTTCAGGCCATAAGCAGAGTGGAGAGCTCTTAAAACACAATTAAAAGTAGGGTTTCTACTCATCTTCCGAGATGAAAGATTTGAGACGACACTGAGAGAGTCTGTGTATATAACTGACTTCTTAACTTTGTTTCGAAGAATGTGGTTCAAAGCCAGTAGAATACCGTAGGCCTCTGCAGTGAATATACTTGTGTTCCTGTTCATTGTTTTGGATATATTAAGTAGGGGGCCATTTGCAGCACAGGATACGGTTGTGGTAGTTTTTGAAGCATCTGTGTAAAATTCAGCTGCCTTGTATTTGTCACGGAGGAACAGAAAATGCTGAGTGATGACAAAGTTTGGTACATTTTTCTTTTGAATTTCTCTAAAGGACATGTCACAGTGAATTGGGAAAGTGTCCCACGGAGCGACCAAATCATGAACTGAGGTACAGTAGACATCAGTGAGAGGAACTTGAAACTCGCTGACGAGGTGTGAAACTGCCAGCGGGAAAGGTGGAGCTATGGATGGTCGGTTTTTAAAGAGATGATCAGTTGTGTTATTTTTCATTATGGTATTCAGAGGGTGTTCCTTCAAAGAAGTCATCTTTGCGGCATACATCAGAGCAGTGTAGGCGCGGTGGTACCCTAGAGACCACTGGTTTGATTCGACGTGAAGGGATGGAATAGGACTTGTTCGATATGCCCCTGTGGCCAAGCGAAGCCCCAGGTTGTATACTGGGTCCAACATTTTGAGTGCTGTTTTTGTTGCAGACTGGTATACAATGCAGGCATAGTCTATTCTTGACCTAACAACACTATTAAGAAGTGCTAGCAGACATTTTGTATCCGTACCCCAGGACTGATGAGATAGTACCTTTAAAATGTTCATTGTTTTCAGGCATTTTACTTTTAGTAATTTAATGTGCGGTATGAATGTGAGCTTGTGGTCCAGCAAAATACCTAGAAACCTGTGTTCCGTTTTCACTGGTATCGGCTGACCTCCTAACGTGATACAAGGAAGAGGTTGTACACCGCGTATCCTAGAAAAGACAACAACAGCACTTTTATCAGCGTTAAACTTAAAACCATTTCTTTCAGCCCATGTAACCAGCCTGTTGACACTTAATTGGATTTGACGTTCACATATCGACAGATTACAGGATTTAAAGCTAACTTGGATATCGTCAACGTAGGCAGAGTATGAAACAGTCCGGGGCAACACAGTTTTAAGAGAACTCATTTTAACAATGAACAGTGCACAGCTCAGCACTCCTCCCTGGGGTACGCCATTTTCTTGAACAAATGTTCTAGACAGGGCAGTCCCCACACGGACACGAAATGTGCGATCAGACAAATAGTCTTGAATAACATTGAGTATATTGCCACTAAGGCCAAACGACTGCAAGTCCAATAGAATGCCATATCGCCACGTTCTATCGTAGGCTTTCTCCATATCAAAGAATACAGAGAAGCAGTGCTGTTTATGGACAAAAGCGTCTTTAACATACGATTCAAACGCAACCAGATTATCTGTAGTTGATCTCCCAGACCTAAACCCTGCCTGATTTTTGTCTAGAACACCATGAAACTCCAGAAAGTAAAAGAGTCGTCGGTTTATCATTTTTTCCAGGAGCTTACACAAACAGCTGGTCAGGGCAATAGGCCTGTAACTAGCAGCAAAGGATGGTTCTTTCCCCTCTTTTAGAAGAGGTACAACGATTGCCTCTTTCCATGCTTTTGGAAAGCGGCCTTTCTGCCATATTTTGTTAAAGAGAGAGAGTATTGTGTAAAGTGTGTCAATGTGTAAGTGCCTGATCATCTCATAGCTGATTCTGTCAGCTCCAGGGGCTGACTTACCACATGTGGACAATGCAGTAATTAGTTCGGGCATCGTAAATGGGGCATTGTATCCTTCATTTGAGCGTTGGTTCACACAAAGGGGCTGGCGCTCAGCTGCTTTCTTGTGCTGGAGAAATGTTTGAGTGTAATGAGAGGAACTGAATACGTGTTCAAAATGTTTGCCGAGAGCATCTGCTTGGTCTTTTATTGTGTTACCCACACTATTTACAAGGGGAGTAGGATTGGTCTTGTAGCCTTTTAGTTTCTTTATCCTAGTCCATACTTTGCGAGAGTCTGTGTAAGAGTTTATAGACGATATAAACCTTGTCCAACTTTCGTTTTTTGCTAAGCGCCGTGTCCGCTTTCCTTTGGCTTTTGCCCGTTTAAACTTAAGCAGGTTGTCTGCCGTAGGATAGCGGCGTAAGAGTGCCCATGCTTTATTCTGTTCGGAACGTGCACGCTTGCACTCCTCATTCCACCATGGTCTAGGTCTGGGGAGGGTTTTACGAGTGGTCTCTGGAATGCTCTTTTGAGCACAGTGAAGAATATGGGCCGTAATAAGTGAGCTGGCTGCTTCAACATCTAAATGACTTATTAGTGAAGGGGTTAGTCGGGAAAGTTCTTTGAATGTTTTCCAGTCAGCTGCATGTTGTTTAAAAGTTCGAGGCGAATCGGTGTCTTGGGAGTTATTGCTTATAGCTAGTAGTTTTACGGGGAAATGGTCGCTGCCATAGGGGTTGTTAATTACTTTCCACTCACAGGTGGGCAGTAAAATTGCGGAGCCAATTGCCAGGTCTATTGCAGAATATGTGTTGTGGGCTGTGTTGTAGTATGTTGGATGTTTCTTATTAAAGATGCAACTGCCGGATGATGTGATGAACTTTTCAATTAACCGCCCTCGCGCATCAGCTCGCGCAGATCCCCAGAGAGGGTTGTGGGCATTAAAATCCCCAATAATTAAGTAGGGTTCAGGTAGCTCATTGGTGAGGTTTTCGAATTCGACACTGGATAGACGATAGTCCGGTGGAATGTAAAGAGAACACACTGTAATTAGTCTATCAAAAATTATGGCTCTAACGGCAACTGCTTCAAGTGAAGTTTGTAGCTGCAGGTGTTGACAGGCAACAGATTTTTGTACTATTATTGCCACACCACCAGACGGATGGTGGTAGTTCAGTCTGTCTTTACGAAATATAGTGTATTGTGTTAAAAAGTTTGTCTGAGATGGGCGTAGGTGTGTTTCTTGGAGGCACAGTATTTTCGGTTTGTGATTTGAGAGTATATCATATATATCGTCAAGGTTGTTCAACAGCCCCCTACAATTCCACTGGATAACACTTTCAGCAGCCATAAATACCAAGAGAAGAGAAATACAGACCATGAGATGTTCTTTTTCCATTAAAAGGGTCATTAGTGAGGGAGTTTTGTTTTTGGGGCCCTTTGAGTAGTTTACTTAGGTCGCCGAGTGAGTTCCCGGTGTAGTGATCTTGGACGACTTTGGTTTGTTTGATTTACCCCGACCAGCGGAACTGCGGCGCTCCTGTTGTGTTTCAGAAGAAGGTGTGCTTGGAGAGACATCCATGGCCTCATCCAAGGTTTCTGAAGGAGAAGTGTCAGTGGAGACACTCTTTCTGCTAGAGGCCGCAGCCACAGCACTGGACATTGCTGCAACAGCAGTGACCGCAGGAGCAGCCTTCTGCTGTTTTGCAGATGCCCGGGATGGAGCCAGATCATGACTCATCTGGACTGAGCTCGTGCTTGAGGCCTTAGGCACAGCACCAGAGCTCGTGCTGGAGGCCTTAGGCGCAGCACAGGTGGTCGCGCTGGAAGCCTTAGGCATAGCACTAGAGGAGGGTGTAGCAGCAGAAGTCACGGGAGCAACTGTCTGCTGCTGAGCGGGGGGCTGTGGCGGGACCAGGTTGCACTGGGTGCCCGCATCCACCAGACGACGCTCCACCCCCCGGCGAGCAGCGTCTGCGTAACTTCTGCCTGAAAGCAGGGCATGCTTCAGGCGTGCTTGTGCAAAGGTTAGGTTTTCAGTGACTTTGAGTTGAATTATTTCTTTTTCCTTTCTGAATGCGGGACATGCACGTGAATACGCAGAGTGTGGTTCCCCACAGTTTGGACATTTCACTTGTTCTTTTTTGCAGTCATCACTGGTGTGGCCAGCACGTGCACAGTGAGCACAGGTGGGTCGGCCACGACAAGACTGAGTTCCGTGGCCATACTTCTGGCACTTGAAACACCTTCGAGGACTAGGTATGTAGGGGCGTACTGGACAGGATATGAAGGCTGCATGGACGGATTCAGGAAGCGTTGGACGGTTGAAGGTCAGAACAACATGCTTAGTTCGAATTTCCTCATCTGCGCGACGCATGGTGATCCGCCGCACAGCCGTGACGCCCTGGTCCCTCAGTCCTTCAAGCAAATCCTCATCTGTCTCGTGAAGCAGTTCCCTCTCAGAGATCACGCCTTGCGTTGTATTCAGGCTACGATGCGGTGTGACCGTTACTTTGAGTTCAGCCAGGGTGTTCTGTTTTAGTAGGTTCTCACTTTGGTTTTTTCGTTGCACCTCTACCAGCAGATCACCAGAGGCTAGTTTCTTAGCTTGGTAATCCCGGCCGACAACGCTTTCAAGGCACTTTGCAATGAGGAAGACAGATTTTTTAGCAAGTGGTGCATTTTCATCTTCAGAGTGGATAACCAGGTATTTTGTGAAAGTTTCACCTTGGGAGACTGGTTTCAGTTGTGTTACCTCGGTGCGGCCCCTTTTAGAAGGCCGATCGGTTTTTTTGGGGGGGATAGAAAAAGCCATATGAGCATGGAATCAATTCGGCGGCAGAGCCGGTCGCCCACCACCGAGCCCAACAAGGGAACGTGACGTTAGAGTACACGCTAACCTTTACCCTGCCGCTATAACCCTATACTTGGTACCAAGGTTGATATCCTTGCACAGGGTTAACCCTTGCCGCCAGGAAAAATGTAGAAATCAGGAAGGAAGGAGATGACAGGACAGGGGTAGGAGAGGAGATAGGAAAGTGAAAGAGTGAAGAGAAAGAGAGGAAAAGGCGACTGGCTGATTTCCCCCGGGCGGGTCAGACCGGGGGTACCGTCTGCGAGAAGCGGGGGCCAAAGTGGAGTGTTGCCGCTGCTGGGGGGCCGTAAAGGTCCAAAACAACCCCAACTTTGGCTCAGCCACCAGGTTCCCCTTTTCCCCGGACACGGCAAAGCCACGCACAGCCGGAACGTGGGTGGGTCCAACCCACATGTGCTCGGGTCCGTGGTGTTGCAAGACACCAAGTTGCTATGGCAGTAGGCACCCCTGCGGAGCTCGGGACCGTGGTGGCGCTACTCACCAAAACACCTTGAGTACGCAAGGTGCCCCCTGCGGGGCGGATTTTTTTTTTTTTTAATCCGGTGGGAATCGTCCGGCACCGGGATTCGAGCCATGGTCCTTCTGCACGCGAGGCGGATGCTCTACCTCTACGCCATCGCTGCACCCTACTTAAAAACCAAGAAACAACGGCAACAGAAGAGGCAGCCATCCCCTTGGCTCTCACTCAGCTAAAGGTTCGGTAGGGAGTAACCGATTCCCAACAAGCCTTCCGGAATTACCAGCCGGGTTTGGTGCCCCGACGTGCGCTGCGTGTGCTAAAACGCCGCTGCAGAAACGGTTCCATTCAGCTCACCTGTACACCCTCTCACGCTCCCATGGAGGGCAAGAAATACGCCCAGCAAGAAGCCTGCGCCTTTAGCCCCCGTGCTATGGAGCTGCACGGGGACACGTTCAGGGAGATAACCGAGTATTATCGCCTTCAGAGACAGACCCTACCTTCGCCTTGCCCTGATCTTTCCAGAGAACAACAAACTACCCTACGGCTCATACAACCCGGCTCTTTCCCACACTCGCCGTTTCTTCCCTCAATGCGCCCGAATCACTACGACGCTGAATGTAAATTTTGCTCAGAAGTAGGAACACTCCGCCACGTAATCGGGGTGTTCGACTTTAGCCCTGAGCACCCTCCTCGCTTGCCGACAACTACCCAACAAGAGCAAATTAGAGATGCTGCTGTCCAGCCCCTCTCTGCCTACCCAGCTTCAGCTGGTGGACAGAGCACAGGCGGCGCGGACTGAATATGGGCTACAGTGAAGGAACCACTCCCCTGGGCCGCACTCTGGGCTGTTCAGAAATCTGAATACAAGTATTTCCTTTCCCTCCTCCTCCTCCTCATTCTCCTCCTTCTCCATCTCTGCCGCAAATCTCGTCGCATCCGTCCGCGGCGCAGAGACGGAGAAGTAAGATTGTCTAACACCGGGTTTGAGCTTCCTTTAATTTTATGTGCTACACCAATACTAATGTGCTACACCAATACAACTCAACCAACCGCCGTTCATGCGTCATGCATTGGTTTAACCTTACGAAGAATATCTCTTTGAAGTAATAAATGGTGTGGTTAAGTGCACTTCACTTGGCTCTGGTTTCACTATCTGTAGAGCAACGTCGCATGGGTAATCGTTGTGGGTGCCGTTTACAGCTTTGCTTTCCACCCACATTCACAGGGTGGATTGGCGCGAATTTTTTCAGCTCTCGAAAAGTGCTGTGTATTGGCTGTGCATTCGGCTGGCGACAGACCCCCGTTTGCGACGACTTAGAGGCTGCTTTCGCTCCATGACCCTTGAGGAGCGAGTGAATACTGTGCGCTGCGGAATTACGCGGCGGGCAGGTTCTACAGAAGCCTTAGTGGCAACCGCACCATCGACCGACCCCAGTTGACCGTCAACCGGTGTGTGCGCAATACGATCAGTGGAGACGTGATTCCCAGTCTGCGCCTTTCTTTTAGGTGGTTTGGTGGACTTTGCTTCCGCAGGTTCCGACCGCGCATCTACCCGTCTGCAGCCGGTGCGGGCGCTTCAGTTATCGTCTGCTCGCAAAACAGTTTAGAACGAAGCTTTGCATGGCTGTGCTCTTTATTTATCATCAGCGCGGGAGACAGACTCGCTCGAGGGATTGCGTGACGCGCATTTCTTGTGAAAAGTTTAGTGGCAGGACAGCTTATACGTATTGCATTACTGTCAAGGAGACAGTCGACGCTCCGATAGCCTGTTGAGGTGGTTCATTCGCAGGGGTGAAGCCGATAGGAACGCAGGTCCGAGCATTGAGGTAGTGGTGGTGGTGGTGGTGGTGGTGGTGGCCCGAAAAATGGCGCATACCCACTTAGGGTTATTGGCCAAGAAGAGTTATGTTTTCATTACAAACAATCATGCGAGGCAAAATAATGGAGCAGAAGAAATAATTTGGTCTAGGTTAGTGATAGCCCAGCTCATTTCTCGTGCATGCCCCTTATGGGGTTCATCTTCTTCCCCTGACACCCCCGCGTATGGATTGGACATAAAGCTACCTTACTCTTCCACATGGTTGATGCTGGAACGGCGGATACCCAGATAGCTTGATGGCCTCTTTCATCTGTTCATTACCTTGGCTACAATACAATCAACGGCGCTTGCCTATTGTTAGAGGCGTTCTTTACCCATTTGAACGGGTTTTGTTCAGCGTCACCATCGTATGGCAAGAAGCAGAGCATGGAAAGCGAGTAAAGGGGAGAACTAAAAATTAAAGTAAGTGCTTGACGCCAGAGGGAGGGTAAGTGGGAGTGGAAAGGGCGCGAAAGAAGAGAGGGTTATAAGGGTATTGAAGTATAGAAAAAAATGGCAGCACCTCCACTCCGTTGATGATGGGGGGGGGGGGGGGGGGGTGCGGAGTACAGGGATTTGAAATGACATCTAAGTTGCGCCCCGAGTGACATCCGATGTGCGCCCCTACCATCACTCGATTTGAGCCGTGAGTTTCACCTTGATTATTCCCTAAGTGAAACTGCAACTCACGGCTCAAACAGAATTTCACTTGATTTCCACTTGATGGTGGTGTGCGCACGAATCGAAGCGGACGGAAATTGGGAAGTCCTGAGGTCCTCCGCACTGTTGCAGGCGAGGGAGTAAGCCGTCTGTCTCTCGGGTACTAATTCACGGTCGTAGCACAGTGGGTAAGACAACTTATACTAACTCTGTCTGGTCTACCAGAAACAGGCTCGACTCTTGCCGATGCCTGGGTGTTGTTTTGCGATTGTAACTGCTATGCGCACGGACGCGGACGGACATTATGCGGTCCTGAGGTACTCTGCACCTAAAACGACTGTGGATACCTTCTTCGAACGAAAGCGGCGATGAGCAAAATAAAATAAAGCAAACAAATCTGAAAAGTTGTTGTCCTTGTTGCTATTTCTTCTTTCGTAACACATGGCCACATTGGTGATTGGCCCGCAATTGGGAGCTTTGAGGAACTAACGGGTCCGGTTCGCAAAATTCATAACACTGTGAATTTGAAAAGTAACAGTTGTAGAATAGTTCGCGCAGAGTGAAGCCTGAACGGGAGGTCGCTGGAATAGGACAGGTGCACACCACCCTCGAAGGACCCCGATTCTTGGGAGGCGTGGCGTGTTCGAGTCTGCTTTCACACTAAGAGGAACAAATGAATAGAAGAAACTGGCGCAAACCCGTAATAGCAGGAAAGAAGCCGTTTAAATTATTCCGTGTTAAAATACAAAGAAACGAAAGCGAGGAAAAAGGCGCAAGTGCACTGCATTAGAAAAGAACTTGCTCATGCGTATCGCCAGGCTTTCGCATTAAAAGAAGGTAGGCAGACTGGCCGGCGGCGAGGAAATTTTGTGTCGTAAAGCGCAGGGTTTCGATAACGTAATAGAAGCAGCGACTGTTTTGAATGTGGCGCGCTTCTGTCGCCCGCTTTCTTTTTTTGCCAGTCAGCCATAGTCACGTGATTGTGCTGTCTGCCACAGACAGCAGAAACCACTTCTTAAGACAAAAAATTTAAAACAAAAAGCTGATATGAATGCCTAGAATAAAAAATAAAATGAACTTTGTAGTGAAATACAGATTAATGATGTAAAAGTACAATAAAATAAAGTAGTTGGATTTGCTTGCCACCAGTAGCCACCAGTGCAGCAGTGGAACGAGAGAACACACTGACAGATGCGCCACGCCCTAGTCGCGCATCCTTGGAGCACGCTGCCCTGGACCGATTACGTAACCTCAATAATTAGCTTATAACATGAATCGCATTTTTAAAGCGTTGTAACCCTGCCCCGAAATATTATAATGAGCTTATTTTGTCCCCGCAGCTCCGCCTTGCCCGAGATTAGCTCAAACTCGGGCCTTCTGGAATAGCACCACAGGGCAGCGCGCCCCGAGAATGCGCAAGTAGGGTGCGGCGGATCTCTCAGTGCGTTTTCTCGCTTCACAGTTGCACCAGTAGTTACTGGGGGCAAGCAAATCGAACTACTTTATTGTATTGCACACTTACTTTATTAATTTATATTTCGCTACAAAGTTCATTAAGTTTTATTTTAGGCGTTCATGCGAGCTTTTTGATTGAAAATTTTCGTCCTAAGGAGCCGTTTCTGCTGTACGTGGTAGACAGTGCAACCACGTGAATATGGTCGACTGGCAAAAAAAGAAAGCGGGTGATGGAAGTGCGCCACGTTCAAAACAGTTGCTGCTCATATTACGTTACCGAAAACTCTGTTTTTGATACAAATTTCCCCTGTGCACTCAAGTCTGTAGACGGGGTTTTAATGCGCAAGCCTGGCGATACGTATTAGCAACTTCTTGTCTGGTACAATGTAGTTGCGCCTTTTTCCTCGCTTTCGTTTCTTTGTATTGTGCAATGGATTCCTTCGACCGACTTCTTTTCTGCTACAACGTCCTTGCGTTAGTTTCTTCTCTTTCATTTATTCGTCTTAGTGGGTCAATTACGGCAGCAAGCAGACTGGAACACGCCACAGGTCCCCTAGAATCGCGATTCTACGAGGGTGGTGTGCAGCTGTCCTATTTCCGTGACATCATGTTCAGGCTTCCCGAGGCACGCACTATTCTACAGCTCTTACATTTCAAATTCCGAGTGTTTTGAATCTTGCGAACATGGCACATTGGCTCTCCAGAGCTACCAACAGCGTGCCAATCCCGCAATGACAACAACTTTTCAGAATTGTTTGCTTTATTTTTTTTTTTTGCTCTTCACCACTCTTGTCTACAAAGCTCTCCACAGCCCTTCTTTTCCTTTTCCATAGAGTTCAGTAGCCTAACTCCCCGCCCTTTCTTCGCCCCCTTCCTACTTCGTCTTACCCTCCCTCCGGCGTCACGCGGTTACTTTCATTCTCAAGTCTCTCCTTTACTCGCTTTCCAAGCTGTTCTTCCTGCCATACGACGGTGGCGCTGAACAAAACCCGTTGAAGTGGGCAAAGAAAGCCTGTGAGAATAGACACGCGCCGTTGATTATATATGTGAAACGTATAAGCTATCCTGCCAGTAATGCCTTCACAAAACAATATGCGTCACGCAACGCATCAAGCGACATATAAATGAGAGCTTGCTTCTGGGCTACTTAGTACATTACTTCTCGTAAAAACAATGCGCTAAATTGAAATTAACGAAGACGAAGTACGGCGGAACACAACATGCAAACTTTCGAAAGCGCAACCATCAACTGGCCTTTATTTTCCGATCATATCGGAAAACATTGGAAACATGAACATAGACAGACAAACATTCAATACCACCACACTAAAGCCTATCTGTGTCCAATTCTTCATAGTTGTTGTCGTCACCTCTTCAGTATGGCATCAAGGAGCCATGGCGCATGCGTCAGCCAGGCATCGGTGCTTCTAAAGAACAAGGAAATCAACCTCTTGTAGAAAGATGCTCCTCGTGTGACAGTGAGCGAGAGAGAGGGGAAGACCGGCGTGTGTGGCCAGCTCTGAGCGAGACCGCGAAAACCAGAGGTGACGACAACAACTATCGATCAAGAATTGGACGCAGATAGGGTTTTGTGAGGTGGGTTGAGTGTTTGTCTTTCTATATTTATGTTTCCAATGTTTTCCGATAGGGCCGAAAAATAAAGGCCAGTTGATAGTTGCGCTTTCGTAAGTGTGCATCTTGTGTTCCTCCGTCCTTTGCCTTCGTTAATTTCAATTTAGCGCAGTGTTTTTACAAGAAGCATCGAGGGAGAGCTGTCTGCCGCGGTGACGATAAACGAAACGCGTGGTCAAGCAGCGTCTCATTCGAAACAGTTTTGCGAGCCGACAATAACTGAAGGGCTCGCTCCGGCTGCAGCCGGATAGACGCGCGGCGGAACCTGCGGAAGCCATGTTCGCCAAACCACCTAAAAGAAAGTCGAGGTCAGGGAAACATCGCCTCTAGCGATCATATTGCAATCACACTGGCTGAATGTCGACTGGTGGCGGTCGATGTTGCGGAAACCACCAATGCTTCTGTAGAAGCTTCCCGTCGCGTAAAACAGCAGCGCACAACACTTGCGCCTCGACGGTCATGGAGCGAAAGCTACCTTGAAGTCTTCGCAAACGGGGGTCTGTTGCAAGATGACTGCAGAGCTAAAACACAGAACCTTTCGAGAGTTAAAAACAAGTTCGGAATTTCTTTTTCTCGTTTAAAAGGCTTGTCGGGGTCGAAATATGCCTACTACAGGGACCATTAAAATAAAACACGCCGTATCAGTGGCAGCAACGGGCGTCCCTAGTTGTACTCGGCCGTGTGAAACCATTCACAAGTTTCCTCCGATTTCTTGTCAGTAACACAAAAAAATGAAGTCCCCAGGCCAGCATCAGTCAGTGCTACCACAGTTGCGCGGGTGGTCGGTCCGAACTGGAGTTCACTTTTGCCAGAGATGGTAAAAGCGGCCAAGACGACAAGATTTTCCCAAAGGAGCCTTCTTCATACACCGTGAAAACTAAGTGGATGACAAATGACACAACTTCAACTTTTAAAACTCACCGGCCAATGCTCAAACACGCTTTTGACAGTCTGAAGGGGGACGACTGGGACAAGCATGCAAGCAGCCCTAACTGTTAATTTGCGTTATGCTGACGCAAGCAGGTTTCTTGTTCTCTTTAAGGCTTCTGGATCAGGTTCTACATAAAGTCCTTCTTTTAAAAATGACTTATTGTTCTTTCGCCCTCTTTGTATGAGCAACAATTCAGGGCAACCCTCAGCCGGGATCGCGCCTGAATGTGTATGACTTGAAGGTAGCCAAGCTGTGCGCAACAGTAGCTTTTTTCCTCTTTTTCGGCTCATGGCGTTGTTTAAGCCTCGCCGCTGTACGAGGGCCCACATCTGGATGTTCGTCTTCCTCTATCGCACACGGTTCTGCGCCGCACGTGGCCTCGTGGCCTTCCGTGGTGGCGCGCGCTTATCACTGCGGCGGCGGCCTCCTCGCCTTCCTCCGCACCGGTCGCGCGCACATCTCCTTTCCCTCCTCACCTACCTCTCCCCTTCCGCCTATCTCTCGCACGCACCGGGCGCTTGCGAGAGGAGGTGTGGTTTGACCTCTAGCGCTCAATGGCAAAAGTGGTCACCCCGCGAAAACTGCCCGAGGTAGCGTAGTGTAGCTTGCGCTACAAAACGGATCGACCTCTACTTTCCATTCAACTGAAGCGTTCTGCTTTATCGGCATGCGCGCACCAGTTTTTTATGTCCTTAACTGCCATGAAATGGCAACAGCATCTAAATACAAAAATAAATCACGAATCAGAGGTTATCTTGCCCGAAAGCAAAATTAGTTCTGCACCGACAAGGGCGGCGAGGGGTGGAGAGGGGCGGTATTACGCTCTTGGAATTAATCTTTTCTCTCACACGTGAGCAATATTTGTTGCACCTTCTTATCCCTCTTCGGCTAGCTACAGCTACAACGAAAACAGTTCTGAAAGGACGGCGATACCCACCAATCGCTACCTCTAACGTGATGGTAACAGAACCGGCCGCTTATTTCCGCCACAAACTTTCAGTCAACTTGACGGCCGTTCGCGAGTTCGGGGCAAAGAGATCATAAAGCCGAATCGGCTGTCACATCAGGTGTTATGAAAACTCGGCGGCGTGTAGAAGCTGCAGCAGTCCCTCTGTTGGAGCTACGCCGAACCACGTAAGACAAAAATAAACTAACAAACTTTTGATGAAACAGATCAGCTCGAAATGAAGAAAGAAAAAAAATTTTTGGACTAGAGACATCCCTTAGGTTGTGAATATTGCGAGGTTTCTGTTTCAACCCTACCACGCAGTTGCCGCAAACACTGGGAAAAAGTAAGCTGCTGGTGGTCATCGGGGCTCGTAATCCTCGATAAACAAAGCAGACGTACTATCGGCGTCAAATGAAACGCGAACAGGAGAATATGAACCAGAACATGCAAAATTGAAAAATACTGTTCGTGAGTTCATATAATGGCACTCTATTGGTGCATTTAAAACTCCACTTTTCCTAACTTTGTTTTTCTAACTAAGCCACGCAGCATTTTGGCTTGCATGGGAAGAAATCGCGCGATTTGCGCGCTCAGGTTCCTATTTTCGTGTTCGCGTTTGATTTGACGCTGATAGTACCTCCGCACTCACCATCGCAGAATGGTTGAGAACAGCGCCTATAAGAGTCCTGTAAAACAAAGAGGGTGCGTTGAAGGGAAATAGAGTATTTCCATTTGTCGAAAAGGATGCAAACGGTCGAACTTGTGGACCAGTGGTATCAGAACATTTACATAACCTTTGTAAAAATAAAATAAAATTACAGTATTAAGAAAGCGGCAATGTTTCTGTTGCATATTTGGGACTTGTTCATCGCGATAGAGCAGGCAAAAAACCGTAATAAATTAGAAATAAAAGCGCCGAAGAGAAATGCAGTTATATATAATTGTCTTCTGCATGGCTATAATTACGGCTCCGGAGGCTAATTATTATTAGGGCTCAGGGTTTTCGCTGCTTATTTAGTGTATCATTCGGGGAGTGTTTTGCGGAGTTAATTCTTTGCTAAATTTTGGTATTTTGCGGAGTTGATATCGCGTAAAAATATAATTCTCAAAATTCAAATTTTATTCCGCTGTATTTTAAATAGGCCAAGTTATTGGTGAAATGATATCTGAACACGTACACCTCAGAACACTGGGAGAAAATTTCTATTGTCTCAAAGGGAGCGCAAGGCTGAGTACAGGGCGGAACGTACCCTGTTCATGTGGTGATTTCGCAAGTACCATGGGGATACACAAGAGGATGTAGACGCACTCACCTTTTCCCATTATTCAAAGGCCCTTTCAACGTTTGCGCTAGAAATAGGTAGAGCGAGAATCTCAGCGCGCAGTGACAATTACCGCTTCAGATGACGTTGACTCTTCAAAATCACGGAACTCATTCTCTGGAAAGCGTTGGTTTTCTTCCCATACTTCTTTCCCAAACAGTCTCTTCACACGCTACGGAGATTCCTCCGATGGCTAGGCTTGAAACCGCACGCTTGCCGCACTCGATGTTTACCGCGCTCGTTCAAACTTGGCTAAGAAAAACCAAGGCTGCTTCGCAAAGGGCTACCACAAAGCGTTTGAAAAAAGAGTCATGTAAGTTTCAAACTTGCCAAGCATTGCTCTCGAATAGCACCAAAACAGTACCGGTAGAAAAATGTGTCAAGAATTAAATCCCTTCGCTAAATGTGCTATAGGCGTGGTCTTGAAGATACTGTTGACCATTGGTAAAGCTTATATCGGCAAGACCGACCGATGAATAAATGACCGCTATGGAGAGCCTGTTGTTCGGATAAAAAGCGAAAAAGTGGAACCTTTTGCGTTTCATATAAACAATTGTAACTTTACACCCGACCTGAAAAATGCAAAAATAGTAAAAAAGCAGGCATGTCAGGACGGGTGATGTCGTAAGTATGGTTTGTCGGCTTTTATCATTGCAGAATTGCCATGTGTGCTCTTTTCTACTACAGCAAGAACAGCATACGGAAATTTTGTGGGAGTAAGCTAAGAAGTACCTCGCCCAGTGGGGAAGGGATGCGAGCTGAAAATATCAACGCCTACAAATGTTCGGCACGTTGTGCACGTTCGGCTGTGGTTCCGAACGTGCACAAAAGCGTGGCTCACCATTTGAAACATGCGGCAAACACGCATAGTGTCAGGGGCCTCCATTGAGCTTCAGGAAATCTTTGGCGTGTAGTTTCAGCGCTCAAGAAATATACATTTTTGTCGGAGTTAAGTTACTGCGGTTGTCGTGTCAATCAGAAGATTGTAGAGTGCAGAGGATTTGCAGTTTACTGCGTCACATTTGCTGCTGATACCATTACTTAAGCCAGAGAAAACCTTGCTTTATTGGGCAATTCCTCGACGGTTGATTCAAGATAAAAGTGATCATCACTTCAAGAAGGGAAGTGTGAGCCAGCATTTCTAGAGGCATAGACACAAACCCACGTGAAGTTGCAGAAGCCGTCCACAGAACCTGAGTGGACGAAAAAATTCATGTTGTCTCCATCTATGGATTTGCGAACACGATTGTGCCGTGGTGCTCAAATAAGCGATGTATAAATTTTGGTTGTCCAACAAACCTCAGTTAAGAGTGTGCCCCTGTATTGTGTGACTTGACTATGACTTCCGTCCTTTCCGCAGTTATTGTGTTAAACAATCACAGTGCATTTTCAGCAGCTTTACTCTTTAAAGGATACGGTAGATACATTTGATATTTTGAAGCACATAATGTAGTATTCATCACTTCGATCGCTTATTATTGCCTCAACTTAGTAATAGCCGAGGTTTCCACCCATTTTTTTATGTCGCAATTAGCCCTTACAGAAAGCAAGTCAATTTCAACATATTTTGCATGGAATAAAAAACTTTCACTTTGCCTCAGATAAGTTACGGGCAAAATTTACAGGTGATTTCAAAGTAAGTAACCACCGCTTATAAAACGCAATTCAATCTCAGCAACATTCCACTGCAAAAACAAAAGCTTTTAGTTAGCATGACCACATCATTCAGATATCGCTATCGTTTGTAAAAAAAAAGCCTCTTAAAGCGAGAAATATCTGTGGTCTTTCTGGCCGTCACACTATTCGCAAATCGCACTTTAATGCACCTCAAACTCACGGATGCTAGCGCGGTTAGCGCACTGTGTACTAGAAAAAAACATTTATGTAAGGACAAAAATGTAACAACCGATGCATTATATTTCTTTCATTGTTGTCGTGGAGTTCGAGTTCAAGACCACATAAGGAAGTGCACGTTAACAAACCAAAGTCCCACAATCGAGACCGCAGTTTCTCTATTTTCATACGACCTATCAACCTTGCACTTTCTTTTAAATAGTGGAGAATCTCGTTTTCATTTTTATTCACCTTTTGGTTGGTTTTGGTGTTTGTGGCTTTTCGAACTTCAGTGAAACAATTGTTATTCTTTCTGCGTGTTCTAAACAAACAAATTAGGCACATTTTACAAGCCGGCGTTTTCTTTTCTTCAGAATAATGACGGCTATTGCAGCTCTGTGCAGCTGTTGCAACGAAGACGCGTCTGTCGAACGCTATACCTCTTCACATGCCGACGTTTTTCCCGACTGAGACATCGGTCCCTGGTGGTGCCGCTTTACAATTTGGGTATATCCCTAAGAGTGCCGGCTATACTATCGTTCGGGGCATCCGAAACGGTGTTCTGCCACCGGGATGTATGCTCTGCCTTCCTGCGCTACATTGACAATTCCAAACGATTCTCTTTATGATTGCCAATGGTCACCCTCGCTTTGATTTTCCAGTTCTTTTTTTTTTCAAAACTCTTTCCAACCAGTTTAAATTATTTTTTGTAAGCGTCTCATGATTTGATAAGAATTTCATTAATTTTAACCATCCTCTGTTGATTGGCCGATCCCCTGATTGGGTATGTACCATATATAAAGGCGCAACAACAACAACAACGACGACATAAGACGCCGAAAGCCCCAGCCGCTAAGGGGATTCGCCCCTAATCTTTTTCAGGAACATTGGAAACTGTGGATTCCGATATGTATATATATGGACACCTTGCACCTGACAGCGTTGCTAGTCTCGCAGCCAGAGGGTTGACTCGTTATAAACAGCTTTTTAGAGCTTAGTAGGTAAACTGTACCCTGAAATGGGTCTAAATTTGAAATTAGAACTAAGCACCTCCAGGTGCGCCCTGGTTGGCTGTCGAGACTCGCGGTGGTTTGCTGGAATAGTTCCACCAGAGGAATATGCGAAACATGGCCACTGTATGCCTATCTTGCTTTACGTTCCGTATGAACTATAAGATCTAAGGGTGGTGAAAGATAGTGATAGGTGGACGCACGCCGTATACTGACGCTCTGCAATAGGATAGCAGTCGGCGCAGTGCATTTGAATAACATATTCAGACTCTCCAGAATGAGTGGTTTTACAGGAAACGGGTTAAAATAATTGTAAGAAGTTTGTTTCACGCAAAGAAAAAAAAGGTAGTATTACACCACGGTCTTTCTAAGCGCGTGTGTCTTTTGAGAGCTGAAATTTCACACAGGATTGAACTATTCGATCAATAAAGTAGGTAATCAACAATGAATGGCAACGAGAGGGACCAAAATGTTCCTACTGCGTCTTTTTTGAGCTCAACATAACAGCGGTATTCCGGAAGAGAGCTAATTTAAAAATAAACTGAGCGGAAGTTCTGCGTTTTCCATCCTCTCTTCTGGAGGCTTCACAGAATATTGATTCTTAATGAACAGTAGCTAGGGGCCAGCAGAAAAAATGAAATGTAGGGTGAACTAAATTGAGGTTATGAACCATCACCCAGGTGGGAAGCGTGTTGCTAAGGAAATGAGTGCAGAAAAAATAGCGATACAAACGATCAATACTGACTCCAAAAAAATGCTAAAAATGACAGCGCACGTGTGTAACAACCAATGAAGAGAAGCGAAAACATTTCAGCCCGTTATTAGGAAGGCGGGCTGGGGCTAGGCATAGCTGCGTCTCTGATATTGTGCTCGCATGACCGCAGAAAAGTAATAACACGTGACCTGCAGTGCCGTATGAGAACGAGATAGAGGACGCCATGACGAGACGACAATTTTAGCCTGGCTTCTCTTTGTGCTATCGTAATCCTCGAGGATGAGATATTATCTTGGGAAGCAACGCGCGCGTGGCTAAAGCACCGATTTCAGTCAGGCATAATTCAGCACACTCATTTCGGAAATTGGAACAGACAGCAGGCGACAAGTACCAATTTGAGCCCAGCTTTACGTTTTAATATTTGTGACTATACGGGCTCATGAATGGCTGTTTGTGGAAAATATTGGGGGCATTGTCGATGAGAGTGTGTGGGATTCATGCAAATCGCGTGGTTTAGCAGCGACAGCGTGTGCGAACCCGGATTTAAGGCTATATCAGAGCGGCGGGCGCTGACATATAGTGACCACTTTAGACAAAAATCACGCCACAACCTTTTTCGTGGTTGCTGGTAAATTTAGCAGAAGTATTTTGTTGAGCTTAATGGGCACAAAGTGAAAAGACGCAATGTTTGTACCCGTATAGTGGTGCACGTGCAGGAACAATGAAATAAAATTATTTGGACACTTTCGCAATCTAGATGGGAAGACTATACAAATAGTGGTACTGGTTGTCTTCACTAGCTGTAACTTCGCTTTTCTTGGGTCTGCCCTTTAAAACGATGGTTAAACAGTGAAGCTTTATCATGGGAACTGAGTTAAACCAAAGTGGGGGGGCACTAGGGAAAATGCTGGGGGCACTAGAAAACACACAATCCTTCGAATAAAACAAACTTGTCCTTTGTCTGAATAGCCCGTTTAAGGAAACAAAACTAGAGAACCCTCCAATCACTCGTGCGTTGCTGGCATGCGCACACTGAATGGACTAGAAAGCATCTGTCCTTGTCTAAACCCTTTTATTTGAACAAATATTATAATAAACGCTACAACGCTTGGAATCTGAATGCTTCAACCTAGCTACGGCTATGAGGCATGCCCCTTCGCTTAAACACATAAAAATTCACCTGACGCTGCTATATGGTGCGCGCGAGATCAAAAGGGTAACGGTTAGTCGACTTTGCTTTCAAAAAAGTAAAACAATCACGACAGCAACCAGTATAGCGTCAACAATCTTCACCCGTAGGTTCGACAATTTTGTCTGTAAAAAATCCGAGGAACTTCGCACAAATGCTTCAAACATTCTGCAGAACCCAACGCATACTTGCCCTTTAAAGTTGCAAGTAGTATGCGTACCCGTGCCGCTTGTCCAACATCCAGTGACTAGCCAGACGAAGGGATGATAACCATAGTTTGCAGTGCCATCATTTAAGGCAGTCGATGTAAAAAATCTGTGTCGTGGCTTGCCGATATCCTTTTCTTCAAGATGTGGCTTGTGTCGCATTTTTTGTGACATTGGGGCGCATAACATTTAAATACACTTCTGAAATGGCGTGTAACGGTACATGCCGGCGGTTTTATCTATGGGTGGCCTCCAAAGGTACGGAGCAATTATACAGCATATATATTGGTCTTTCAATTAACTGTTCCGCCATGTACTTGCCCAAAGTGGTTCTATCGTGTAGGATTTACGGCAGCATTCGTGAGAAAAATACCGAAAAAAATAGGGATGGTCAAACCCCATTGCCCGAGGAGGCATCAACTCTTCGATCATGAAGAAGATATCATTCGGAACTAGCTGATAGTGAGCAACATTTGATGCAATGCAAACACCTGAATCAGCGCATCGGACATGAGCGGCGTTGGCGGAGAAATCAAAAGTGAAGATGATGGCGAGGAAGGCGAAAGAAGCATATCGGTGCAGTTGCAGATGTTGACACGTAAGGAGAAGATATTTCAATGAAACAAAAATCAAAATAGACTGCAAATTGAAGATATACAAATTGACAACGTATCTGCTTGCATCACCACAAATATAATCAAAACCTCACTCTCTTTTCTACTCATCTCCTTCTTTCCACTTTAAATGCAAGAAACGTTTGTAAAATTTAAATGTTTTTTTTTTCGTTGCCATCCCGTTCGCCTTGAGTAGGGCGTGACACTTTCATCCCGCCTACCCTTGACACAGTTTTTTACGCGTTGTTTTAAAAGAAAGTGTTTTTTGCCCGGGTACACCAAGATCTCAATCACGTCGTATTCATCACGGAAGTGACGTTGCCAGAAAAAGTGCCATTGATGCTGCGGCGCCCGGATTCGAGCTCATGCCCTCTCGCCGCAACGGGAGGTACGTGGCGCTCTACCAACTGCGCTGTGAGCAGTGACGTGAGCGGCTACACGAACATGCCTTATGTCTTTTCTTATCACTCCTTCAGATGGTGCTACCGTCTTGGACAGACGAAGCGAAGTAGCGCATCATGGCGCTAATGAGCGCCGACAGCTGGCGTCTTGATTGCAGCGCCTTCGTGTATGGAGGACGCGTGTGCATTGAGGCAAGGCTCTTGTGTGGCATTGTTAACATAACCGTTAGGCTTCAAGATGCGGTTTCTGTGCATGTCATTTTTGGTTTTGTGATCCCGAAAAAAAACAGTTTTTTTTGTTTCTTGCGTCTCAGCGTCACTTCGTCTGGCGGGGCCAGGCTCGCGAACCTTTCGCACATGAAGGAGGTTCCTTTAACATTTAACTGCTCCTGGAAGGCACCTTTCACTTTCGTGTTTCACCGATTCCTATGAAAGAGGGATCAACCGCACTTTTTTCATAACATGTTTAACACGTATGTAACAAACATTCTTATATTATTAAATTAGTATTTCTGTGCTTGTTTTTCTCCTTTCTGCTGACCTTTGTCCCTGTCGCTCACGTAACTCTGAAAAGAAAAGCGTTCTGTCTATCAGAAAGGCCAGCCTAAACGTCTTTTCAACAGCCCCTATGCCGCTTATAGTATCTCGCTAGTCCTAGATATATGTTGCACCAGGGGTGGATTTCTCAGTTTGGTCCGTTTCATGTTCTTTTTAAGGTGCCCGTTCGGAGCGTGCCCTGATTGCTGGAAGGAGATGACTCAATATTACGCCATATGATCATTGGTCCAAAGTTTCGCAAGAGCAATTACGTTATGAATAAAACAGACGCAAAATGGACAGTTTTGATATAGGCACAACTCAGCATTCTGTGTCTGTTCAATGGTGCGGGACCCATTTCACTATGATAGCAGATATCATACCGGCATTGAACACGTAGCACGTAGACACATCGCTACAGGCACGCAAGTATTCTCTACAAATCGGCGAAAATATAATTTAGCCTGCTATGCCCCCTGTTGTTGTATTGTCCACGGCGATGTTCATCTGAACGGCCAGTGCCGTCCCGTACTAATACTATATAAACTTCCCCATTCGAGTCGCTAATACTGAGTTCTCAAAGCAGTTATGCACGAAGCAAAATTGTTTAGGAAAATAAATGTTCCAAATATGCAAGCTGATATCTGGACTTTCTCGAAAGTGCTCAAACGTTATCTCCTTAGCCAACGCGGCATGCTTATAGGGGGATACGAAAATTAATAAATCGCGACTATATTGCAACGGAACACGCAGGTGGGCAATACCTCATGGCGAAATCAACTACCACCGACGACGACGAGAAGGATGTGGTGGGCACTAGCTCTTTCATTTCCTCTTGTACATAGATCATCCATGCAAATGGACCACTGACCCATCGTACAATATTAGTTTCATCTTTGCCTTGTCGCCACATGACAGTATTTTTTGAGGCGCCCTGGTGCACGGACCATTATTCAAATATGCCAGATCTCTGTGCGTCAAAACCCAAGATACACGCAGTGCTGTTGCGACAATTCTGGTGTAACAATACCGCACACAAAAAGAAGTTTATGGAGCGGCAGTTATGTAGCCCCTGATGCGTGGCTCCTCGAAGTGCGCCCTCGCGAAGTCATCCTCACCTATGTTACTATTGGTTAATGGGTACTTCTTGAGATACCGGTTGTGTCGGCTTCTTTAAAATCAGCCCTGTCCGGCCGTCAACAGCAATGTGCCTTCCTATTGGGTTCAGTCAAGTCAAATAAGGCCTAAATATGTGCAATTGCTGAATAACTCAAGTACTCTGGTGTTTGTGAATATTGCACAGGATGAAGCTAAATAAAAGAATAAGCACACGCTAGACTTCAACTCGGTTTAGGCCCTAACCGTCTTGAAATCTACCGTGTTTTTTGCCCTTGTTTAGTCTCGTCCTGTGTAATGAGCTCCTTAGTTGGAAAAAGCCTCCCGTGCAAATGGTCTTGAAATTGCTCGACTTCAGTAACAAGTTTTTTCTTCTGTTCAAACGGTGCCTAGTTCGCAGATTTATTGAGAATAGTTCGGAAAGAATGCTCCACGCATAAAATATCTGCTATTTCAAAACCTCGTTCTCCCTGATGAGTGCGTTTTTTTTATTCCATACAGCCAGCTTGATCCCGTGTTCGGTGTTTGGAAAAAAATCCCTTTATACTCCTTTCTTGTGTTTCTGCTTCTGAGAATGTAAAAGCTCGGCAGAGAAATACCATTGCGGAAATGCCAGAGCTTCAAAGGGGCTTAGCATCGATGATATCAGCCCATGAAGTTCCCTGGAGTCGTCGGCTTCGTCAAAATTACATTTGGGCTTCCCGGCGAATATTCCTACAAACACCGCCGGCTTTTTAGCCTTTCAGTGGGGCGGTGACATCTAATCCTAATTCGTTTTGAAACAGCCTTAAAACGAAAATTGTGCGCAGGGATGACATCGCTCCTATCTATAGTGGTACTTTTTGTTCAATTCGGGCAGTCGTCAGCGTCTTTCTTAGTGTTGATTCTCCATCTGTTTCCTCAAATTCAATTTGTATGCAGTATGCTCACCAACACGTCAAAATAGGTTTTAGAAACCCCCGGGTATCTGTGTCGCTCTGCTGCTTTTCCCCTAAAAAAAAGGTCTCATACAGTTGTGAGACAAGTAGGAAGTTCAATACTGAAATGCATGAAGTAGCCATCTACCAGTGCACATTTTTCGACGACCTTGTAGAACATATAAATTTTTAACTTGATGATAACACAGTGATTGATATGCGAAACTCGATCTGTTCACCAAATGTTGTGAAGCAAATATCTGATTTAAAGGAATTCTTCTGCGAACGGTAATGGACGTTTTTCTTGTCGGCATAAAGGGAAAACGTAGCGAAGGCACGCGCGTATATTCGCCTAAATGGCAGAAGCTTACCCTTTTTTTAACGCCCGTGTGATGGAGATTTAGGCGTGCGTTAAAGGTCCCCAGTTGGACAAAAGTAATCATAATCCCTTTGCTACGGCGCGCCTCATCGTCTGTGTTGTGGCGGCGCGTCACACGTTATAATAAATCCCAGAATATTAACCTTTCAGCACCTTCTGCAAACAGTTAATACAGGATATACTATTTCTCTGTATGTATAGGGTCAGCGTGTATCCGCAACAGGGATAAAGGTATCGCGTCGTATGCTGGGCTGAACACAGATCTGAAATGCAAAATTGATTCTCCAGTTCGAAAGTGTCGAGCGTCGAACCAATGAATTGCTTCTGCTGAAAGGGGAGTCATGCCGACCCGGCCACGGGCGTCATTCGTTTCTTGTTTTAGATGCGAAGCAGATGCGAAGCATATGCGAAGAGAGGGCGGCGCCTGTTCCCTCCGCCGTTGTGTGGGCACCGCTGCGCGGCGTCCACACCCCGACTGCGCATGCCTGGCCAGGCACCGCTGATGATGATTGTGGCAGGATGCCCCTAGGGATCGGGCAACCAAAGAAGCCGTCACGAGATAGCTTCGCGTTCAACCACCGTCGCTATCTTCCCGTAGGGGAACCTCCTCCGGCAACGCCGCGATGAATGTCACGGGCAACGCAGCCGGTAACGCCACCTCCAACGCCAGCGTCAACGCCAGTGTCAGCGCCGCGGACAGCGCCGCGGAGAAGAGGGCACAACAAGAAGAACAAGAAGAAGAAGGAGCAGCATCTCCTCCTGCTGTGATCGTCCACCCGGAACACGAAGACGCCGAACTCATCCCGAGCCAAGACTTGGTGCGCCTGATCAAACACACGAGCCTGTGCGCAGCCCTGCGCAAGCGCCAGGACATCGTGGACCGGGACGAATACTACAACTTGATGAGGATGACAAACGCGGAACAACGTTAGCTACTGTAGGGCATAAGTAAGTAGGGCATAAGCTAAGTAGGGCATAAGCTAAGTAGGGGCATAAAAAGACAGTGCAATCGTAGGAAAAAGGTGCAAAATATCTTTTGTGTTCACTCCCACTGCCCCCCCCCCCCCCCTAACAACCAATCTCCATCCACGCCCGCAGGTCGACACTATCCCAGAGGCTTCGGCTAAACTAGTACAGAACACAGATAAACTCAATAAACAAAAGGGTTTTCTGAAGGGCCAGTTGGTACATTGTACTACGAAGAAAAACGGCGCCAATGACTGGACAACGTAAGTAACCACAAAACACGGGCGCTGACGAACTGAGCGCTTTGTTTCAGGAAAAACACATATATAAGGAAAAAATAGAACGAATAAACGTAACACATCGAAAACGCTAGCCCGTAACAATGCGTAATGCACCAACTACCAATATAGCGTCAAGTGTTCATGACAAGAATACAATTTTCTTTTTCATAAAATAAGCAAACCGGTGTACGCCTGGCAACCAAATATCACCATTAGGATAGCTAAAATAGCAAAGGGGAGTTTGATCTGCCTGCCTAATGGAAGGCTTGCAGCCAGCTCAAGCCACCAAATCGCCGGCCTCACCGCTTTTTGATGTTGCGGTTTTCTTTGCCCGCTAAAGTAACTCGGGTCCCATTAGTTCACGGTGAAGAGATAACGGCTCGCCTGTAAGATAACAGGTAGCACAGCACACGTGTATAATAAACTGTAAAATACCGCTTTTTGCCCCCCAAACTCCAACAAAGCGCAATGAAAATCGGGCCAACAAACCAAATAAGGTACGTTTTGCAGTACATGCCCAAATATTGAAACAAATACCATTCTCAGGCTCTCGTACTGAACTCAGTTAGTGGCTGATTACTACAGATCGCAGAGAAGAAAATGTGGAACGTTAACATGAAGGGGAAAACAACATATACTCCCTCTACCTTCAGCTACCTCAAAAAACGGCTTCGAACATGTCCTAAACTCAACAATAAAAGTTATCAGGATTATCACAATTGCTTTATGGGAGGCTGACTTTTTCTTTCTCTTTTACGTATTTAGGGCCTTGCAAATGGTACGCCGTGCAGCGAAGCTGTCTTGCTCTACGTTGTCACCAAAACAGCGTGCGTTTATCAGGTCGCATCAGCAAAGAATTCCACGCCCTGGCCTAAGGTGTATTTTTAAATGATCCGTAGCTCACAATCTACTGTTGATACTACGGAAAACAAGTAGACAAAAATTGGCCGCTAGCACAACTATATTCTCAAAAAGTGTTTGCTTCTCGTAATCCCAATAAAGTTGTAAAACTTACAGACGTATCGTCTGCTGTCCACACATGACCATCCACGAATTGTGCGTGGCAGATAAAACAGTTGTAACTCTTGTTCTGTCAAACTATAAGGAAACAAATTATATCAGAAATAGTTCGCCATTTATCTAAAGATTTCGTGTGTGTGTGTGTGTGTGTGTGTGTGCGTGCGTGCGTGCGTGCGTGCGTGTGTGTGTGTGTGTGTGTGTGTGTGTGTGTGTGTGTGTGTGTGTGTGTGTGTGTGTGTGTGTGTGTGTGTGTGTGTGTGTGTGTGTGTGTGTGTGTGTGTGTGTGTGTGTGTGTGTGTCCTCATTCGACAAACATAGTCAGTCACCATGCAAAACTCAATATAGTTATCCACCAAGAGAGCCTCGCTGGTCGTCCTTCTTCAGAGCTGTGGAAGGGAATAGCTTGGTTTATATTCTAAGAAGTTCTTCGTTCTAGTGAACTTGTTAACGGGCCACCGCATCGTCACTCCCGGTAATGTTGAAAAGGGAACTCAATGATATAAAAAGTAGTCACAAAATCAACACCCACGCTTTGCGTACGTGGCGCCGTTTTTACTTCCAATGCGTACGATACTTTTACTGCCTTACAGTACAGTTTCAAGTCAATCGCCTTCATATTTTTATGCATGCGAAACTTACGCATACTCCCGATGAACGGACGTGATTTTCATAGTTCGCGTTTTATGGAAGCGGAATCACGGTGTTCCCGTCCATGTAAAAAACTGATTTACATTTCCACGGTTTAATGAAAGGATACAAAGGAAATAAAGAACAAATAAGCACTCTGCACATGCGGAATTCGTCCGGACAAATGTATTCACCTGCCTTCATTGCTTATTGCTGACCAACGCATTTGTGGTCCCAGGTTTTCGTCAAGGTGAAGAAGCTGCCCCATTTCCCTGACGGTCTATCGAGTTGGTGACATTTTATTTCTTTGGCCCATAAGGCCACTGAGCGGTGGTCCTTGTAGTTATTCTACGTTCGCCTTCGACTAATTGTGTCGTTTTGACCGCACTTGCAACACTGACCTAACAACGTCCCTCACCTCGTGTGCCCATTTTAGAGAAGCCATAGAACAATAGAAACGACATATTTCCAAACAAAACAAAAATCGCACGACGTAACAGCATGAATCGTGCTAATTGCGTGTTTGAAAATACAAACACTGATTTCTTGCTCTCGTTTTGAAACGTTTAGAATACGGATAGACTCAGAGAATACTATAAAAAGACAGAAGAAATGCAGGAAATAGGAGGAAAATAGCAAAATTATTTCTCTTCTTCACCCCCTACCCTATAAAAATATTCTCTACCTGCGCCCGCATGGCTGGTCTATCCACGAGGCTTCGGCCGAACTTGTACCACAAGCGGAGCAAGTGAATATGCAAACTGGCCTAGCTGGATAAAAAAATTTGTGGCACAAAATATTAACATGTGGGTATCTAAATTAGCTTCGTTGGCATCACCACTTTTTGAGCTTGCCGTTTTTTTACCCGCTAAAGAAACTCTCGTACCATTAATGCTCGGTGAAGCAGAGATAACGTCTCCCAGGAAGGATAAACGGAAAACACAGCACCGATGTAAAATAAGCTATAAAACACCGCTATTTGCAGCGCCCCTGGGTTGTATAAGCCAAAGCCTCCAACAAAGCGCAAGGAAAATAGTAGCAACAAAGCAATGTTCCTCGCCGCGCAGTACATGGCCCAATATTGAAACAAAAACTGCGTTCAGGTGCCCTGCACTGAACTCAATTAGCGGCACGTGGCACTCATTAGTTCAAGTCGTAAACAGGAAACTAGGTCACGTTAATTAAAGGTCAAACATCAGAGGGCAGTCATTATTCTCTTCATCATCAGCGCGCTGAAAAAATGGCTTAAAATATCCCCTGAACATTATAATAACAAATAACAGTATTATCCGAGGCGCTTTAGAGAAGCGGCTTATTTGTCTTCTCTTAGGATGTTTCGTGGCTTTTTAATGCTCAGATTTTAACAGCGAAGATCTCTTGCGCTGAGGTATGACAAAAACTGCGTGCGTATATCATGTCGCGCAGACAGATTCGCACGCGCTAGCTTCACAGGTTCTGCAAAACGCTTTGTAACTCTTCTTAATTCATTGTAGGTACCCTGAAAACAAATTATACTGAAATTGGTGTTAGCATGACTGTATCCTTGCGAATGTTTAATTTGCCTCTCATTATGATAATGAAGTTGTCAACGGCATAGAATTCTCGTGTAATGTAATACGTGGGCTCTGTGAATGGCGCATGGTAAAGAAAACAGCTGTAACTGTTATTCGGTCGAAACAGTGTAGAAGAGAAACTATTTAAATATTTCTTAAGTGTGTCATGCGTGTGTGTTCTTATTCAACTTTTATACTCGGCCACTATGCACAACTCAATATAGTTATCCACTAATACAGATTCGCGGGTTTTTCATCTTCACAGTTGTGGAAAGGTTCAATTTTTTTATATGCTTAGGAACTTCTTCGTCCTGTAGGCACGCACCCTCGCTTCCCAAAACCTGGTAACGTTGAAGGGGGAACTAAGTGATATAAACGGACGGTAGCCGATTATGAACGATTAAATTTACTCGCCAAATCAACACCCACATTTTGCGTGCACGGGGCCATTTTGAACAAAATTACCCGACGTTTACAGACCTACAGTAAAAGGTCGAGCAAATCGTGGTCGTATATTTTATGCATGTAAATTATGCGTACATTAGCAAAGAACAGAGGCGTTTTTGTACTTCGCGTTTAATGCAAGCACATCTCCCTGTTTTCATCCCTGCAAAAAACTTATTTGTGGTTCCACTGTTGAAGGAAACAATAAAAAATTACAGCCCTTCCACTCAATGTGAAAGCTGTCGGAAGTGCAGAACAGTGATTCGCCATAATGGGTGGTGGCGCCGTTATACGCTCACCGCTACCACCCGTCACGCTCATCGCCACCCTGTCTCTCGCCTATCTTGATTAATATGGAATTCAAATTTCCGCCTTCGCAGTGGTCGCGCGCCCTGCCTGAAACTGCGCCAGGGGGAGTTTTCTTTTTATATTCAAAGCGTCTCTTAGTCGACCCTACATTGTCCGGCGTCTGCACCTCTCCACCTACACTATAAAAAAAGGAATAGTTAGCGGTACCCGGTTTCAATACCACGACTCTCTGGCAGCAACGGGAGGTACGTGGCGCACTTCCCACTGCTCTACAAAGCCGGGACAGGAGCAAGTGCTACGAACGCGCCTTATCTCCTTGACTCATTCAAACTATTCCAAGAAGCTACTGATACAACGAAGGCACGCGAAGCTGAACGTCAACGGAAACGACGATCTGAAAACTTTAGAGGAGGATGTTGAATTTCCTGCTAGAAAGCTGTGGCGGGAAGCGCCACGCGCCTTGCAGCTCAACGAGAGAAGAGGACGGAGAGGGCGGGCAGCGGGGTAGGAGCGTGAGCACGCAATAAAGACGAGAACCAGGAGGTGCTCGATCAGGTAACGCCGATGTCGGTCTCTTCTCTGTCTCAACATTTCTCTGACTCTACATGGGCGTTCACACTACGTTCCCATTCGTGGTCCGATAAATGAAACAACATAACGGCAACACAATGGAAGGAACCTACACAGAACACCTATGATGCCTCGCATCCTTCTCGCGGTTCCCCACGGGAAGATGGTGTAATTTTTTTGTGCTTGCTTTAATTTCGTATGCTGGAGTTGTTTTGCCTCATTGCGAAGACGTAATTGTTTTTCTTGCGCGGGTAGAGTCTTTCTGCGTCATTTCGAACGCACCATTTTTTTCTTGAGCCTTTTTGTGGCATTTAGAATGCGCCATTTGTGTTCTTGCGCGGGCGCTTTTTTCCCTTGCTATCGTAAAAACCAACCCAACGAGCGTTCCTAACTAAACGAACGCGGGGGCTGCCGGTTATATACACAGATTTTGCCTGAAACGTGCCTGCAGTTTTCTTTGCGCCAAACAACGGGAAGATGTATGACAAGGCCCAGCGGTACACCAAGTTCGAACGGTTATGACTAGTTAAACCGCATGGTTTTTGAAGCCTCAGCGTTACTCCCTCACGAAGGCACACTAGGCTCTACTTGAATCTGTTATTTCGCTGCTTCGCCTGATTCCGGCAGTCGCTTGACATCGACCGTTAGCGAGCTACCGCGACAACGCGAGCCCATAAAGTGCTCTGCACTTAAGAAGAAAAGAACACTCTACACACCGGGGACTCACCCGAAAAAATCTATGCATTTGCCTTCATTGGTTATTGTGGACAAACGCAGTTTGTGGTTCCAAGTCTTCGTTAGAATGGAGAATAAGCTGTCCCCATTTCTTGATAACAGCAGAGTAGTTTAAGCTCCTGGTTGTGCCGTCCGTGAAAAGAAAATATACGAAGACAATCAGAGCGCACCTAAGCGTGAGTCATGTGAGGAGCTTCTCACGTCGTCCAGACTTGCGCGTGGGCTTGCGACATGTGAGGGGCTCGCAAAAAGAACAGAAAAAATACCAAGCGCACTTGAGCATACGCATCGCGACGAGCGCCCAGCCTCGTCCAACTCCACCTTCGCGAGCACTCTGCCCAGCGTTCGTGGCATGATCTCTAGCGGGCTCTTATCCTTGGAGCTCAAGCTGAGTTCGTGAAGCCGGCTGCCGCAGGTTCTGGCGCGTGCTGACGAGGTCCACTTTTTAAGAGATGTGAAAGCCTGCGGACAAAACGGCCTGTGCCTCCCAGTCATAGAGTCTTTTCAGCGGCATGTTCAGAAATTTATGTGAGGGGCAACAGCAGGTTCTTCGAAGAAGGGAGGGTGGCCACCAGCTCTGCTGTGTCCCTAGCCTTGCACCACTAGTGCAAGCGGCTCAATTTTTTGTGTCGTGTTGGTGTTTCCCTGTAACATGAAGATCTGATATGTAGGTTTTCTAAAATTACGGTGCGTATAAACCTAATCTGTATGTGAAAAATGCCGTATCAGCGCCAACCGACACCTACAAACCGTGATTAAAGCTAAATAATGCGCGAACATTTCTCCGCTTTTACCACTGCAGGAATTCAGTGCTTTGTTTAAGCAGTTAGCTATTAACTGCGCGATGGCCAGCAGTTGCTCGCGCAAGGAAAAGCAGTCCTGATCGTAGTTCAAACAGGATGCGAAGGGGCACGATAGGATAAGACAGCGTGTGAGGCCGTGTTGTTTTTAATTGTCAGTAGTGGAAGTGGTCACAAGGCATAGTGCAAAACACCTGCGCATAACTACTGGAGCGAAGGCAGAAAATCCCGGACAAGATTTTCGCATCCTTCGTTACTCCTTTGCTGGCGCAGCAGGAATGATGTATCGAAGTTCAACAGGAAGAAGTAGCAGGTGCCATCTGATATCACAATGTGGGAAATTAATAACAAAAAGTGCGGGCAAATCCACCCTGTAGACGTGGTTGGGAAGCGAAACTTTATATACCAACTACCACGGGTTAGTACGGCCCGGTTGCGTTAGTCACACGTTACTCTGTACCTGTAACACGTTCTTAATGCACGTTCCACGGATGGCAGTCGCTTGTTTGGCATAGGTATCGCACACGAGTCCAAACTCTTCGAGAACGAAATGGACGAACCACTGGCGCAAACACCGCCGCTATACGTGCAATGGGCGGAGAGCAGAGCGGCACGAGAGGTCGCGTGACACTATCACGTGGCACTCAGCGAGAACGGAGGGCGTAAACCCGCAGCGGTGCTCGCTGAGCACACCGTCTGTTTACCCCGTCCTTGCGTGCAAACTTAACTCAATTGGTGAGACAACGGGTTATCGCTCCGGTTAATTTGGTACAGGTTCGAGTCCTGTAAGTGACAGTATTTTTTTTTTATTTCTACGTGGGAGGTTTCTGCTGACGCCGATGGTCGCGACAGTAGCCCTGGCTGGTAAAGGTACAAAGTTCCAATTTACAATAAGAGACAGCATTTAAAAGGCTGTGTAGATGAGGGTCGATCTTGACAAAATTAAAACGCTTCCCCTGTTAGGAAATGAACTGACCTTGTGAAGCCGTCGTGTATACGATAGCGGAATTTTGGCACGGTTGAAGCCGCTTGGATTGGAGAGGGGTGAATGGACGCGCAAAATTGGGCAGAAAATCATGAACCCCTCTGCCTAACGACGACGATGGTTGAACGCTAGAGAAAGCCGTGGAATGTCCGTATCAGTAAAATACCATGCGGCTCAATCTCAGTGACAGTAAACTGTCACGATAAAAAATGGTTCGTTCGTTTAGTGTTATACTTGATTTTCGAACGCTTCGTTTTGCCCCATTGCTGTCGTTTCGGGAGACAGTTAGTTGATTCTGTAATAATATTCTTGTCAACTTGAAGGTCAACATCGACTCAAAATATTTCGCAGTGGACTACGAGACACTCTCAAGCCACTCACGACCTGTATAAATGAACAAAATAGGAAAAGGCGCCGCGATTGCGGCCGGGCTGAAGTATGGTGGTTCTGAACATGATGTCGCTGATTAGCTTCTTAGCCGCAGTGGCCGTTTTTGACACGCAAGTTAAAAAAGAAAGGCGCCCATGTTTCAAAATTTTAGCACACGCTTAAAACATCAGGTTTTAAAAATTAACCTGCATGCCTCCCGTATGATGCGACATGTAGCCACAACGTAACCCATATTTCTTTAAACCCTGGGGACAAAGCCATATACCTCCGCGAAACTTCGAGGAGGTTCCCCTAGGTTGCCCATCATGATAAGACAGTTGCCGCCATGCTCCAATCTTTGCAATAGGCAACTGCAATTATAATTCCTCGTTAATTTGAATGAAACCAAATTTATACCAGAGTCTGTATACAAGAGAGTCCCCGCCAAGGGAGAGTTAAGTCTCCCATGGCAATTGCCACCGGTGTCCCGCATCGCTTATTCCAGCCGCCATTTGTCTCAATCGTGCCGAAGTATTCTTCATTAATTAATGAACTGGAGAATCCCTGCCGGGAGAACGCTCGGGCACGCACACACTGGGTTGCGGGCTGGTAATCTCGCATACATTTTCCCAATCCGTGCCTTCCCAGTTTCCTGTTGCAAATCATGCTAATGCGTGTTCGCCACCGTACGTGAGTGCCGTACATGGATGACGAGAAAGGATTTCCGCCCACGATGAAGAACGTCCCGTGCACTTAAAACGTGTCGTCGTCCACTGCCATAGCGGATGTTAGGGCGCCTGCCTGAATGCTCTGGGCACTCCGACGAAGCAGCCTGCGAACGACACGTGATATGTGTAATTCATTGCATTCCATCTAGCTCAACAAACTCACGTATGGGAGTATCTTTGGCAGCAGGGGATTGTCCGTGAAGACGGACATGACAATGCCTTATCCTGGCGTGTCGATAAATGTCACGCAATGCTTCACATGCGCGGCACAGCGATACAACTTGGGAAGCATCGAATTGAGTTTGCGTGCCTCTAACTTCTCAAAAAAGGCAGTAGGTTGCTTCAGGGGCATTACAGCGATGCGACACCGCATGGTGTATGCACTATGTTTTTAACTGAACAAGGCCAGCTTGCTTAAAGGGGCAAGGCGCCATACTATGTTCTAGAGTAAAAGGTGACAAATCCTAAACACTCGTAAGAATTACACATATAAAAATTAAATGGCGACCCGCCTTTTGGGAGGGAAAGTTTCGCACCGGCGCAAGAGCACATCTGGAGTGGGGTGAGTCTAGCAACGATTCCATCATTCAAACACCCCGGCTACTCATTCAGGGCTCCAGCTTAGCCCTGTAAAAGAAAGGAAGTTTACTTTCTTTGTGATCCGCCTTCCTGTGCCTGGATACATCTAAATGGTTTACTGTACATTTTTCTCTTTTTTAAAGGGCACGTCGCGTGTTTTCCTGTTAATACACTTAGACCAGTATGAAACCCACGTTCACCTGGATACAATGTATTTTCACCCCTTTCAATGCAAGCCACTGGACAAATGCAACAATTATGTACAAATGAGAATTCTGTGAAAGCGAAATAATAGTAAAAGAGACGCGTTACGAATGATGGTGCGCATCTCCGCGCAATTATCTTCATAGATAATTGTACAAGCATTAAGGAAGTGGGAACCTTCATTTGCTAAGGTGGCGTTAAGAAGCGGGTAAACTTTGTTCCGGGCCACCAGAAATTGGCCAAAGCTTCGTGTACGACCGTGTCAGCGACTGCTTCATAAATTTGCTGCAAAATAAAATTGAAGATGGAAACAGGGTGAAGGCTTCTACTTAATATCTCCATAACGGGTCATCCTCAAGGTTCTTCATTCGGCACGTCTTGCTTTGCCTTGCATCCCGCCTACGATCTTATCATTCTTCTTGTTATCATTCTTCTTGGAACTGACGTTGAAGTCGCTGAATCCAGGTCCACGATGCCCGCGTGACACAAGCACCCATGGTGCCAGTGAGAGAAAATCAGCAATAATTTATATTTTATAGGAATCGGCCAGAACGTGGAGTGTGAGTATAATGATGAAGTCCTCCTTCCGAAGCTCTAGCGGAACATGCTAGAGAAAGACAAACCTGCGGAGAAACGACATTCATCAACACTCAGCTGAGCCGTTTGGGTTGTGGTTCTTCGAAAGGGGAGATGGTATACCGAGAGACACAAAAATAAGTTGACAGAAGCTCGCTACGCACGTATGAGCGTACCTATGGAGATGTATTCGCTGGCACGCAACGGTAGAGGCACACAGCCTCATCAAGCACGTGGCGTTTATGGAAACCATGATCGCTTTTGTCTTTATGAAATAAATTCGGCAGTTGTGTGACCGCTGAGGTAATTTATGCAGATATGCGTGCGGTTTTTTATTGTTTCTATACGTGCGCCTGGTAGGCAAAATGACCACCTTTTGCACCACGTTGCTCAACTGGAGATCTTCTGCACAATCGGCTACGTGATCATGCAAATAATGTCTAAAACGCAATGTCAGCCCTTTTGGCCATCCACTGTAGCGACTGCAAGTGCGCTGTCTTGTTTCAACGGGCTTCACCATAGAAAAAAAACAGGATACAGACAATTTATTATATAATAGAGGAGACGAAACAGCACGTGCTCGTGACTTTTTGTTAGGGCTCCCTACCTTACCTCACGGATAAAGAATGATTTTTTTTAGATGAGCTCACACGTTGTCATGACAAAAAAAGTGGTCACACGTGCCCTAAAAATGCTGCAATGCACAAGTTAAAGGAAGATATGTATCCTGTGCGTGCGTGTGGCGTGTATGTGCGTGTATGTGTGCGTGAGAGTGTGCGTGTGTGTGGGTGTGTGTCACATATTCGATAATCTTACAATTCCCGTTGAAACATCAACACAAGCTGTCTTCGTTTGAGTCCAATAAAATGCTTTCACCTGCGCTGTAACCACGAGAAAACATTTCAGGCCTATACAGCACTCATTGCTAGGATAAAATACTGGCTACGTTGAAAAGATTTTTTATCATTCTGCTTGGAATCCTGGCCTATCAGGGGTAGGACATTTTTACTGAAATCAGACTTATGTTTGCTCATTATTCCTCCGTCATTGAACAATTTTTTCATTATTATCGTTCGGGTTTTCGGTGCAGCATAGATTGCCGAACAATGAAGATAGCGCATAGATTGCCAAACATTTGAAGATAGCGTGATTGTTTTCCTCTCCAGGAAGAGAGGTGGCACAGCTTATAGCATGCGAGAATTGTGTGTTATCAGCGAGGTGTGTGGACATAAAAATGTAAACAAGATAAACTTGCGAGGAGGATTCGAATGTGAGAAGAAACTGCAGTGTGGCATTGCTAGTGACGGTTATTTACTGTCTGAAATCTCAAACCGTCTGAAGTAGTTGTGACTGTGGAAGTAAAAGTAACATTTCAGGAAGTAGTATCTGGGAAAATATCTAGTGGCGCTAAGCCGAGGCGTGAATCAAAATATCGTCCTTTCTAGACAAGCCTCGTGGTTCACTACTGAAGGCGCAGTCTCAGTGAGGAAGCCGACGGCTATGAAAGATTTGCGAGGCTTTAAAGAGCAAATACCTCAATATCAGAGAAGATGTTTTTTTTTCTTTTTCAGATTAAGAACGGTAGTATAGTTTCTGGAAGCTCTGGGAAAAGAGTACCGTGCAATGGCGGGTTCTGCTACACACGTACAAAAATGCGATTAATAGCCGTTGTTTGCGATAATTGTATTTACTGTTTCTATCTCTCTAATGAATGAAGCGGTTATGCTTTACTCGTTGCAGAAATTGGGCGTTTTAAAAAACTTTAAGGTATTGAGAACGGTCTGACAGCTTAAACAACAAGCAAAGCGAAGAACCGTATGCTATTAACTTACGAACTGTCGGCATCACTTCTTTCGCTTATATCTTGCCGCAGGCCGGGCACGTTCAGGTAATAGAATCAAAAACAGACTTATGAGCATTCGCCAGCAATCGCGTAAATATAGTACAAATTTTCCCCTATGTCCCAGCCCACATATATTTTTCTGGCGGGCGGAAACAGGGTGCCTCAGTTTATCCTCCTACCGCATTCAAAATTTAGGACATAATGGTGATTGTAGGGATACGGGAGTGGCATGTAGCTCAAAACCGCCACATGTGAGGCAGGCTAAGTTAATTTTTATTGTGTTTTACCTACTCCCTTCATCAGTCTCGCCTCCTTGCTTGCCACTGGTTGTTCGCATGAAACATCGGGGTTTCATAGGACGAAGATACGCGGGTGCTATGAGTCCCACTGCAGAAAAAGGGTGGGCGGGAGTGGGAGGGAAGGGTGACGCATTAAAGTAGTACTGACACCAAAATATCATGTTCCTTTTTTTATTGATTTTTTCAATGCTTAACGGTTGGGAGAAACCGAAACAGTACTTTAAATACTTGCGCGTGAGATAATTAATTACATTGAACGTCCTGAAAATCGACCGTTTTCTTTTCCCGCGCTTCCAACCCGGAAGGCGCGGGTTACTGAACCACGGAATGACCTCACCGTTTTGTGCGGACGTCATAACACCACAAAGGCCGGATGAGGCGTTGCTTAGACCGCCCCACCGCCGGAGAAGAGCTACAGTGAACTAGAATACACCGTAGCTGAGGGATTGAGCTGCCTGAAGGCGTTAGGCCTAGCATTGTGGAGGAAATTTGATGACCGCTTTCAATAAAAGACCTGATGGCGGCGTCTCTTGCAATTCTTCGCTTTATTATCGGCTCCTTCCCCCCCCCCCCCCCCTCCCCATTTAACTTTATTTTCGGTAAGGGTTTCTTGATGGGCAGCGGTTATGCCCGTAGCTCTGGCTACGTGTAGCACTTCGTGAACGCCCCAGCGCCCAATAGCCGCTAGCCGGGCCGTGCGCATGAACTGACGTCACGAGTTTCTGACTAGCGTGAGAGGCTGATGGCTTCGTCCCTTCTTTTCGGTCTCACAGAGTGATGTCACGCTGATGTCCATTTGCCGCGCACCGCTCCGCGTGCTTCTCCGTTGGCGCGATAAATAAGGTCAAATTGAAGTATGTTCCACGCGTCGCAGACAGCTCATAGTTTAGCAAGGGTAATCTGATCAGTAAAGGAAGCGAACTGTGTAATAATATTGACAACGAAATTTGTATCAGTACTCCTTTAAGAACTTTGACATAGTCACACCGTTTCGCCTCCCTACACTGAGCATGCTTCAATATTTTAACACACAGGTGTTTTCATTTTTCCCCTTTATTAGACTTGATCGCCGCCGCCACGGAATGAAACCGTCGGGCTCAGCAGCACGACGCCTCAGCCAGCGAGCCACCGAAGCGTGTGCATGTTTTTCGTGGAGTTTAACACTCTGCCGCTGCGTCGGAAATCGCCTGATTGGCTTCGAAAGCAGTCCTCGAACTTCCGGTCCCGAATAGTTTAAGTATGACTAATGGAGGATTTCCTGCGTGACAGGCTGCGTGATCAGTGATTTGGTGCTGTATCACCAGCTGTGATGGGCGCGAACTAAAGTGACTGCAGAGGTGGCTGTCACATTGTTGCCAGAGGCACGTCCCGCTTGCCTGTACCCCAAAAGGGAACGGCCCAACCCCGGTGGCTCATGTACCCACTGCTGCCAGCCCGTTGAGGTGGACTGCCTTAGCCTCTGTCTTCGGTTTTGTTGCAGGGTATTTAATCGGCTCGAGACAGGTTGTCGCCTTTTCATACTTTAATTGTATACAATTTTTACGAATATTAAACTGCTGCGAAGGACGGCATATGGCTTAAATACTATGCAGACCTACTCGGTTATTCTGTCTTCTAGAGTCTTGCTTCGGAACATGTGGTTGATAATCGATAACTATCGTTCCGATACTATAAATCAAAATTCAACTGGAACCTCTCGCAAGGCAAGGATGTCCCAGTGATAGGACTCGCATGCTGTCTGCTAAATTTGGCCCCTATACGCAAGGTTCCCACAAATGTGTTCGGTTTTCTTGCTTATATAACATGCTAAAGTCGAGGATGGCTCATAAACGTTTTGGTGAAATGATATGTTTAAGTTGTTCGCTAGCTCAACAATAGGTTACCGGGATAACAACTTCGCATCTTCGCTGTCTTTGTCTCTCTTTAGATATATATGTATATATATATTGGGATCAGTTTATTTGCTTTAAATCATGCCCGAACAGTTTCCCGTTAGTCGTTTATCGGTGTCCCCAGGGTAAAAAAAGAAAAGCTCACACTAACGCTTCCCTATGAAGGTAACTTATCTATACGCAACCTTCAAGACAATCATGAAGGTTTAAGTCCACAATTGCAGCTGAAATGCTTCTTCTTCACGGCCGCAATAATCTTTACTGTCCCGGCCTCCTTCATTTTTTTGGAAGTGATACTCACTGGGCATCACGTCGGAAGAGCGTACGCTTTGATTTCTCTTGCTCATTCCGAGCAAGTGTTGCCGCCATTACGGCAAGCGCTGAAGTTCTTTTTTTTTGTTTTGGGCAATCTTGTGCAATCTCCCTAAGTTGGTATGCTTGGCTTGAGAAACATGCGCCTGGGGCGCTGGGTGGTCACCATGAGGCACGTGCTCACGTGCGGTTGGCATCCTCTTGGTAGTTTTTACTACGGACATGCAAAATAACGATTTGCTAAACAGCTTCGCTGTTTAAAAATTCTTTTCGTATTCAACTAATACATGGTCTTGTCCATCTTACAAATAGTGAACAGTTTGCAAGTTCTGCAGCTGAATTTCTCAAAGGAGATTGTTCTCAACGGCATTTGCTAAACGAATGGCCGCCTCAAATATTATTCTCAAGAATATTCGCGGCTAAACAAATGAACGAAACCGCGGAAAGGAGTCTGAAGACAGTTGGCTGAAGCACAAAGCACTGTAGACGTAACTGAGGTCCTAAAAAAGCTTTTGACTCGCTGAAGGCGACGGGCTCTTCGTGTGTTTTCCAGGAAAAGAGTTAGGGACCTTGATACGCAGAAGGATAACACCAGGCGATTGTGTACCGGCTGTTTATGTGCCGTAAAATATAATCTATTCTGCCCGTCCTCTCCTTCTTATGAAAAGACCGGGTCCCGAAATCATGCAGTCACTGTGCCAAGACACCTCGGCAAACGAGAAGCCAGCGTTCATAATCGCGAAGTTTGCGGGAGGCGTCGATAGCACAAGCTGTGAAAAAACCGTAGGAGACATGCTTGTCGAAATCAGGAAGAAGGAGCAGTCTATTGATCTATGCAGAAAACTAACATTTACGGTCGACAATGGCATTTTCGCCGCGCGAACCCTTTACCTTTGTCAAGAAACCGCTTTCTGGGGTCATTTAACGAAGAAACTGAAACTGGTCTCCCTTGGAAAATGCGAAGCGACATGCTAAGAGCAATTCATCGCATCCCCATCACACAGAAAGAAAAGAAGTACAAAACAGGCATTTAATACTAACATTGAACCGATTCTTCCTACCGGAATCCACCACAGTAACATTGTTGAAGTGCCGAACAAGACTTGAAGTCACCAACCCGTGCAACTACTTCAAGCACAAACAGAATGGACGTGTCACTCACGGGGTAAGAAAGTGGCATTCACCAAATGCTTTCAACGTGGCTGTTTCTGTAGAAAATTGCAGGACTACCAAATTCATATGCGCCGACTGCAACAGGATCCAACCCGCCTACTCATGAGATTAATGCATTCAAAAAGGTCATACCAAAAATTTATATTGGTTATAGGCAATGAAAATGTCGAATTTTGAGAGGACAGATACGGTCGGCGAGCCCTCTTTCGGAAAGGGCGCCGAGAAAGCGCGACAGTTGGGGAGCGGCGACTGGTTTTGGTGGCGAATAAGGTAAGTAAGAGTGAAAGGGGCCAGCTCCTGGAGGTTTCTGCATGACCTATTGTTTCCCGGGCCGTCGCCAAACCAAATTGGAACCCCCTTTGAAATAGCCCCATTAATGCACAGCTCCGCTACTGATGCCTGTCCTACATTGTCCATTTAGGTTACAGGGTGAGGTGAGCAGAAATCGACAGTTTCCAATAGCACAAGATGAAGAAATCCTAGCGCAAGAACGTTGCATATTGGTACCGTGCATCGTTTTCGAATAAGAGCCGATGTTGGGCATTATTTTAGGTGCTGTTTTTTAAGTTTGAGTAAATGATATTTCACGTGTAATCTTTTCGATCAACATAAACAGGCAAGTACGCCGGAACTGTACATGTATATACTGATGGCTCTGTGACTGCATCCACGTCTACCACGGCTGTGCTAATTCCAAGCCTATGCGTTACCCGAGGATTCACACTAGACCGCAATACAACTTCTACTGCTACTGAGATTTCGCCCTACGGGAGGCGATTCGTTTAGTCTCCCGTGAACCCCTCAAGCCTAGACCCTGTGTTGGGACTCAAAGCCAGCTCTCCATGTCCTGCACGGAGTTATGAGGCAAGGACCTTATTATACCCTTGCTGCGGAAGTACTCAAATAATGCTCCATGGCACTGCAACAAGGGCATGTCCTCACCATTCCGTAGGTACCTGGCCATTGCGGGCTAGCTGGTAATGATTGGGCTGACGAGGAGGCAAAAAAGGTTTCTGCAAACGCAGATGTTGTACGTCTGCCCTTCGCAAGGACAGACACGACCGCCCTTCTGTCTACCATTCTCCGCCTCGCCTCGGCGAGTAACTAGTCCAACCCTGCCATCGTCATAGAAGACTACACCGTCTGGTCCCCGACTGCAAGTTTCGGTTACCTCCTCATATTCAGCGAAACCACGCCACGCTGTTTCACCGACTACGGCTTGGCGTAGCCTTTACCCGTCACTACACGCACCTCATCGGCATTACGAGTGACCCCGATTGTGAAACATGCCGTGTACCCGAGAATATTTCGCATGTTTTCTGTTACTGTCCACGCTACGCGCATCCTCGAGAACAATTAGCGAGTTCACTGGCCAGTTTCGACTGTCGTGTGGGGTCTGAGAAAGTGCTGCTGGGACTTTGGTCAGACGCGCAAGTTTCCCAAAAGGCATTTGATGGTGTGCTGACATTTCTGCGCAGCCGCGGCCTCTCAGCGATATTGTAGTTGAGGCCCGTCCGGCTGAACTTTAAAGGAGCCATGAAGAGAAAACAAAAGTTTGTTTTATTCGAAAGATTAGGTGTTTCATAGTACCCCAAGCGCTTTCCCGGAAGCAAATGATGCTTTATTCACTGAGAAATAAGGCAATTTAAGCCAAAATTTTAAATCTCCCGCTAAAATTGCACATTTGGTGACGTGAGCAATGGTGTCACACGGGCCGGTCCATGAAACAGATACTTAGTATGTCGACTCCATATAGCACCCACACGCGGGAGTCGACCGAGACGGCGGCCATTTTAAAAATGCTAGTAAAACCTAGTGCACCCGCAGCCCTAGTCATGGAATCGTTTGATCCGGAGAACAAAACTCTCGCCGAGGAGCTCGGGCTTGCATTTAACAACCTCACACCACTTGAACGCTCAACGCTTCTAAGTGCACGAGCGGCAAGAGTTGTGGGATACGCGGTGGACGGAAAAGCGACCATTCCGCGATAGCCACAACAGACGAACGCCCTGCCGTCGGCACCGCTGCCTCGTCAGCGCCGTCGCCACGGACGAATACAGACTGGTACGTATGTGCCGTATTTTTATTACGGTTAATAATAGTTCAACTTCAGTAGCAGTATCGCTTATGCCAGTTGGCCGGTGTCGTGTATGGAAAGCCGTTCGCGCGAGCTCTCTGCTTCGACCAGAAAGATACGAGCGTCAATGCGCGGTGTTTACGGCATTTTTCCTCCAAGGTCAGAGCGCCTCGAACCCGAAAATTCGTCTGCGCGACGGCGAGATGTCGAGCTCGGCCAGGCGGTTGTTTCGTACGCATTGGCGCACACGCTTGCGTGTTCGTTCGGAACTTCAACCGTTTACTCCACCGTTCTTTGTCATAAAAAGAATGTGCAGTATGTTTCACGGGCATTTAGCTCGCTATGCAAACTGTAAGCACTGCCTAACATGCGTTTGCTTTTGCCGGCCTCCGCCAATCGCAGAGCTTAGCCCATGTGACGGCATAGGTTCTGTTGCGGGAAATGAGCTGGTGGGTCGCATGACCATTCCCGTTTTTCCTAATTATGTAGCTTATTTGAGCGAAGTTTGCGTTATAAGTGGTGTCGTTATGGTTCTAACGAGGCAATCTTTCGAATGAACCAAACTTGTGTTTTCTCTTCATGGCTCCTTTAACACATGCACAATAGAAGTATAGGCATCTTCTGTACACAACCACTTATTCATTTCTCCGCCATAATCATCTCTCACGCCCTCTATCCACGGTCTTTCCTCCCCTTTCCCTTCCCACACACGAAATAGCTGGCCAGATATACTACCATCAAGCCGACCTCTCTGTGTTTTTCCATTTGAATAAAATTCCTCTCTATCTTTAAATACTTTAATCAAAAACGACGACGTATGTGCACGAAACTTTAATGCAAGGTTCAACTGCGTGCAATACATAAAACTTGGTGGTAGCCACCACTCTAAGACAAGAAAATAATCCGAGTAATCTAGTCAAATAACAAAATTATTTTAACTTCCTATACAGTCATTAACACGCGCACTGAAATGAGCTCTACCTGTTCGCGGCTCCAGAATAATTTCTGGAGAAGGCCAGGTCACCGAGAAACACCACATTAGGAAACTTTGACATCTGGACAGACACTATAACAATGCCTTCAAGTCATGTCAGGAAGCCTAACACTGCGGAGGTATAAAATGCCAAGTCTGTCATCGGGAATGCTGTAGTAAATTACTGAGATCGGCATACCACTTTCTTATTTATTTGTGCTTTCAAAATTGTTGTAGCAGGTCACCGAAACGTCACAAGGTTGTGACCTACCACAACTTTCATATAAAACAAGAAAAATCGCTAGGAGCATTTTTTGAGAAATAGGTGGCATTCGCGTACATCATCCGGTTACTAACTCTTTTACGGCACCGTAAAACACAGAACCCAGCGAAGAGCCCAAATCATTTTTTAAGCTCTTTCGTGCCCGTTTTCCATTTCCAAAGGGCTGATGCCTGTCCATGAAAATGCTTTTTTTGCAAGGCTGTCCTTAAAGGGCGCTCGGACAGAGATCCGTTCAGAAAGCCTTCTTTGAGAAAAGGAACATAGAAACAAAAGGCTAGTTCAGCGGCGCTGCTGCCAGCCTACCGCCATTAGCGTTTTCCTCGTGGCTCTTGTCATTAAAATGCCATCAGCTTCACGCCTTCCTTGGTTTGCCTTAAGGGACACCACGAAGTGAAAGGCACAACCGCTCGGTCCCGTCTGACATGAGCGTGTATCGAAGGAACTACGTCCAGTCTTCCCCTTTTGATGTCGGGAAGAACGGGAGTTAAGTGGAGGTCTACTTTCAGGACGGCGCAGCGAAAACCATTTGCCCTTTTTAAAAGCCAGCGTCATGTCGCACCAAAGATTAAGTGATGAAGCTGAACATACAAAAGCAAGCAGGTTGGTCGGCGCTATAAGAGTAGGCTGGCTGCAATTTGAGGTTAGAGTGGGTATATCTTGTTTTTTGGAATGGCACTTCGGCTGTTCCAAACTCAGCTATCCTCTCCCTAAAGTCCCATCAGTCTGAACTGCTATCAGCGATGCTTTCATCTGAAAGAGCAGGAAAAAAAGAAACACACAAGTATTAAAAACGCCGGTTACTCTAATACAAATCCGCTATTCTCTGCGCTGTTTGAAGGGATGCATTAGGTTTCGGTAGTGTAGAAGTAGCTTTAATAAATATTCATGAGCGGTTCCGCTCTACGGAGGTGAATTACCAGCAAGCTCATGTTGAACAGTATATTTAAGAAGGGCGCAAACTCTTGACGGAAGTCGGGTTTCAACACGCGGTTCCTCGACGTCATTCAGTCTCAATAGATGGTCAGGGATCGGGGGTACACGCATCTGGTTAATGGTTGAGAATCGCGGTGCAGCACCTCCAGACAGAGTTTACACGTCCCGCCCACCTGCAAAATTGTTGACGTTCCCGGTGTTGGGGACTCCGCGTTACGACGAGGCGCAGTAAGTGAAATTGAAAATTGGAACGGCGTTTTTCTGGTTTTCTGTCGCGCGCTCTGCCGGCCAAGTTGAAGTTTCTACCCCGGCAGGTGCCATCTTCGGCAGCTGCAATCAATCAATCAATCAATCAATCAATCAATCAATCAATCAATCAATCAATCAATCAATCAATCAATCAATCAATCAATCAATCAATCAATCAATTTTATCGATTTAATTATTTGCTTGTTTCTTCAACAATCAATGGTTCAAACATACAAACAAACGCGCCCAAAAGCCGCGCGCCCAGGAATGTATTCGGGCTGCAGGCAAATCGGAATAAAGTGGACTTTGCCTCAAAGCGTTGACACTGCAGCCATAAACAGCTTCTCTGTAAAGGTATTGGCCTGAAACTGTGTTTTTCGGAATAGTGCTGCAGTTAAACCGCACTTGTCCTGCCTTCTTTACAGGTGGTCGCGCGGAGTTCACGTGACCTGTGTTGTTTAAACCAACCGAACGCAGCCGTGGACCGTAAATTGACATTGCTTTGATTTCATATTCTCGTGTATGGTTCCACTGGCACCGGCACAATACAGAAATGGTTCTTTATCCTTCTTGGTTTTTTCTGCTGTTGTCTCTACTGTGGTTCACATAGTAGATAACCCTAGAGCGTCTGTTTTATTTATTCGGGTAATCATAAGGTGAAGGGGAGGGCGATGGAATATTTAGACCTCTTGGATTCTATTTGCAAATTTCCCAGTTCTTTTCCCTGAGCCCTACATGCGATATAATAATTTTTGTGAGGTCAAGGCGTTTTAGAAAACTCTTTGAATTCTATTTTCGCTAAAAAACTGAACAAGGACCTTTAATAAAATAACGCCTTGAGGATCGCTTATATACTCGTGTTTCGCCCCACATCTCCCATATTCCACATGTTCACTAAGCGATAAACAAGCCTGACGCGTGATTCTCGCCACCAGTGGGAATTGTGCGGGAAAGTTCGGCTTATATAGGCTTGGTCTTGGCTCGCTATAATGGATGACACATGAGTGAAACTAGTAGTTTTTAGGTCCAAGCCACGAAGCGCTACAAGCTGGAGCGAAAATTTTGTCCAAACCATCAAAAAACCAAACGTTACTAGCCCAAGAATACTACACAATAAGAAAAAGATCTATTTCTAAAAATATATTTATTTAGAATTTACAGTGGCAAGTTTAAACTTAGAACACAGTAAAAGGTTCCAAGGTGAAATTCTAACTTGCTACCTTGATCCGGAGAATCCATGATTCAGCATGGCTTTATCCGGAAAAGGGAGGGTGATGTACTGTTAAAGTTTTCAGTCTACTTCTTCGTGAATTGTATTCGAAAGGGGGTCTCAAACAACATAAGGAAAGAATGCATAACTCACCGAAGTACTTGCAAATGTGACTGATTCACCCATCAAAAGACCTGAGTGAGTCAAAGGCACAGAGAGGTTAGTGATCAACGTTGCCAAATTACTTCATAACGTAAGTAACGTACATATATAACGTACTTCATAACGTACGTACAAACATAACGTACAAGCTTTCGCACCGGCGTCGGAGCTTTTAAAGTAGATATGCATACATCTCTTCCCACAAAATGTAAGTTCAAAAGTGCTCTTGACCACGTACGGTGTTCGTAACCGAATTAAAAACCTTGTTATAAAAAGCACAGCTCGAATGCCGAACCCAAAATTTAGTAATTTTGCGTACATTTACCATTTATGCACTACCCGTGGACTCAGGGTCGGTATTAATGATAAAAAACATCAAGGTAGAAACAACCATCAAGAATAGCACCAAACGCGAAACATAACCTTTGTGGCGTCCGTGGGGTTGTTCGTAAGGCACCGGGAAGGAGAATTACGACTAATATTTCGTCAAGTATTTACAAACAAAATATTTCGCTATACCTAACTAAAAAATCTCGTCATCTCCACGAAGTGAATGATGATGAGAGGGGCGAAGCTAAAATGCTTATGGGTGAAACCGTGAAACATTCTTATAGGTCTTCTTGACGGCGCGCACCATCTGAATGAGTGAAGGACATAAGGCACGTTCGTAGCCATGTTCGCGTGTCGGTTTGTAGCGCGTTGGGAATTGCGCCACGTACCTCTCGTCGCGGCCAGAGAGTTGTGGGATCGAAACCGGGCGCCGCCGCGTCAAGTCCACCACTCCTTGCTCGCAAAGCTTGAGACTTCCCACCGCTCCGTTGACAAGCCCGTCGACGACGTCGATGTTTGTGGCGATTATGTAGGGCTTGTTTGGGACGATGAGAATCTCCATGGGTAACTTGGCGAATCCGGTGTGTGACATTTTAGCCACCTTGGCCATCGCCTTCTGCAGAGCGTCTTGTGCCGGTACGTGGTGGTACGTGGTGGTGGCCCGAAAAATGGCAGATACCCACTTAGGGGGATTGGCCAAGAAGAGTTATGTTTTCATTACAATCAATCATGCAAGGCAAAATAATTAAGCAGAAGAAATAATTTGATCCATGTTAATGAAAGAGAGAGAGAAAACAGAAAAAAAACAAAAAAACAACGGAGAGAAGAGTAGGAAAACTATAGTAAAAGTCAGCCTAATCGGAATGTTCTTAACACTGCAGACGAGCTGTCTCCGAAATGAAGGAGTGGATGGCGTTGCACACGTCCCTATGGCATCGGCCTAGCCTAGTCCCCCCAAACGAGAATAGCACCGGTACAGTTAAAGGCAGTGTCTTGAGCTCGCAGGGGACGAACGACAACTTCTTCTTCATCCTCTCTTTCTTGCTGGGTAGCACCGAACGCGCTGAACGGACGTATACCCACAGCAAGTGCAGCCCAATTATGCACCAGCGTAGGAGTAGATATAAAAAAAGCATTTGACAATGTGCTCCATGACGCGATATTTCTCAGCCTCAAGGAAACTAGACCGGGTATCCGTATTTTCAATTACCTTAAAAATTTTCTAACAGACCGAACCATCTCCATCTTGGAACCCGATGGGAAACCATCTAGGCCTTACCCACTTCACAGAGGCACACCACAAGGGTCCATATTGTCACCAACGCTCTTCAATCTAGTGATGAAAAATCTCCCCGACAAACTGAACGCTATCCCAAATCTTCAACACGCCATATACGCTGACGACGTCACACTCTGGTGTACAAAGGGTAGCCCCGGCGAGCAGGAATACACGTTACAACAGGGTCTCGATATCATCAGCGGGCATGCCCATGACGTAGGACTCACCTGCTCAAACGAGAAATCAGAATATGTAGTTGTATTAGACAACAGAACCAAGAAAAATAACCAATATCGCAACCTAATTAATCTGAGAGTAAACAACTTGCCCATCCCTCGCCGTAGCCGCATCAAGGTCCTGGGCTTCATCCTCAAACAAGACGCTGAAAGTACAGAATGGGTCAAATCCATCATTGCTCAAATTAACCAAATTCACCAAATGCTCCGCCGCGTGACGAGACACCATCAAGGCCTCCAAGAACACGAATTACGCAAAGTAGTGGAAGCCCTCGTGTTCTCATGCGTCATGTATGCATACTCTTTTCAGCGCCTTACCAAGACACAAGCCAATAAAATCGAAACAGCCATCAGAAAATGCATCCGCATAGAAATGGGAGTGCCTGTCTACGCTCCCACGGCATTGAATAATGACGCTGCCCTCCACAACACTCTTGAAGAAAAAGCCTCAGTTTATCATGAAGCTCAGCACCACCGACTAACAACTTCAATGCAAGGGCAGGATATTCTTCGCGCCCTCGGGTATCCCACCGACCACCTCCCACCCATCACTCCCTCGCCGCCACCCTGGGAAAGCATACCAAGAATCACTGTGCTACCCATACCAAAACACATGAGTCAAGCCACAGATCAAGAACGTAGAGCATCTCGCGCTCAACATCTGCCCGAACCAATCCATGACACCTACTACACGGACGCCTATTTTGTGGACCATAAAACGATCACGGCATCGGTTGGCCCCTGCACAGCTCACGTACGGCATCACGTCAACGTCCCCTCGCCGACAGCTGCAGAGACTCAAGCCATCGCAGAAGCCATTACACTTCCCCAGCATCGGACCGCCCACATTACAGTCCGCACGGACAGTCAGGGAGCACTTCGAAGCTTCGCCTCGAATGGCATTCCATCCCCTGTCCACACTAGCCTGACAACATACATGCACGCTCATCCCCACCTACTCGTTTTCCTCGAATAGATCCCTGGCCACCAAGGCATAGAGGGTAATGAACGAGCTCACGCTCTGGCCCGCGACGCTCATTTCCCGGGCAACCCTCAGCCGTGGCCTGCGGAATACAATCCAAAAGAGGATAGAGCAATGCACCATAAAAGGCGCCGCGAACATCTCGGCAACCTAAGCAAAGCAAGAATGGTACTTCCCTCCCCATCTAAATTCATGTCACGGAGACACGCTATATATATTAGACAGGCGCAGGCATTGTCCCTCCCCTGTGATCTGTTCCTTCACAACATACAAAAGTCACCAGGCCGTCTGCACTGTCAGGTATGCGGTGGCTATCCGGACAATGAACATACATATTGGCGCTGTGTACGGGCGACCTCGTCTTCCACATTTCTTTCGACCAACCCCTTCCCCCCTGATATTCCCTACTCGTGGTCTAGCTGGGCCGCTCCCCCTGAAAACCTACGGGCAGACCTGTGGTCCCTCTTGGCTGCCCACATTGAAACTCTTTGTGCACCTCCGCCAAGCCCACCACCGTTGGAGGACCGTGGAACACCCCCTTCCTCCGTGGACTGATAACTCCGCGGCTCGGACTTGAGCTGCCTAATAAAGTTTCATCTCTCTCTCTTCTCCCTTCGGCCAACCTTTGTTTGGCCAATCCCTAGGGGGATCCTGCCACAATCATCATCGTGGTGCCATGCCATGTACAGCAGCAACAAGGGACGGGACAGGGCCCAAGCAAGAGGAGCTTCGCCCCTAAAATAAATAATTTATCAAAGGAGCTGAAGTACAGAATTATTCTGCGAAAAACACATTATACCTTTATTCCAGGATAGGAAGGAAGGAGGAGGAAAAACCTGGATAGGACCCATCTGTTGTGAGCATGAAAACAATGGAAAGACAAGGACGTTACCAAGTGAGTTCGTTTAAAACCTTACGGAATAGGAAATGATTGCATTGAACGCAATATATACATCAACTCCTATTAAGAGAACATCATAAAATAAAAAAAGGAAATGACGGCATGTTTATTGTATGATAGAAATTCCCACCCGCCTTCACCTGATCTTCTCCACCCAACAACCTTCCTCTGTATTTACTGTCTCCAGCATGGCAGATTATACAATACAGAAGCGCGTGCAAACGCACTCCAAATTTCCCCCTCTTTCCAACCACACCTTTGAGCCGTGGAGGGTTTTTCTGGGCAGCCTAGACCCGGATACCCAGCTCAGTCTGGTGACCCGAGCAACAGCAGCCGGTCGAAGTTAAGGAATACCGGACTAGGGTTACCTTCAGCGTTTTCGTATGGGAGGACGGTGTCTACTGACCGGGTAGGGCTATTCAGGGCGATAGCACAATTTCTAGTTGTGAAGTGAAAGCTGGCGTTCGTGAAGTAGATCATAGCGTCGGCTTTTTAACCAATTAATGCGCGCGTTCAGTGCTTTTGTGCCTTGTTGTCTGCGGACCAAAGTGTGAGAACCATGCATATGGCGAGGTATACGTTCAATATCTAGTTTCGGAAGGAAGACTCGGGTAGTGGTTCGGGGCGACTGTCTGTTGTGTAGTTTCATAGGGCGAGGAGCGTCCGACCTGGAGTTGAGCGCGTTAGGCTTTTGAGCTGGGCCTACAGGTGGGATGCGGTCTGTTAATCGAGAGTATTGTTGATGCCCAGGCCAAAGATGCTTCGGGTGGCACCATAATGAGGTACCCCATGCAGTGCCAAACAATAGAAGGACGGAGAGCTCCTTCATGGTGGTTCGTTTGGGTAAGTGAGAGGCAAATGTAGGGTTTAAGGTATGGTGTACAGAATGCGAGACGATGCGACAGAGCCGACAATGCAGAGAAGAGGCTTTTTAAGGCCTCGCTGGTGATGAGAGAGGCGATTAAGGAGGTGGGAGACCTGAGCTATCTGTGAGTGCGGGATTTGAAGTTCAGGAACAGAAGATCCACATCGGCACAGGGTACTGTCCAAAACTTTTGATGTATTGGCCGATGCTATGCAGCAGCACCAATCGATAGATCAGTTGGAGAGCGTTCCGCGTAAGGCCGCGTGGGTTGTACACCAATACAAAGACATGTTTAGGTGCCGATACGTGAAGCCGCTGGGGATTGAGGGCCGAGGGTTAATTGGCATATTCATGGGAGGTCAGACCACGACGGCGTTGAGACCTGTGACGCAGTAGAGGGTGCTAAGAATCACTGGATCCGGACAGGTCGCCGTTGGAATCCGAACTTGGAAATGTTACAGCAAGGCAAGTCTAGAGGTGGTCATGTAATTATCTTTATCTTTATCTAAAGCCTGGTTATGTCCACTGCAGGACGAAGGCCTCTCCAAGAATCTGCAGCCACGCCTATTGAGTGCCTGAAGGCCGATAGTTCAAGGAATTAGAGGGCATTAAATGAAATATAATAGGGCTTTGTGAGGTTAGGGGGACTGGTGACGCCTTTACAGCCCTGAAAAATGGACACGTACTATGTTACCGTGGTCTAGTGGACAGATCTGGGAGTGGGAATTCTAGTCAATTAAAGCATAGGTGGCAATAGCGCACGTTGGACTAGTTGGTGCATGATTGAAAACTTCTGTCTATCCCCGTTATTTGTGCGCTTTGAAGCTTTCAATAGCTGGAAACATAGACGAATACTAAACCCTTACGAAAGGGTAGCCGGCCTTGTAATTTGGCTTAATAATAGGTACGAATTCAAGGTGGTACGGGCTACGCGCTTACATCCAGCCTTGCCGACCAGTTGAACGCTTTTATGAAGATGTGGACTCGGCAATGGCTAAAGTAGGGACAGAGTCTACCGTAGTTATGGGTGGCTTCAATGCTAAAGTAGGCAAGAAGCAGGCTGGACACAAGACAGTTGGAAACACTTGTCTGGGTTCTAGGAAAATCAGAGGGGACTCATTAGTAGAGTTAACAGAACGAAATAATCTAGGCATCATGGATACCTTCTTCCACATACGGGAGAGCCGGACGTCGACGTGGAGCAGCCTGAATGGAAAGCATAAAATTCGAAGATGCATCGTACCGCGCGAGGAACCCGGCGTCTTTCAGGATGTGGAAGTGCTCGAAAAGGTGTGGTGTAGTGACCACCGGATGGTAAGATCTCACATCAGGCCAGATTTCAGAAGGGACTGTATCAAGCCAGTACAAGAGAAGGTGAAGAATGAGCTAAAAGTAAGATGAAAAGTTGAAGAATTTAGAATCGCGCTGCAGAACCGATATTCAGCTTTAACCGAGAAAGCAGAGTTCACGACACAGGTACCGAGCGACAATCTCTCATGCATCATCCCGGAGTGTGCAATAAACGTCGGAAGTGAGATTGCTAGACAGTATACTTGTAACCTTTCCCAGGAGACGAAAAATGTAATTAGGAAACGGCAAAGTATCAGTCTCCACCCCATCTGACAGAATAGAACTAGTGGAGCATTCGAAGGTAATCATTAGGCGTGAGACAGCTGACATCTGGAAGTATAATGTGGAGAGGATTTAGCATGCTGCAAAGAAAGGGGAAAGAAAGGCGTCTAGGCATGGTGAAAAATCAGATGTATGCACTTAAAGACAAGCAAGGCAATATTATCACAAATAGGGATAAAATGGTTATAGCAGCCAAGAAGTTCTATGGAGATCTGTACAGTAGCTGCGACATCCAGGATAATGCCGAACGTGGAAATAAAGCTCAGAAGAGGTAGATATCCCATTAGTAACGACTAAAGAAGTAAAGAAGGCTTTAAAAGAAATATAACGGGCCAAAGCAGCTAGCGTGGATCAAATAACAGAGGATCTCTTGAAGGAAGGCGGGCAGATTGTACTAGAAAAATTGGCAAACCTGTATACCCAATGCCTAATGACCGCGAGGGTACCGGAATCTTGGACGAGCGCTAACATCATCCTAATACATAAGAAAGGTGACATGAAGGACGTGAAAAATTACAGGCCGATCGCCGACTCTTAGCCATATACAAGATACTTACTAAAGTAATCTCTAACAAAATTTCTGCCACTTAGATATCAGTCAACCTCATAAACAAGCAGGGTTTCGTACAGACTATTCAACAATGGTCCATATTCACACGACCAATCAAATGATACAGAAACGCTGGGAGTGCACTCAACCCTATATATGACCTTCATAGATTATGAGAAAGCTCTTGACTGGGTCGAAACATCAGCAGTCATGCAGCCATTGCGGAATCAGCGTCGAGACGAGCATTACGTAAGAATACTAGACGATATCAGCAATGTGCCCGCAGCTACCATAGTCCTCCATAAGGATATCGGTAAAATACCAATAAGAATGGTGTCAGACAAGAGCACCCAATCTCTCCACTGTTATTTACAGCATGTTTACAAGAGGTATGAAGGAAATTGGATTGGGAACAGGTGGGCGTAAGGGTAAATGGGGAATATCGCAGTAACATCAGATTCGCTGATGGCGTTGCCTTTCTAAGTAACTCAAAGGAAGAATTGCAAAGCTTGATTACCGTACTGGACAAGCAGAGTAGAATCGTGGGGCTAAAAATTAATATGCAGCAAAAAAAAGTAATGCTCAGTTGCCTCGGGTGAGAATAGCGGTTTCAAATTGGTGGCGAGGCAGGGAAAGTGGTAAGCGAATGTATCTACTGAGGCCAAGTAGTGACCCCACATCCCAACCATAAGGCGGGAATAATTGGAAGGATAAGAATTCGGTGGAGTGCTTTCGACAGGCATTCTGAGATAATGAATGGCAGCCTAAAGTTGTCTCTGGATAGGAAGGTGTATGAGCTGCATCTTATCGGTACTCACCTACTTGGCAGAAACTTGGAGGCTTACTAGAAGGGTTCAACTTAAATTAAGGACGACTCAGCGAGCAATGGAACGGAAGATGATGGGTGTAACGTTAAGGGACAAAAAGTGGGAGGAGCGAGTGAGGGAACAAACGCGTTTTAAGGACATATTAAAAATTAAGAAGAAGAAATTTATGTGGGCAGGGCGTGTAATGCGGAGGCAAGATAACCGTTGTCCATTACGGAAATCCGGTGGATCCCTAGAGAAGGCAAGCGTTGCAGGGGGTGGCAGAAAGTTAGCTGGGTAGATGAGATGAAGAAGTTTGCGGTGATCAATTGGTGGCAGTCAGAACAAAACCGGGATAGTTGGCGATACATGGGAGCGGTTTTTGCCCTGCAGTATGCGGAGACAGGGCGATGATGATGACGATGACGATGATGATGATATGAAGTCGATAAAAGGCGTATAGTTATGAATAGTGGCGAAGCCGATTCTATTGTTTCTTTGATATGACCTGGAGTACGGGAGTTCACGAAATGTGTATTCTTATTCCCGTTGACGCAGCGCTTTAGGCAGGGTTTCCTATCTAGTTGTAGGAACAGTGATGACCGGGCAATGGTAAAAACTGTGGGGGAGAGTATAGAGAATTCAGCGGCCCCAACTGTAAGATAGAAATGGGTAGCTTGTGAACTTCGAATTCAACTCGCGGCAGTACGATCAGAGAGGCAGTCTTGGAATTTTTGTGCATGTAGCGGCCGCATCTCGTTTCTGCCAATGTATCGATGATGGAGGTATGAGGAATCCGATCGAAGGAGTTTTCAAATCTTAGAATAAGGTAGCGCACAGTTGGGCTGGGCGAGAGGTTTAGTACACAGCCCCTTTGAGGCGGATGAACGTATCGTCGGTGGAAAGGCGGTGACGGAAGCAAGTTTTGGTAGCAGGCTAAGAAGCGTGATCTGTCAGATGCAACTCGATACAATAAAGAGACCTACGCTCAGGCACCTTCCCAAATCACGAGGGTAGCCACATAGGCCGGATGTTGGGGAGCGTGTAGGGCTTTCAAGGTTGAGAACGAAGAGCTATTCTGTAAGGATTCTAAACTTCTGGAATCCGACCGGCTTCCCATCAATTGTCGAAAAAGCTGGAGACATCTTGAATACCCTCATATGGGAAGTGTCAGGTGAGCTTTATTGAAGACCATCCTCAGCCGTTGTGGTATCTCGATGCAGTTGACCAAGAGCATGAATAGCTAAGGCAACGCAAACGGTGTATTCAGGTGATAAGGGGAAATCGTATGAATTGGAAGAGCGGGGGGTGCGCTATCTGAACTAGCAGGGAAGGGTAGAAAGCGCCGATTGATGGCAACTTCAGTAGGAAAAGCCCCCGGGTTGAGCAAAATGTAGTCTCGTGAAGCACAGTAGGTGAGTGAAACTGACGAGTAGAGCTGCCTGAGCGAAAAAGATTATAATTGCGCCTTGCCAGGAGCTCTGTGTTTTACCTGAAAAAAGAGGGTTACAAATTTTTCTCTAATAAGACACCACCAACAATGAATGAAAGTGCAATGCGGTCCTGAGCTAGCAAAAAAGATAGCATAAGCGCGAGTCGGAAATTTGTAAAAGATTGATTGATCTGGACAAGCTCTGGGCGGTGCCCGTGACAAAATCTTCACTGTTACAAGTATAAAACTGTCCGAAAAAAAAGATCTTGATGATGACGCCAGTGCACTCAAGAACCATCAGAGAAAACAGGCTTAAAATAATGGGTTATGTTTATCTACCTACGCCCTGTCTTGTTTCTTGTTGCGAGAGCCACATGAAGTATTTCGCTAAAGAAGATGCCGCAAGTCTGAATGACCCGAAAAGCTGTAAGGATGACACCATGGCGCCGTGAGATGGCTTTTTCTCATTATTCGGGTCGCTTTTTGGTTAGCCGTCGCTTTCTGCTCGATGACTTGACACGCCGTGACCACCCACTGTCTTCGGTACAGCTTCCGTTCTTGGTTGACGCGGGACTGTCAGCAAGTGTACCGCGTCCGACGGGAGGAAAAAGCCATTTCGTCATTCCCGATGGCATGGCCGGTTCGACCCCCTTCAGCGGGGTCGGGAGGCAATGGATGGTTTCGTGGCATCAGTAGCAGAAGACGAGCTTTCAAATGCAGAGAAAGAGTGCTGTGGAAGTTTGTATTGTATACATGTGTTTTAAAAAAGGGAAAATCATAACTGTGATCAATAGTCGTGCCGACAAACCAGTAAATTAAGATGCCAATATTTGGATTCTCATGAGCGAACCCCGAGAATAGGCTTTCTGAATTGACCGCCCTGCTAGCTTTTGCATCACGAAGCATGAAAAGAATTAAAAATATTGTAGTGATGAATGAATCATGAATCGCTGGATAAACGATAACAGAGTTTTCTGGTCTTCCGTCCGTGGGTGCAAGAAATTAGGTGACTGACAAACCACCCTTTTGTGGATGGTTCTGTAATCAAGGGAAAGTTAAATACTTCACTTCTTAAGGGAGACAGCCAGCAGGCTGGAGCGGCAGAACAGTATCACCTTCTGTGGGATTTTTTGTGAATGTGATAGCAAAACTAGCTCAGATTACCGGTGGGTGTTGTTGGACGTGTTAGATACCTAACGAAACTGCTTCTTTAAAATACCCTTTTATTCCTATCTTAATTACTCCCATTTATTGTGGGGCACAGCTTCAAGTTCTTGTCTGAATCACCTTTTCCTTTTACAAAAAGTTTTTGCGGCATGTTTATAATGTTCCCTATATATCACCAAGTTCTGCTCTTTTTCTCCAGGATGGCGTGATCAAAATTTGGAACCTATACGAAAATCGTCTCAGCGCTCAATTTAAAGTAGAAACATCTTGGAACATTGATTACACCCGAAATCTTGCTGTCCTACGAGAAAATAAAAATGGTTATACCCCACTAGGCAAAGAGAAGAATGGATAGTGACCACAGCACGAACAAACTCCGGAAACGCACTTGTACGACACACCCTTCCATCCCTTTTAAATAAATACGTTACTGCGAGTTTCAATTTATCTACATGCTCATTTCGTGAAATATGTAGTATATATACGAAAATGTGATCTTGTTTATTGCTCTTTGTGGTACTATGCACGTGAAAAAATTATACTCCAGATGTAACTATGTAAAAGTTTTTTATATATTTTTTTTTTCAATGAGGCAATGTGTGCCCCTTTCACAAATGTATCCTAATCGCAACTGTGTTTCTTTCGTTGCGCTGTCTAACTGCTGCTAATTAATTAAGGGAGCTGCGGCTTCGTCGAGCGGCTTTAGGCAGCTTTTTTCTGCAGTTTCCCCTGTTTGTATCTAGAAGGCGGAAATAAACATTATTAATATTATTGTTAATATTATTATAAGTACTGCATTTATTGCGACTAGTTTGGATAATTGGTTAGATCAACACTGCACAGCTGTGCAACATGAAGTGACCCCCTTTTTCTCTAACCAAAATTGCGTACATCAACCCCGCTCCAACGACAGAATTCTTTGCTTAGCAAGCTAAACGCAAAATGTTCCTTGCATTCCGTCCGTCCGTCCACCTGCCCGACCCGCTCGCCGAAGTGATAGAATTTGCGTAGGCGACATTTGATAATATATTGCCAAGACCGCTCAAAACTACTAAAACGGCTGGCATAACTCATACATGTCCACACTAACCAGCGCGAATCAAACCTCAAACATATTCGAAACAAATGTAAGGACTTAACCGAAGAGGAGTAGCATAACTTTTTGTTTAAGATTGCACGTTTGATTTGTGTTTGCAGTTGCGGATGAAAACAGAACCCGTAAGTACGATGTCCACGAAAAGCAAGATAAAGGAAACAATAACCAATAGTTGTTATATTTTGTTCTTACAAGCAAGACAAAAAATGCGAAGAGAAGGATTTGCGCAGTGAGAACTGATAGCACTGGAGGAGTGCAAATATCAATAACTGGATTGAATTGAAAACCTCCACTTTACCCATTATTAGACGATTGAGAAGGAAAGGAGTGTGGTGGGGTGCAGGAGAGAGAGCAAACAAATGGGGGGGGGGGGGGGCAGCCACGAGGCAGGGGCGGCAGAATAGGATCTCCTTCTGACGGGATTTTTCATGAAGCTAGAAGAGACGCCACCATATTTCACTCTGAACACTGCTAGAAAATAGTAGCTGGTATCGGGCGGTTCACGATATGCTTCCAGTAGGATAAACGGTGGATAAATGAAGGATAAGCGTCCTATGCTCGGAGAAGTGTCCTGAATATTCCGGAATGTCACGCGTTGCTGTAAAAGTTGCCGTTGTTTGGTCGAACTGCACGTTGGTGCATGAGCACGTAGCTTACCAAATAAAATTTGTTTCGAACAAGGTATCAGCTAATATGATGTAATGAAGACATTGTAGGTAACAAAAGGTTTCTCATTAGCATTGTTTCACATCGCACAATGCTGCTTTGCGATAGTTTAACAAGCATTTTTTACAGACAACGACTCAACAAGCTTTCTCGGCTTCCATCGGAACGGGAGCTATTCTGCCCCCTTTTCCTCTCCTCAGATTTATCCAGCATGCAAGCATGTCTAAAATATCGCTGCAAAACTTTGGCTACATTATGAACGCGAGAAACGCCGCCAGCATGTTTCGTCTTCTCCTTTCAATGTCGAATCGTACGTCCGTAAAGTTTTTCAGTGCCTACATAGCTGTACACAGTGGTTAAAACACTGGGTTACAGCCATTTTAAGTATTTGTAGCCTTACTGAGCTCTTGTCGAAAAGCCGGTGTACCAGCGTGTCAGTGCGCATTGTTTGTTTTTGACGGAAAAAAAAAGAGAGTTGCTACGTGAACGACGAGAAGATTAAAGGGAACCCAGCCGCCAGCACTCCGACAACCTGACGCATGCACATCCCACTTTCACGCCGGAGTCTTCAGCCAGGTAAGCACCGCGTAAACAAGTCTTACAAAGTTTAATACGAGCGTAGGAGCTTCCGACACTGTTTACGGTACCTGCCAACAAGGGGCTCACCGTTGAGCCCCCTTTGGCGGGTCCCGTAAACCCTTTTCGCTGTTGAGTGGGAAAACTCAACAGTGAAAAAACAAAATGCCGTGAAAGCGTGCTGTCACGATTGTCTAAATTACTATACGGGATAGAATACCCATTTGGAAACCCGGTTCGCATTTCATCGGGCATGCAGCAATGGTCCTCAAGAACAGGACTACGCGTTCTCTTTTTATTTTATCTGTGCTTGGAAATCAACCTTTCGCAAATTTCCGCTCCACATAGCGTGAGAACGTTCATACGGGAATTGCAAGTAGGCATCGGACCTTCATCTGTCACTCAATCAGTTGACGGGTTCAATATTTAAACTTGAACAACGACCCCATCATTGCATCCTGGAAAGTCACTCCGAGGGTTTTTATTTTCCACGTGTCGACAAGCTCGAGCAAGCAGTATTGCATAAAAATCAGTTGCGACGGTCTGGTTACGTGGAAGCTTCCTACAGGAGCGCTGTGTATTCTTTAATAAAACTTGGCTTCAGCTTGTAAGCAGTGTGTTCGGGGAACCTCTCGTAGTGCAACGAATAAATTTAGTGCCGCCTATGGTTGTGCTTGAATAACATGCAACTAGTTTTCGGGTTTTCTATTTTTTTCTATACCGAGTGCCGGTGCCCCCAGCTTTCAACTGTAACGCACAAGCACTTTAAATATAGCACAATGGTGCCAAATGAGCTCTCGGGAGAGTACCTAGGTTGTCTTTCTTTTTGGTGAGCGCACAAGCAGAATATTTTCACAAATGGGGCTTTGACTTTCTGGAAAAAGAATCTACAAATAGCGCAAAGACGAAGACGGGAAAATGGACAAACTACAGCACTCTAGTTTGTCTTTTCTTCAGTCCTCGTCTGTGCGCTATTTTTGAATTGTTAATATGCCTGCCCAACGAAAGTAAAGCCTGTAAGAATAACTCTAAACAAATATAAATACGTCCAAGGTCAACAAGAATGTGCAGCAATAATAGTAAACGCATAAAGAATATTTTTGCTTTACAATACCATCTTCTTTTATAGTGGCAATATGTGTTTGCACGTGGTCTATGAACCGCTCTTAATATCAAGACAGCGGTAGCGTACGTTACAGAACCGTATATTAGCCAAGCGATTTCACGTTGCTTCGCACGCCAGACGATGAAGTCTAAAAAATAAGAATAAAAGTATACAGTACAATGCACACAGACAATGATACGCCCAAAGTTTCCCACTAATTATTTTCTAGCAGTTTATTCGCGTCCTGTACAACACAAGTACACAAATATTGCCTCAGTAGGTCGTACCGCCAGACTGATTTAACCAAGAAACTTCAATATCCGGCGGTCCAAATTACACTTCGTATCTCGTACAATGGCATATAATCAGTGTCTAACAGGGAACCGTAAATTGTGTACATAAATACAACGTAGTGTACTAGTGTATTTCGTCAGACCAGATAGACACGTGGGTGTGGAAAAAAAAAACACAAAAGGTCCTGGATTCTCTGTGGCGAATGGAACTTGCAGCGAGAGATAAAAGGCTGTGGGAAGGCGCTTCGTTGTAAGTTCCAATATATTCGTTGACACCGCAGTGTGCAGGAAGTTACTGCAATTCCCAGCTGTGCCGCATCCGTGTGAACTTCGGTGTAGGAAGCTTAGTTGTCCGGCCTGCTGTTCATTCGCTGCTTATGTTAAAGATAAGAGTGCTGACCGGTAATAAGTAAGAAAAGGAAGCACTCATTGTCTAGCTCATGCAAAATATAAACAAATTAGTACGCAGTGCACCTGACAAAGTTGGTATCCTTATGTCATGGTGGGACAGTGATGGCGGTGAGCGACAGTGCTGTAACTTAGCCATCAGTGTGCAGATACATGTGGGCTGTGTAGATTTGAAGACGATAGTCCTGTCTGTCTGTCTGTCTGTCTGTCCCTCGATTTAACCACCCAGCCAACGTGAAACAGACGCTGCACAATAGGTTTATATACCCACAGCCAAATCTAAACGTCTAAGTCCGGTGGCAGTGCTCATACTTGTCAACATTGCTGAGCCAAAACAAAACATTCCGCTTATCCGGAGCAAGAAATCAATAGATAAGTGATATTCGCAGTTTTTCTGTATTAAACATACACGGATGGTTGATTATTAAAAGATACGTCCAGGAAAATACAAAATCGGTCGCCCGTGAATTCCCTAACGGCGCTCTAATAAATCGAACGGAAACAGTAACGAAACGTTCCACTAGGTAGTTTTCACGTTCTGCTTGGAACGCGCGTTGAATAGGATGCCTGGATTCACACGCGTCTCCACCGTATGGCAGCATGGCCATCGAGGCATTCAGCGTGGAGCAGTGCAACGCGGTAGACTTAAATGGACTTCAGCAAACGGCGAGCGTGTTTATCTTGGAAGAAGCGCGACGGGAGAGGAACAGCGTGACAGGTTAGCGAGAAAAAAAAGGGGGGTCGTTTACTTGGCAGGGGCGCCAGACCGCTATCGTCTTTCGTCGACATTTGCGGCGACGTGAGCAGATACACGGCCAGGTTTTTTATTAATGCGTTGCAACGCAAATCTTCATGTAGCGAGGGCTATTATGCGGGCCTCAGGCGCGATTCTAGTTACATTATTATGTTAATAATAGCTCTGAACAAGAAGTTCTGCAGCAGACGCAATAGCGCGATAATGGAGACGTAGGATATGCTGCACCTGAAAGGAGTAGCTGGAGGCTGCAGCACTCTCCCTTCGTTTCATCACTACGCGCAGCGGCGTTGGAAAGAGGTCTATACCGTCTACCATGTGGAAGTCACAGCTGTGTTCATTTGACCGTGGTTGCGACTGTAGAGATAATCTGCGGAACAATATGGACGGGCAATCCCTCTAGGCCGTTCGAAATTTATGTTGAGAGGGCATTACGGACTTGCCAATTGGACGAAAAACAAGTTAACCCAGACAGTAATGTGTAAGGATTATACGTTTAGATTAATAAAAAAAATTGCACGATGCGGTCCGCAGCGATACCTTATGGTAATTTGGACGGGGCATTACGATCTTCACATTTTGACATGATTTCTTGTAGCATGACCCCTGAAAATGACTTTGCAGGAACGAAAAAGGGACTAGTAGTAAAGCGGAAGTGGAAAGGCTCGGTGTGTGAAAGTAATGCCATTTTTGTAAGAACCTGCTCGTGGTAAAACCTCCGGGAAATCTTAGCCCTGATGTCGTGAATGTGAATTGCGTGATTTGTGTGATGGTATTGTGTGTGCCTGCCTTTCTGACACCTGCTGTTGATGTAAACGGTTCGGAGTCCATTCACGCATACGCCGCTACGATGAGATTGTTAGAGCGAATGCCATGTGGAAGGTAGCGCGTTCATTCTGGGCATTATAATGAAGTGGTGCCTGCAGTATCGCGTGACCAGTACTAAGCATGCGTCCTCTCATTATCACCATCATCGCCATCATCGGCATCGGTTTGCCGGAGCAACGTTTTCTACCTCTTTCGCATGCCTTGACTGACAGGCTTGGCCAATGACTTTTCTCAGCGCTAAATATACGCCCTTATCCGGAACGCTCTTTGCTACTCACTCGACTGCCACTTGTGTAATAGCCATGCTCCGATTTCTCCTGCAGTTCTGAGTACCTATCTCTCACACACGCTTCAAAATCGACTGCTACTAAGTTCACATATATTCAAAGAATTATCGCGAAAAAAAAACCGAGTTTCGTCCAGTGCTGATACAGCGGAGCTGTGGCTCTCTTGTGCCCGCTCGAACGTCAACAGACGATCTTCCTAGAACGGCATTCCCGTCATCGCGCAAGCTGTTTGGTTCGCGCAAAAGAATGCTCAGTGAAACGACAGCAGGAGGGAGCGGAACCCACGCCTGCGAGACCACTGCGCCCACTATCGGTGGGTCTGGGAACCTGTTCATACCCCTGCGGGGCTCAAACCGTACAGCAGACCTACGAAAGGCCTCTACTTACAGCCACTCTGCTGTTAAAAAGTGGTATGATCCAGGGGTCTGTGCTCTTCTTGAATTCTGGTAACCCTGGTTTAACTTCCCCCCTCCGCCAAACTTACTAAATTTGCTTTTTAATTCTTTTGGTTGCTTCTTTCATAGGAGCGTCCGTGAGAAATATGCCGTCATTCCGATCGTTCTCTGACATTTTGTTCTTTGAGCCGTCGGCCATTTTATGAGCCATGAGCGCTGGTTTCGGCAAAAAAAAAATTAACTAATGCCTTCGCCCTCAAGCTAGGTTTCTCGCACGCCTTTGCACATTGCAGTTAAGACTACTTGCTTAGAAAAAGTGCAGTTCTGCGTGAGGGCGACGGATGAGGCATGAATGCTTCTGCACTATCGAAAATTGCCTCGTGGGAGTATTCTTGAGATTTGTCTTTTCATAAGATCCAATACTCATTTTGTGCTTCAGTTGTCTGAAAGTATATTTTATTTTTGGGACATTTTGTCCGATCTTTGAAGTGCGTACGGAAAAGCAAACTTATTGAGCTCAAGGAATCACCAGCAGCCATCTTGTCTCGCGGGCGGCACACAGCTATACTGGCTAGAAAAGCGGAACAGCCTTAATAATAAATTAGGTAATCAGTATTTTAATCGCTGTCCTATAAATCACTGCAGAATAGCTTCAGTAGGGCTTTTTAACTGGGCTACACAAAGTATAAAAACGGTGCCTTTCTTTAGGAGGTTCAAAAAACACCTCCGAAGTTTATCTAGTCGTAATGATAGTTTAAACATTATCGAGTGCTTTGTGGTTTGTTCGTTTTAAGACAAATTTATACTTAAATGAGAGTGCGCCTAAATAAGTGTTGTTCCTTTTTTTCGTTTTCCATGAATTTGGAGATTTATTTACGTGTTGTAAAGATACACGATGCTGTATTTCAACGCAACTGTGGTTGAATCTAAGCAAAAACGTTGTTCAGTGGTCTACGTTTTCGTCTAAATAAAACACAGAAATAATTTATTCTGTTACAAGCTTTCCTACTGAAAACCATGCGGCTTGTATAATGACTGCATACGTTCGCCAACACAAGCTGCAATACGAAGATTCAAACAACTTTGTCCGAACAATTAAAAAAAACTTTTAGAAATGACAATATAACAAACTATAACGCATCTTAATTGAAGGAAAAGATGGCCGAACTTAAAAATAAAACTTCCAAACGGGTACTTGCTATCTCGGTATTGCGGGCTAATCCTCATACAAATGAGACACTGCACAATACCGGTCATGTGAATTGTTTTTTCTTGCAAATAAAAATTGCAGAGGCATTGTGGTGCTGCGCCGAAGAATGCGGATTTGATCCAGGCCACGGTGGGGATTTTTGTAACAGAGGGGAAGACCGAAAACACCCACGTGTCGAATTTTTGGCGCAGGTTTAGGAACCTCAGGTGGTCAAAACTAATCCGGAGCACTCCTCTACGGCGCGCCTTAAAGCCCAGCTGTAGCACACAATCAATCAGTCAAAAAAAAAAAAAACTGGACAATGCCCTGTATAGAACACCTACAGTGACAGTTCAGACCACTCATTTCAACAATGCTAAATTAGGCACTGTAAAGCGTTGTGCTATTGTAATGAGTATGTTATTACATTCAGCCACTTATTTTGTCATCACATTGACGTATACTGTCATTAATGGCCAAGATATACTATGCACATGACTTCCCCACTTATATTAAAGCAGGAAATGCGGTTTCAAAATGAGACAGAGAAACTTTTCGCGCCTTTTTAAGCGAAACTATTTTTTTTTGGCTACTCTCCCATTGCGCCACAGGTCTGTATCTGGCATGCAATCTACGACTCACCGTAAAGTCGTGCATCTCCTGTAAATGGTGCTCCACAGCACTGGGAGTGTTTTGATGTTGAAGCCGAAGTCCGTAATTATGCGACGAACGCAAACATTACTCGCATTTTTGGCATGAATAACACTAGTACGAAAACATGTTTTCTCTGAAGTTCAGTAGGATTCTGAAGCACCGCATTAGGTGCTCACTTAAAAATCCTGGTATCCCTCCAACCGTTGCTGTCATGGGCTGCCTGGACAAGCCGGAGAAAAATTGGATGTGGGCGCTACTGTTCCTCAACTCACTTGACTTCACCACCGTGTCCGTTCCTTCGTTCTCCGATACTCTCCATCTTTTTAACAAGCTTTTTTCCGTGGCCGCCAATGTATATCCCCGAAAAACAACTGCAACTCTGTCCCTCGGTACTGCGCTTAGTGGCCTTCCAGTGCCAGCACGTTGTTCCTTTTGTGTCGGCCACTGTAAGAAAGTCGCGGTTTTTTATTCTCGCCTTGCTCTGTGTGCCGCCTTAGTCTATGATGCAGCAGGTATTGAAGCTCCTGTTATTTTTCCAGCGAAAACCTGGTTCGAAAGGGGCTATTCCTACATTCACGTTCCCACTGTCGCGAAACGTGCGATGTCGCTAGTCACCAATCCTGTACCTTTGCCAAAGTTCACACTAACAATCGGCAATGCATCCTGAGCTTCGGATACCGTTGTAACCTGGGTAACAATGCTTCCTTATCCTTATAAAAACCAACCCAACAATTATGATGCTCTCTTGCACCGTCTGCTGCCTTCTCTTTCCGCAAACATGTTCTGCTGCCTGATTACCCCGGAGAGTTCGTCCCGACGTGACCCTCGTGTAACGATGTGGCGTGCTGTTCATTGCTCCATTTGGTGCAGGCGCCGTGTTCGCGTTCTTCCACGTGGCCTTCCCGGTGATGAGCCCTTATCGTACGGTAGAGGGAAACCCTTGAAGAGTAATGGAGCAGGGAGCGCGTTCCTTATCGGCAACTGTGACTACTCTGCCTACACACCCTCTGTATTAGACCTCTTGCTTTTATATCTCCAAGCTTCGAATAATGGCATAAAACAAGTGTTCGCGGCCGGCGACGAATCCTTTTGTTTTTTCAATTCTTCTATTATTTATCCAAGATTTTTTAACACAGCCCCGCAGACCTCGTATAGAGTGTGTCGTGGTTCGATGTTTTAAGGAAGCACACATCATGTATTTTGTTTTGTTCAGTGGAGGAAAGTTATCAGGCCGTTACTGCAAAAACGCACCACGTCCTCACAAAACGCAGGAAATTGAGTATTTTCTTTTTTCTCTCCGAATATTTTCTTTCCGGTCAACGTAAGAAATTCGCCAATATTGGTGCTACTTTTATCTCGATTCAGTTTTATTCAGTATTTGCTCGCTGGCCTATTTTTATGCACAAACCCGGAGCACTGAGGCCGAGTTTTTTGAACTGTCACATCAACTTGATCTCATGAGAAGGGTGCATGAAAGATCTGCATGGAATATTGTGTTCTGGGTGGGATCGTCTGTGGGCGTATGCATTCATATTTGGGTGTTCCTCCTCGCCCTCCCCCGCTTGGCCTTGGCAACGTGCGCTTCTGCCTGCTTCTCTGACTGCTTATGAGCGTGCGTGTATGCCTCCTTGCTGGTGTGGGTGGGCTTGCGCAGTGGCGCCTTTGTATGAATCCGTTCCGTTTTGGCAGCGAGAGCAAGTAATGCTGACATTTTGGGAGCATTCCAGGTTACGGTAAAAGAACAAATAAAACCTATTTCTACCCAGTGAGAATTCTGCTAAAACAGTGGAGCTCTGTTTCACTTGTCGGCTTGAACGTCAACAGGCGCTCGCCCGATAAGGGCAGCACCGTTGCAGTGCAACTTTTGCAGTTCGCATTCCCACAAAGGAATCGGCAGCTAAACGGCAGCGGCTGGAGGCTCCCTCCGCTCTCCCAGCCTCTAAGCGAGGGAGAAGAATCTGCCCCGAGAGACCACTGCGCCTTCTATGGATGTGTCTGGGAACCGGCTCCTACACTAGCGCACTGAGTAAGAACAACACAGGAGGAGGGGAAGCGGTGCTTCCAAGTGCGTCCAGGTAACGCCACAAGCGCTTGGCCTCGGTGAAAGCAATAGTGACATAGAAATTTTACATCGCTTTTTATTTCTTGTATCAACGCTTAATGACCTCGCAACCACAAAAGAGCCTTTTAAATAATTCAGCAAGCGATAATTACTTCTAATGAATGGCCTGAATATCGCCCGTTTCCGTTATGCGCGCTTCCAGCCGGAGTACGCGTGTGACAAAACCACGGTATGACCTCCGGTTTTTTGCTAACGTCAAAGCACTGCGGAGACCGGTGGCAGCGTTGTTTCGACCGCCCGGTCGCCGTCTGAGCTGCTGAGCCAGCTAAAGGCGTTTAAGCCTACCATGGTGGCGGATACTTTACGACCGCTTTCAATAAAGGTTATGATAGCGATATCTATTGCGATTCCGGGCTATATTATCTGCTTCTTCTTTGCGTGGGCAACTTAATTTTTGGCAAGAGTGCCTTCCTTGGCAGCAGTTATGCCTGTAGCTCCGTATACGTGCATCAGTTTATGAACATGCCAGCGCCCAGACGCCCCTCGCCGGGCAGCAAGTTTGAAGTGACATCATGAGTTTCTGATAAGCGTTGGAGGCACAAGGCTGCGTCACTTCTTTTTCCTACCACACCGTGATGTCACACCTATGACTCTTTGCTGCGCCTCGCTCCGCGTGCTCTTCCGTCGGCGCGATAACTAAGATAAAATTGAAGTATATTCCATGAGTCGCAAGCCGCTCATGTTTCAGCCATGGTATATTGTTGAATACAGGAAGCGAACCGTGTACTAATATTAAAACCGAAAATTTGTGTCAGTAACCCCATTAGGCTAGCAATCGGCATCTGTCGCAAGAGAAGAAACTGCGCGGCCGCCGCGATCGGCATTTCGCTGCGCAGACTCGGAATGAATTGTGGCCGCCATCATTCCGTCTATCAAATTCCGCTACCCTCTCTTTCGCCGTTGCAGCTACGAAGACTTGTAGTTCGCGTTGGCTTTCATTGTGACATTATCCGCTCGCTCTCCCGCGCTTGCCACAATGGGCTGTTTCGCGTCAATATATGTACATTTGCTTCGCGGCCCAGCGTGACGCACGACCTACAGCAGACGGATGAAAAGGCTCGACCTAAAGAGCTCCGCCTTTAGAAGTTGCAGAGGATCTTTAAAGATAAAAAGGCGAAGGCGTGCGAGCGGTTGAATTTTGAACAATGAAGACTTGGTGGCACCCAGCAACACAGATGCCCATCAGCATGCCCGAGAGCTGAGACCTCGGGCAAGTCAAACATTCGGCGACCAGAGGCAGGTCTGTCAAGTGTTGTTCTTGAAACAAATAATGCATTATATTACATTCGAAACAAGCCGGGCTGTCTGATGGGGTCCTAAAATGAGGACTTTTCACAGGGGTGACAACTTTACAACTACGGTTATTCCTCCTACTACTACTCCTCCTTGTCCTCCATAGCACCAAGAGTCGTGCAACTTTCAGCGTAAAATATTTCATATTTCCAAGATCCAAACAATGCGCATTAAACCACATTGCCGCATTCAAGTAGTCGCCCGCGAAGAACCGTCGAAGCACGTGGAAAAGAGCCATGTTTTAATAACAGAAGTAAAAGTAGAGGTGTGCGACTTTTGGTAGTATTAAGCACCCGCTATGTAGCCAGAACAGGCACCAGCTGAGTGGCTACGGCGTTATGGTGCTGAGCCCAATGGCACTGCGTGTTCGATCAGGGCTGCGGTGGCGGCTTTTCTGACGGAGGCGAAAAGCGAAAACGCCCTAGCGTCGATACTTCGGCCTAATGCGGAGCCCTCCACAACGGCGCGTCTCATAGCGCGGGTGTACCTTCGGCACGTTAAACGCCACAATCAATCAATCAATCAACAAATCAATAAATAAATAAATAAATGAATAAATAAATAAATAAATAAATAAATAAATAAATAAATAAATAAATAAATAAATAAATGAATAAATAAATAAATAAATAGGCAATTATTGATCATTAATTTATTATTTATTATTATTAATAAAAAACCAATGAATCAATAAGTTAATCAATCACCTCCTTTCTTTGAGTTTCTGCTCTCTTTTGGCACCATTTCGTTCATATTTATAGAACATCGAACGCGTCTTCAGCGTAGCGTTGGCGTAGGGTAATGCCTGTCAACGCTGTCAACGCGCTTACCGGGATCGATTACGGTCTGCCCTGCAGCTTTTTAGGTGACGGAAATAGTGTACGCGTTTGCGGACGCCATCTGGATGCGTCATTTCACCAGCTATCTAAATAATGCTGTCCTGCTTAAAACACAGAGTGGCCCCAGCACTAAAGCACTATGGACAGCCGGGGTGTTCACTGACGTTCCCGGGAACAAAAAAAAGTGAGCAGCATCTGTGGAGCTTCTCCTAACTGAGCGCGAGAGAGCCTGCGGGAGGCTTGGGTATAAGTTAGAATAATGGTGGCGGAACCGGTGTGCGACTCTGGTGGATTGCTTCCCGCTAAGCTAACCTTGTTTGGCATGCAACTTCCGGAAACAGCCGATTCCTTTACTCCGAAAGAATTCGGATACTTTGATAGCGATATCATGGGGGCAGTTTGCTCTCTAACCACCTTAGTACCGTGGCTCAGAGAACGGAGCACTTTGTAAAATTTTTTATGCTAGCTCTTCGGTTTTTTTGGGAACCTTAATTTCAGTGAAGCCTGATAAGTCACCCCTGTCAAGTGACACCATCGGGGCTATCCGTGGCTCACTCAGCACTAACTTCTTGACCACAAATCACCAGCGCCCTCTCCCCAACCCGCCACTTATCAAGCCGTTCACACCGGTAGGCTCTTGTAGTAGGATTCGTAGGGAAGCTCGGATTTGCGCGTTATTTTTTACATTGTGCGCCGGTCTTCAGGTAGATTATTCTGGTGAGTATACATGCGTGTCTGTCGTGTTCTTCTGTATGTGTGTACAAAAATGCAATCAGTGTGCGTATTTATTTTCGCCTTGCATTCGGAGCTCGTGTTCGTTGTTCATTGAAGGCATGGATTTTGATGGTTTGTTTTTGTGTGTGTGATCCTGCGGGTAAGTGTCTATGTACGCGGACGTGTGGCGTTCGTAAGTATGGGTGTATACGCGGTGATTTTGGGTGTGTGGTAGATTGTGTTGACTCGTCACCTTGATGTGTTGATGCCAGCATGCGTAGAGTGGCTCTAGTCCTACAGGCACTCATTTTATAACCGCCAGTCATTTGTTCTTCGCACTCTATTGAAATGTTACGCCAAGATAAGCCCGGGTGATTCTCTCTCCTCTTGCATTCCTGATCGCTGGTAATAATGTGGGTCCAGAATTTGAAGAAAAATATGTAGGCTATTTGGGTGGAAACTCACTTTTAGCAAATTGTCATTGAACACGCAGCATTCATTATTTTGTTTTGTTTCACGTTGTTCTGCTCTTATCTCGCCTTTCTTCGTCACCAATTTTATTCCGCAAATTATGTTCTATGTTTTTTTTCCTCGGGAAACACAGTGAGGGCTCCAGATTAGATTTTTAGATGTTTCTCTTTTTTATATTTTAAAGCTTTGGCTTTTTATATTTGTGACTTCATCCCGTCAGGGTAATGGGCGGATAAACATTTGAAACTTTTGTTACTTATTTTTAGGAATCGATTTCCTGAAATTCCCTTCTACAAGTCTCACTTTTTAGTTTTGTGTTGGTAGGTTCACTGTTTTATTGCGTGTCTTGTCTTTTGGTGCACTGTGTTTTTGTCGGAGCGTGTATATGTGTGCGTGTGCGTGTGTATATGTGTACATGCGTGTGTGTCTGTGCGGGCGCGTCTATTCGCGTGTGTGGGTGTGAGTGTCCGCGTGCATCCGCCTTTGTGTGCGAGGGGTAAATTCCACCTGTCGAATGTAACTTCAATGCTTTACGTAATACTGAGCGCTGTTTCTCTGCTTGTCGAAGGATGAGTAATATAAATTACACCGCCCACCGGAAGGGAGGGGGGGGGGGGGGCTAACAGCAGCACCAGCGCTCGTAAACCAAACATTTATTCCTCATTTTCTTATGGTTGGTTTTCTCGTCAACCAAACGTATTTTCTCATTCGTTTTGGCCATCGACCCCAGTGGCCTTCGACAACGTTCTACAAGTGATTCTTTAAGGCCTCATGTGTACGAACTGTGGGGAGCGCACATACAAATACGGTGTTTAATTCTTCATCCAGCCTACGGCAACAGTGGGCTTCGGAAACCTTATATGCGAGAAGTTCCAATCCATACCAAAGCGCACAACACAGGAATCCGTAGTATCCCCACACTCTTGAACATCAGCATAAAATACTTACTCGCTTACTAAAAGCCATCTCGAACCTAAGCATTATGTATACGTGGATGACCTAATGCTTTGTGCATCCACTGGGCCTTCGGGCGACCAGCAAGACTCACTTCAAGCAGCCCTCCAGGTGAGCCACCAATACGTGCTAGCCCGAGGGCCCGAGTGCACACCAGAAAATTCTGCCCTTTTAACCCTGCGCAAGAGCACTCACATGAAACTTGCATATCTTTACCAAATCAAAAACTAAACATTATTGACCAACCTGTCCCCAATGTGCCACACCGACACAGCTCACGCCTCAGCATATCAAAAGATGGTTCAAGTGCGCAGACTCACCTCGCCTTGCAACGGAATCTCAACCAACTCGTGCACCTCATCCGCGGAGTCTCCCATCAACGACTTGGGCGGTAAGGAAGTGACACACTACGCATTATTTACGCCATCCCCATTGAGCAGGTTACGTCCGGACACCGTACTTGGCACTGAAACCTGCGGAGAAAAAAACTAAACATCGCCATACGTACAGCCTACAAGGCCTCCTTTGAACTACCTCCGTAAACAGCTACTCCAAAGCTTCTACAGCTTTATCTCCATATTACGTGGAGGTACTGGAAGAAGCTGATCGCAGCTCCTAATTCACGCGGCTGAAGCTCACGCCACGCGGCAGGGATACACTTACCCGGCTCGGCTGTATCCCCCCACCTCCCCCCCAAATGCGAACAGAAGAACCGCATCTCTGTAGCCATTTGAATCTCCATTAAAGTCGCACCCACTCCTAGATATATCCACCTAATCTATAACAAAGCTCGCCGAGAAGCCAGGATACGAGCCCTTAGAAAACATTTTCCAAACTGCCCTTCACTCGGTACACGGAATCGAGCCCCTCAGTAGCGTCTAGAACTTGCCCATGCCGTGAGCGTAAACGACGCCAACGGCGCTGAACTGACGGGCGCTGCAGTTGCCACGACATCTATAGAGGCAGAGGAACAACTTGCCATTGCTTTAGCCGCTACCACTGGTAACGATTAGCTTACTGTAAATGTAGACTATCAAGCCGCCTGCCGCAACTTCCTGCTAGGTGGCATATCCCCGGTGACCCTCAAAGTTGTTAGGTGTGCGCCATCTCCCGGAAATGCACATCATCCAGACCCCCGGACCGGAATCCTTCCAGGGAAACGGGGCGGCACACGCCGCTCCCCCATTCATACCCACTGGGCAATTTCTCAAAAAGGCGAAGGCATGCAGTCCCTTCGCAATCCGAAGACTATTGCTCTTCCAGTAAGCATACCATTCCTATAGCAGTACCGTCATGAACACCGCCAGTTCCTGCCACCACACGCCCGTCTATACAGAGCAGAGAGGCGACTACCTTTCGCCGATTTCACCGGTACTATACTCCATGACATTCTGACCCCCCCGTACTGCGCTACCTGTATTTTTGTCCCCACCCAGGCACCCGGTTCCAAATGGTATGAGAGTGTCAGCAAGCCCCATCTCTTGCGTCCAGTCCTTATACAACCTACAATAAGTGGGTGGGCCAGCTTGCCAGCACCAGCTTGCCTCCACGTAGCCTGGTGGAGAGGGACAGGGCAGCCAAGGCGGAACAGGGCTTCCCAGACAAAAGGAGGCCCCCCACCAGGCGGGCGACCAACCATCAGCGCCTGAAACTCGTCGCAATAAAGTTTTTCACTCACTCACTCACTCACACATTTTTTGCCACATAAACTACCTGCAACAATGAATATGTTTAGAAAGAAAATATTCTAAAGCTTTGCGTTGGAGGAAATTGCATATTGAAGGTTAATGAAGCCTGTGTGTATTATGAAGGTTTCACTACATTCCCTTGAATTAGCGGGGTTTCAGATCATCAATAATTGAATGGCTGGTCAGGATTATTCTAACCCGATACTTTTCAAGTTACGCAGTGAAACGTGCTTCTGGAAGGTTTATTTCGCAGCTTGGGCATGTCGCGATCTGTGCCAAAATATCGGCGCTATTCAGCCGATAACCTGACAAAGTAAGGATGCTTACGTGGGGGATTGCGTCACTCTCTAAGGGGACTTTGCCCTTAGTGTGTATCACCAAAAGAGTTTTTAATATCCAGCTTGTTATTTTGCGCAACTTTTAGCACTTGTAATGACACCTGGGAGAGCGCCAGTGTTTTTAATTTTGTTACTGATAAACTAAGCACCAGCGCGCTTTGTTTTGTCACCAGGTGCGGTATACCACCGCATAAAAGGTTCTGGCAGCGCAGTGTTCACAAGGTTCGCTGCTTATTTTTTTTCTTTGTTTCGGTTATTTTTGCCCGCAGCGTCAAACTTCAGCTATTCCGCGCCTTTTGTTTGTAGGGGGTTATTGAGCGGGCGCATGAATATTCAGCAGACACCCGCAGCCCACCGTGTTCCTGGAACTCACGCATTTGTCTTTCGGCGCGACAGCGTACTCGCACCCTGTCGGATGTCGTCGTCCCTCCCTTTGTTTCCAGGATCCTGGAATCACCGCACCGGTTCGGGATGCTTTGCATGCATGTTTGCTAAAGAAAATAAAAAAAATGTAGGCGTGTCGTGATAAGCAGACATGGTTGTATGATAAGCCTCGTTGCAGGGAGATGAAAACAAATAAACTTCTGTACAACCTGGTAGAATAGAACAAAAGTTTCGGCCATTTCCGAGTTGCAATATGAATGTGTAGCAAAGTTCGTGTTAGAAGAACTATGCTGACAGAGAAGGGACAGGGGTGCTGGGGCTGTTGCTTCCGTACACATACTTTGGTTATATCCAAATATGACGAAGAGTTCAAAGGCGAATAACAGGATAAATTATGCGGTTGAACGCGCGGACGCTCAACCTGTGCTATGAGGCGTGCCGTAGTGGAAGGCACTGAATTAACTTGGACTACCTGGGGATCTTTAACGTGCACCGAAGTCTCGACACCCTGGCGTTTTCGCTTTTCGCCTCCATCAGAAAAGCAGCCACAGCATCCGGGATTAAACCGGCGTCCCTGTGCTAAGCAGCACAACACTCTAAGCACAAAGCCACGGCGGCGGGTTCAAACGTAAAGAGAAGAAACCATAAACGGTAGCTGTCGGTGTCTTGCTCGAGGATATGCTCATAGGCTTTCTGTTTCTTCAGCAGGCACTGGGCTCCGAGCTACGAGTTTAGTCGAAAGCTTCCACTTGGTAGACTTTTCAAAACACCAGCTTTCGTTCTCGTCATATATATATTGTTTAAATTGTCCTCTCCCAGTAATCCTCGTTCGTAATTTGGAATAAAATTTGGGGAGTTTTAAGAGTTTCTAGGGGGTTTCTTCACAGGACCAAATCGCGTGTGGTAGGTCTGGGTATTAATGGCAAAGACAGACTTGGTTATAGTGCACCTCGGGGTAGCAAAGTGATGGGAGGGCCCGTGTGGAAAGGCGGATGTTGGAAGTTTGCGCCACACTACTGCGTGGCAGCGGAAGAGGGAGGCGCCGGGTGGTGGCAAGCGAGCTCTGGACAGTCGGCAGTGATCGAGTACCGAAGGGTTGGTTAAGAGGGGGTTCCTATTCCAAATTATGAACGGGGAGCAGTGGCAGGGCCGCGCTTCTCAGCACAGATCCTCTGACCCATGCCTGACAAGCCCAGGTGTCCGAAGACGTCGAAGAGATCTTTTTAAATCCTGCCGTCACCGGAAGGACACTGATGTCGACCTGAAAACGGTACCACCCGTGGCAACGGTAAAGTTTTATCTGATACGATCTCACAATAATAGGTCTGCTACCAGTGTCTGCACCAAGAAATTCTTCCACCTTATATTAATTATTGAATTTATAAATAAATTATAATAAATATAATAATAATTTATAAATAAATGAATAAATAAATTGTTGCTCTAGACACCAAAGAAATCTTAACCCGTTTTTTTCTATAATACAATTTACTGATAAATGAGCGTCAGAAGAAACTTAACCAGTCTTAATTCCTGATGCGCTCATTGAAAGATTCACTCGTAAGAAATACAGCGCGAGAAAACTCACATATAGGGTTTGTTTGCCAAAATTTATAGAGAAAGATTCCAATGAAAATCTACTAGGCATTGGGAAAACATTTCCAACAACACCTCCAAACGAATCCAACATGTGTGGAGCCATCATCGAAATGAACTTCTTGAACTAAACCTTTTATTAGCAAAATCGCAGGCTGTCCCGAGATCACTGGTCTGTCCCGGATGTGTTTCAGTGTTCTCGTTCCACCTTACATTCTTATGGCAAGTCCCCGCACCAAAAGGGTGCAATCCTTAGTATGTTTCTATTGCACGGGATACTATTCTTGATGCATCCGAATCGTCTATCATTTTTTCTTGAATTGTAATTTCCTCACTAAAAAAAGTAGTGAAAGCGGACAGTAAAAAGAAAAGTTCTGTCCCGCAAGTCCCAAATTTACCTATGTGTTGAGTTTGGCCGGACTTTTATCCACCATTTGCTTTTACGGCTTTACCGCTGTCACTTCTCAGCAATAAATACAGTTTGCCGATTGAAACTGTAAAGAGTCGCGCTGTGCTGTGGCACCAGACTTGCAGCAGACACTGGCACTGACGTGAGCGTCGTCTGCATTCACCTAGGCTCGCTTATTTAACCACTTGTGTGTGTCAGGAGCTCAAACACCCAACGATTGGTGGTCCCAGCATGTTTTTCCAAAGTCGCTCGTAGAAAAACTGAGTTTTAGCTGAATCAACACTCTAAACAGCTCTTTTTTTTCACGCCTTGAACTAGCGTAATTCACCCAATGGCTGCTGTGTCGTTCCCCCAAGTTTAAAAATTATTTTGCACATGTTCTCATCGGAGTGTCTGAAATGCGCAACACGAAAGTCAATTCTGCTGCTCCGTCTGAACATGTGCCCGATTGCACATTCTGAATCTGGTTTCATTGAATCCTGGTCCTTATTTCGCGGCTATGATGATTTGCATACGTTGAATTGAAAAAAAAAATACATGGAGATTTTTGTAGATTTTTTATCCCAGGTATTATTTGCCTATGCAGGTTGCTGGTGTCCTACAGAAGGTGCGCTGAAGTACGTCAGAAAAACGGCGGGTAACGTTAAGACTCCACACTGACCCTTGCTCCCCCTCTTGTTACTAATACGGGCTGCAACTGTACTTTTCTACCTTATATCTGTTTTGAAACCACTGTAACCTCGTGCCGGGGAATTCCGGGCCTCTACCGAGTCCCAAGGAACTTCGTTATTCTCTCGTATTGCCTGTTTCTTTATTAAAAAAAATTCGTAAATTAATTGCAACCAAACGCAAACGCAGCTTAGCGAAAGATCTAAAATACGAGCTTGGATAGTCTCAAACCACTTTTTCTCTCTGAATAATCGACTCGAGCCATCAAATTGTGGTTTAGGTCATAATGTCACAAGTCACAATATAACAAGACACACGCAGTAACGAAGATTGGAAATTTTATAAAACCCATTTGCTCGTCTTTACGGCAACAGTAGTCAGTAGTTGTGCGAAAATGGGCCCTGTGATGTTCTCTGAGTCCTCTTCTTGATCTAGCCCTCCGATACAGTGAATTGTGCAACATTTTATTTTTTCAAACGTGTGGAATCACTTTTTAGGTAAACAGAATAATTGAAAGGCTTTGAAATATTGGGCTCCGAGGTAGCCGTAATACGCAATACATTGATTGGCCAGGTAACAACAAATATGGTACGCTCTAACGCAGATTCGTTGCTGGTGCTCAAGTAGGCTTCAATTGATTCGTTTTACTGATTACGGGGAAAACAACTATCATGCTCGCTCTTCTTGAGATACGGCCCTCCAACTCGAATCAAATGTCTGCCTATAAGGAGTTGTCCACAGGGTACGCTCCATTGTGTGAGTAACACCATTTTAGGCTTTGCCGTACAGAAACAGATTTATTTAGCATTCATTTATTTCACGAGTGCTACCAGACCTATTGCCAGGCCTTAGGCAGGGCTGGGCATTTGGTACAAACAAAGATCAAACAGTATAGTAGACAACGAACAGAAAATGCACAATAATCATTAGGTCACTGGAATTCTTCTAAACGTGCCTATCGGGATACAAAAGCTTTATTGGCCTATCTAGAAGCCACAAGTCTTTATCAAACTTTATAAATAGTTAAAAACCTACGTGTTCTCCTTCATCACTATGATCATCATTGTCATGTCATTCATCTGGTGTAGTAAGCCATGCGCTTAGCTCGGCTAACATCGCTCGCCTTATTAAAGATTGTTCTCACTCTCTCTAATCAGTACAGAAAATGTTTTTCCTTGCGAATTCGGAACACCAAACGATCAAACAAGAAAGCATGCAATGAACGATACCTGAACAACTTTCCGCACAATTTTGTTTCTTGCCATGATTTGACGAGAAAAGCCGAAAGGTGAAAGCTGTTGTTTATTCCCTAGTGTATAAGTAAGTGATGAAACCGTGGGACAATCAACAATAGGGAAGGGTAGCGCGTTCCATTCGGAAACAGTGCGGGAAAAAACGTTTTTAATGGCGTTGGTCCTCCACAAAAAATCTTTAACCTTTTTATTGTTATAAGAGAGCGTGCATTGGTGGCTATCCGGCTGATTGTATAATGTTTTATCTATTCTGAATTGACGGTTGTAGAGTAAGTAAACATTTTCATTCCATCTCGGTAACGCCTTGTTCTAAGATGATCACGTTCTGCAGCTTTTAAGAGAGGTTACGAGGACGTGCGCCAGCAGTACAAGTTGTAAATAAACCTAGCTTATTTTCTTTGGACTTTCTCAAATTTATTGATGTAAGTTTGAGTATGTGGATCCCAGGCAACCGAAGCGTACTTTAGAATAGTACGGATGATTGTTGTCTTTGCTAAGAATTTAAGTCGACGCGCTTCCGAGAGCTCACCCCAAGAATCCCACTTTATTCATTTCTATATTGTAAATGTATGTTACGTGGTCCTTGAAGTTAGGATCTGATGTAAATATTACTCCCAAGTATTTGTAGGAGGACCCGACAGACTGAAGTGGCTTGTTAATTCAGTAAGTGAAGGCTAAGTGATTCTTTTTTTTGGTAGTGGTAATTAAAACTGTCTTTTTAAAAGAAGAGTAATCTGCCAAATTTAGCACCAAGGTTTTTTCGTTTAGATAGCGATGTGTTTAAGTCCTCCTGATCGATTGAATTGCATACAAAACAGTCCTCTGCGCAAAGCTATATCTTGATGCGTATGTCGCTTACAATGTCATTTATAAAGACGAGAAAGAGAAGCGGTCCTAATCCTTGCGCAATGCCTGGGTCCACATGGTGGGAGGCAACCAACCAACCAACCAACCTGAGTCCACAAGTGCTGATGTCGATGCTGCATCGTTGATGTGAACATATTGTTTCCGTAGCGACAGGTATGGTGTAATCCAGTTAAGTAAGGTATTCTTTATTATAGGTTTTGTTTAAGCAGTAATTAGAAGTCGGGGACGCGGTCGAATGCTTTTTGAAAATTTAGAAATATTACGTGAGTTTGGCTTTGCTCATCTAGAGCGGTCACTATTTTGTGAACTGTTTCCACGAGTAGGGGTACGGTTGAGAATCCTCGCCGGAAGCCATGTTGCCGTCCGTCAATTATTGCGTTCTCGATTAAAAAAGGTGGAAATCAATTTGAAAATTATGTGTTCAAGGACACAGATGAACGGCGGAAGCGAGTCCATGGCCGTGGTTGCCCGAAATGAGGCTGACGAATTTAAAGTCACGCGTGTTTTTTTCGCGATGATGATCATCACTGACGCGTATCCAGCAGGAGATTAGACATGCTCCCGAGCCCGAGATAATCGATAGGTGAACAATAATAGGTCCGCAATCCTTACACCTTGGTTTTCTATCCACAGTCAATCCTTTGAAAGCAGTCGTCGAATTTGTTACTTTTTTCCATTTCCATCTGTGCATGCGCCGGCTTGCAGCTGTCAGCGCAGCCTGTCGTCGCCAAGGTGAAGCAGACGACCCCAAACTCTGCACCCAGCTCGCTCAAACGTATGCAGCCTCGCAGGTCTGTAGAAATCGTAGCAAGAGTGGAGTCATGCCAGGCAATTTTAAAATTTTGTACGCTGCGGGAGCTCTGATGCAGCGATGCGAGTCGTGACCTCAACTGAGTCTTCCGCTTCTCTTGGGCTGTATTTTCTGTAATTGCCGTTCCTAGTGAGCGCATTTCTTTATTTGTGTCTGCTCGCAATGCGGTTGTTCTGCTTCTTCCCTAAGCACCGCTTTCTCCTAGCAATAGCGAGAAGTGGTGAGCAAGGGCGATTCAGCGTTTTTATTTTCAAGAAGACGAAACGACTCATATTTTCGTTTGGCGGAAGCCTCCCGGAGTAGTTCTATTGGTAGTAGCCGGCTTTCAGGAAGGTCCGGTAACGATTCACCTTTCATGAAGTCGGGAACAAAGATGTGCTAGTAACATTAGGGTGGAGCCTCTACCGTTCCCTTAACGTCCTTTACTTCAAGTGTCTCGTCGTCTGCCTGGACGGACGCAGCCGAGTTGGTCTTGCCTGCGGCAGGCTACGGCGCAGGCAAGTCTTTCGGTAGGGCGGTCGATGATACTTTATTGTTTCGGATAGGTCAACCCCTCGTTGACCTATCCGAAGTGCCATCGTTGACAGACACTTTAGAGACTCTAGTACACGAAATGCTCAGGGTATTGGTCGTTATCGTTGTCTCGTGTTCTGGTAAAGGCAACAATCACTTCCCCGCGTCGCACGCGGGGTTGAGCGAAACGTGTTCTTGCTCCGCCTTCCTAGAGCAGTTGACCGACAGACGCGTTCCTGTCGTCGCGTTATCATTGTTCGAGGTTGCTGTCGTCGTGATGTAGGAAAAACTGTACAGTGCGTTTTCGCATCGTTTTCTCTGACTGATGGACGTTATTGTCGACGTATCTGCCCCATTCACGTTGTAAGTACCTAGAACGTTCGGGTGGCTGTGGACTGTCGTCTCGACATGGTACCGACACCTCTTGCCCCCGCATGGCTTATCGTTGATAGTCGAAACCTGCAGCTTCGGCACGACAATTTCCGGGGTTGATGGGCGTGAGCCGCAGTGACAGGGGTCGTCTGGATGGATTGCTGGGCGAACACTGTTCAACGGTTGAGGGTAATCTGGCTTGCCGGCAGTGCCGTTTTCTTATGTCTCATGCCGGCCATTTTTGGACGCTTCAAAGCAGAGCGCAGCTCGTTGATGGCGCGACGTATATTTCATTGGTACGCCAAGGCTTCAAAGTAGTGCTGTTCAAGTTCGTCCCGTTCAAGTAGCTCTATGATTATCCGGTCAGTCTCGCAAAGTTCGCGTCTTTGATCGCAAACAGGTCAATGGCCATTCGCAAACCATGCGAAAATAGAGATGGGGCTTGCAGTAGCTCTGTCGCGGCCTTGAGCAGTCTCGTCCAGCACCACGAATGATGCGTTGCTTCCGGCGGAGCTTATCTATTGCAGACTTACGGTTGGCCATCACTTCATTCGTCGGTGGGCATCCATAATTCGGTTAAGGCCAGCCATGGCGTCCTCCGGCTGAGGGCTGGGCTAGACAGTTCATGGCGGTCAAAAGCGGTCAAAATCACGATGTTCTATGAACCTCACGCCGGAGGTCATGTCGGTGGTCTTCTTCGTAGCGCGCGTTCATTCTCCCGTGCTTAGCGGCACCAAAATATTAACGGAAGAACGACGGAAGCGCGACCGCGGCCATGGCTGTCCCAAATGGGGCTGATGACTTTAATGACACGCCTGGTTTTTTCACAATGATGATCATGACAGGTGCGCACCCAGCGGGAACTTTAACAAGGACCTTTGCGTTGCGCAAACACAGACGAAAGATATGGGCGTGTACGATGCGGGTGGAGACGGATTTTTTGTTTCTGGTATGGGAATGATTTTTGCGTGGTTACATTCAACTGGAAGTCTGCGTATGACAATGAATTCATGAATAAAAAGGGTAGATACTCTGAACAGCACTCGGCACACCGGAAAAGAAACTCATTCGGTATTACATCAGCACTGGGCGATTTTCGTGCGTACAGATAAAAAAAGGACTAGCACACCTTCCATGGAAATTCCGCAATCATCGATCGGTATAATGTGTTCATATTTAGGGAATTGTGGGCTGATATCGTCATCACGTGTGACCCGAGAGCATAAGTACCGATTAAGCGCATCAGGAGTTTTAGCACAGTCGGTTAACAAAGTTTTTTCGATGCTGATTTTGGGTGTTCTTTCCTTTTTAGGCGATAAGTGCTGCCAGAGCTTTCCTGGGGCTGAGACGAGGGAATTCTTTAGTGTTATTTTTGTCTAGTACTCTTTTGCGTTATTTCAATTTATCACCTATTATGTGCGTAAGCCAAGAAACATATCGCTCGTGGGACCATTTTGGCGTTGGTTGTGTTGTTTACTTGCCTTTTTTAGCTTCCAAGCAATTTGCACCATTTCTTTTGTGACCGAAGGATTGTGCTTCCGCAGCGCTTTTCGCTTCACAGGGACAAAATAACGGACGCATTTGATTCATTAATTATGAGGTTTAACGCGACTATGCTGCATAGGCGATGAGGCGTGCCGCAGAGAAGGGCTCCGGATTATTTTTGACCACCTAACAATCCTTAACGCGCGCCCAAAGTTCGAACACACGGATGTTTTCGGTTTTTACCTCTATCTGAAAACGAACGCATTTCAAAACCAGTAACGCGAAGAAACCCCGCAGTTCGTTAATAGAATATTCACTTGATTTACACATTGTATCAGGAAATTCACAAAAAACAGCCATCTAGTGAGTCCAGTATATCAGTCACTTGCAAGCGGGATCACTGGGACCATTCTTTCTTGTTTTTCTGTTTGTGGGGCAAAATTTACTTCGAACCAAAGGTGCACAGTTTCATGGTCTCTTATGCCTTCGAACTCTCAATTTAAAGGTTCCGACGCACGACGGCTGCATTTACAAGGAAAATGTTCAGAATTCATAGCGTATTGTTTCGAATGGAGGTAAGTTGTTCACAAATTGTGAGAGGTTGTGAAGTACTACAATATCACCGAAAGGTTCAGAGGCACTTTAAAGGAGACCAGAGAAATGGTTATTCCTGTTCACAGATGGAACATTAAAATCGCCCCCAAAAAACATACCTCAGCGCCTATTTCTATAGGTATACACGAAGTCGTTAGGATTTTCTAAGAAGGTGTTGTCGCTGTTTGTAGGCCGATAGACAACCCTCCTAGTCGTAGGTTGAACTCATCAACAAAAATTTTTACAACGACCCATTCAACTCCTGTAATTTCAGGCAGCCAAGCAACACGCAACGTTTCTTGAAGAGAATTGCAACGCCGCTGCCAAGCGAGTCCCTGTCACGTCTTCAGAATGCGTAACCGCGAGGAACTATTCCAGAGCCGGTGATATCACTATGCAAGCACGTTTCCGTTATTATTACGATGCTGTTACGATGTTGTCTAACTCGCCAATTTAGTTCACTATGCTCCGGGCATTTATGTTATACACCGGAAGTCTTGTTCCTTTTTTAACGCACCAATGGTGTCATTGTTATCTTTGGGGGTTTTAGTGCCGCGAAATTACAGGTATTCTTTCAGTCTCATTACTGTCCCATCAAAAAGATTGAATGTGAACCTTAATTTCGTCGTACTGGAGCCTTACTTTGGCGCCTGCTTTTCTCTCGTCTACCATGCAGTCCCAAAGGTGCTTCTTTGCCTACCGCGTCGCTGCCGAAAAATCTTCCGAGATGGAAATATTCTTCCCTTGAGCTTGTGGCAGGTACTACGCACGTTTGATTTGTCCCGGTGATCAATGAACTTCAGAATGATAAGCGGGTGCTTCTTTGCCTGTTTACGGACTATCCTGTGCAGTCTTTCAACGGGAGATACTTGGACGCCTAAATGTTTAACAAATACGTCTTCATTTAGCGTAGACAATAATCTACCCGGTGTTTCGTCCGCAGGTTCTTTAATGCCACAGACTATTAGTTAATTTGGTCGGCTTCTGTCTTGGAAATCAATTAGCTTCTTTTCTAGATTCTTTATTATTAACTAGTCGTACATGTTGTGGAAGCGTTCTCCGAGTAACGCTTGCTTTGCTGCTATAACTCCTGCATTCGCAAGTTTGAACTGAGTGGTATATAATCGCTTCATCAAGTACTTTTGGTCACCAAGAAGTTCCTCAGCATCTTTTCAGTAATGTCCACACAAACAGCAATGAGAGCAAATTTTTTAGCGTACAAGCGGGACCTTGAAAGGGGGGCAGGGCACGCCAGCTGGACAAGGCAGCGGTTAGTGGGTTTAACCGAAGAGTACGTGTCATTAACCTGCGTGAGTAATTACAACGGTGCTGTCATGGCTCGCACGGGGGACCAGCTTTCGTGCTCACTGAAGGTATCCCGGGGAGGCGGCTGTTGAAGCAGTCGGGTGGAACGGAGGATGAGTGTCATTGTTTCCGGTGGAGGCTTGTCAAAGAACCCAAGAGCGGCAGCGGTCGCACTGCGTAGTATCCACAGGTCAACGAAGCGGGGAGTGCGGGGATGACGCTGCTGGTCGTGTAATGAAGGGCGCCGGCAACCGCAGTCCCCGATTGAAGAATCTGCATGAACAACCAGAACGGTATTGTCATGGCTAAGGCGTGTGACCAGCTGGCGTGGCCTTGATGTCTGGTTTTCGACTCTTCTAGTGTTCGTGAAATTGTTTGTTCAATGATTGATTGTTTCATTCATTGCCTTCTTAAATGACTCCAATAATAGGGTTTACTAGCCATTTTATCAAGGGTTGATCTAATACACCTCTGGAAACAAGCGATACTCTTTGAGTACATAACACGATATTAGCCCTCACCATATGTGCACAGATATCTTGTGGTTCACCGTCCTAGGGATTCTACTCTGGTATCCCTTACGCATACAGCCTTTCAACATTTATTTTTGTTTTATTTTGCCCCAGCCCTTCACTCCCACCGAAATACAGTGCGATATAGAAAAAAAGAACATTATTGCTTGAAGCCCAATCTACTCGCCCTGATGACGTAAAATTTTTGCGTACATATTATTGCGTCCAGGCACGGTTCCTATTTCCGCGAAACGAACACCTTCACTTTAGAATGGCCTTTTGCGTATTGAATTTGCCATATTTCAATTTACTTGTTCTTCGATTTGTTCTTCCAGTCTCGTATTTGTGATATGGCTGTACCGGTTCTTCAAGAGGACGCTGTGCATGGCCTACATCATGATACGGCACGCAGCGAGGCCTCGCGTGGGTGTTCTTTCCGCCTCATAAGAATATGGGGTCCCAGCGATTTGTATGCTATCAATCCTGCAAGCGCGCCTCAATGCATTAACAAAAGCGGGGCAGCGTTATGAACGTGGCACATGGCCACGCTGTGGATCGCATCATAAATATTTATGGCTATCCTGACAAGAAAGGCAACGCGGCACTTTCTAAATTTCCATTTGGAATTTCGAGTAGGGTTGCTGGGTTGCTGGTGTGCGCTTCTTGTTTCGATCGGGTGGCGTTCTTTTCATAGCTTCGTCTGGTGCCCTATATTTTTATACTCCCATTTAATTTTTTTCTCTTCGATATGTCACGGCGGTATGATATCCCACTGTTGTTCTGTTTGAAAGCTGTATCACAAAGCTTTATTTAGTCTCTGTGCCCCCAAAATATCGCTTTTGCTTTTAGTCGTTTATGCTTTTGAGATGAATATTACGTTTGCATTAAACTTTAATTTGCTCTTCGTGCATTTTTGGGAAAATAGACTCGATATCCCCTTTCATATGCCAGAAGGTAGGCGCGTTAGAGATTTTACGTAAGCTCCCCTTGTGATTTTTTTAAAGCTAAGAGTAACTTGTTTTATCGTCAGCTGTTGTTGTCGGCGGATATATATTTGATGAGTTTCGGATATCGTTAGTGAGGATCAAGCTACACCACTAAAAAGCAGAAGTATGATAATACTTTGCGGAGCTGGTTTGAACATGTGTACCAGACAATCCATGAAAGGCGTCAATATTGTAGCGAAGCTAGTTTTTAATTCCGCCATTGCTTTGTCAGAGATATGACATCCTTACCTACTTCGAAGAAATATTGTTTCTGCCGTTTCTGTTAGTAAATTTTCCGTAAACGCTACTCAATTGCAGAGTCAAAGGAATTCAATGTGGTGACTACGTTTCCGGCCACCAACCTGCGTTGTATTATTTAAGTGCGGGATGTTACGTACACACACATTTTAGAACGAACAGTATTCTTTCTGTTGAACTACATGAACCTTTACTACTTCAGATATGCATGACGTCACAATGTCTACAGTGATGTCCTTGTGTCGCAGTTGCCATAAATATTGTCAAATGCTGTTTACAAACCTATCCCCAGAGTGCAACAATCACTCGAAACTCCACAGAATTGTGCGCTTTTCTCCCGGTTCCGAGAGTAATCAGCATTCTGTGTGGTAAAGCAGTGGAAACTGGCGTCGTCCTTCACTTTTGCATTCATTGCGTCAATTTTGTCGCCTTCGCTCATGTGAGTGGATGAACCCTGTGTGTGCTTGGGCTACTGAGTTCACCCCAGGGTATTCTTTTTTCATCATCGGGGCTGTAAACTTCCGAGTTCGTTTTTAAACTGAATTACGCTAAGCGTCGTTGGCCGCTAGCGGCAATACAGGCCGGACAGCTGGCTAAACCAAAACAATCCATAAACTTTCCTTGAGTGGTCACACAGACTTTCCTTTCTTCGTTTGGTTGTGTCTTTCTTTCGTTTTCTTTCTGTTTCCTTCTTTTTCCTTTCCTTCTTTTTTTTTCTTTCTTCTTTCGTTCTTCATTTCCTCCTCTCCCCTGCTTGACCCCACAGCTGAACGACAGCTAAGACAAACCCGCCGGACAGCCTACCTCGCGGCTATGGCAAAACTTTTCTGTGATCCCTACCGTCCCTTCGCACAAGTTCTGGAGGCGGTAAACTTTAACAATACGACGAATTAAGACGGGGCGGTGCATTCAGTTTTTTAAAGCAAAGATCTAGACCAGCGGGTTCACAGTCGCGGAAGATATGACCTTCATTTGACCGCAGCTGCACTGTTCTGTTGGAAGCGCACCACGTGACTCGCCTCGCGTAGCTCCGTCGACGGTCACTTCGGCAATCGCGTTCGCTAGCCACCCTCCGCCGCACCCGCTGCCAATGCTAGTGTGCCGCATGCGCTCTCCCCAGCTGGTTCGCCGCCTGACCACGTGAGTCGCCGCTTGCACGAGCGTGACTATGGATGAGAGCGATGCCGGTCCTCCGCTCTGAGCGTCGCGCTTGAGCTGGCATCGCGCAGTAGCTGGCTTTGAGCGGTCTTCGGCAAGCGCGTCTCACCACAACTCGATACCGCCCGGCGAGCTGCTTCACTGGAGGAAAGCCAAGCGCGCGAAGGAACACGCATTAAGCCGCCTTCTCCCTTACCTTTCGTGTATTGAGGGTTATGTCAATATTAGTTTATATTGCGGTCGGCAGCATCTGATTTAAAATCTGATGCAGAAGACCTGAAACTGATGGCTAATTTGAAACGGTTCCCTTTTCCTAATGACCTAGAGTGATTCTGCAGTGCAGTGTTGAAGCCTACACGTGTGCGCCGCCTGCAACCACGCGTCCACACAGAAACAGAACAGGAGCAAACTTCACTGAATTCCGGCAAAGCGATTTACCCATGGCTCATGTCTATAATGGTTTTACACGCACAGAAGTCGTTTACGAATATGGAAAAAGTGATTTTTAATGCTTCTTAACCTTGGTTCGACAGTTCTGCGTTTCCTTTTGAGATTTAACATCATTTGTTTCCCGCCAGTAGTGGCTCCATCACAAGAAATAGTCGAATTTACGAAAGTAACGCCATCATTTGTGGCAGTTCCTGTGATGACTTCACTACCCCTGGCAGAAAAGTGATTTAATCGTGTTCGATTAACAGGAAGGTGGTAGGAAAACGTGGGGCAAGCTGTACTTTTAAATAAGGCTCCACCACATTTTCTATAGCTTGAGGTCCATTCTGTGTTTTTCGATATTTTCTTGTGCAATCCTAAATTTTTGCGACGAAGTTCGCATGTAGAAGCACAAAAAAAGCTGTTTGGGAAGCAATAAGGTATTTTGAGTAGAGTAAAAGCTGCACTGTCTGCATCGCATTATTTGTGTGTTCCTTTAGGCGTCTATATTAAATATTACTGAGCCTATTTAGGGAATCTTTTATTTAAAAAAACAGCCAGTCATGGGTGCGACAATGTTATCAAGCTCCGAATCACGTAGTAGGTATTGGTGTCTGTTACTGACGCTAAACTCAAATTTAAAATTTTGGGACACCAACCAGCAAAGGCGTACTTGTTTCAAAAATTCAACTTTGTTATTGTTATTCTGATTTTCGCGGGGAGGCGAGTTTACCAAAGCAATATAGAACGAATAGGTAGCAATTGGTGCTGCACCATTTTAAAAGTTCTGAAGGTGAAGTCTCTATTATAGCAGGCGTACAACAACGCAAAGTCAATAAAAGCCAAACCGTCTTAGACGTCACAGACGCTGAGAAAGTAGCCCCGTTCTGTTGTTCCTGGCTCCCCAGTGCCAGGAAATTCACTAAGCTTACCCAGCTGAGACGGAGCATATATGCCATTAAACATATTATCGGTTAATCACTAAAACCTCTTTTCCCGTGTTTCTGTAGCTGTGTGGGCTGATTACGTTCAAACAGCAGGACGTCCCGTCATGGAGGTTTTTTATGAAGCTGGAATACCAGGGGCGGCGAGGATTCCTTTCTCCTAAGAATAGCAAATGAAAAGTACACGCTTACAAAAAGACAAACCACTTCCTTCGCTGCTTTAATTTGTTACGCAGCCTTGTACGCAGCGAGCGCCAAAGGCGGATGGGTTCATGGGGCAGAGACTGCTTCTAACGGGGGGCTCACATCACGCTCTGCAACGCACGATGGCTCTTTATCTGTTTTAATAAAGGCTGTAGAGGATACGTTTTGTATACGCCATCTTTAATATGTTCGTGACGAAGTTGGTTGAGAAACTTTCGAGGGGAGAATGCAAGAGAAAATGTATCACAGCAATGAGGTTTAGATGCAGGAGTGGATCCTTATTCCAGAAAGCCATCAGGCGACCGCATCTTCATGGCCCCGGTTACCAAGAACGTTTGACCATCTAGGCTACCGGTGGTCATCAGTACTTCCGCTGCTCAGGGGAGGGGAAATTACTAACAGGTGGTTGTTTGGGGTTTTTTCTGCATTACACAATGATGCGTCTGACTGTGTCGAATTGGTTACCGTAATTACAGCTGGTATAAATAACGTTAACGCAACGCTGTCGGGCATGCCAACTATTATACCATGCTTATATAGCATTTGCTCTGCTGCTATAGGAATTCTACGAAAGACAGGTTTTTCGATATTTGTCCAAAGACGTGCTTTTGAAAGAGAGCAAAACTCCCCCTTTTGGTCCAGGGGCTACCAAAACACGCCGTGCTAAATAAAGGGTGCCAGAATTTTGGCACAAAACGGCAGGCACAAAACCCGTCCTCCTAAAATTGATGCCGCACAGGTGGACTGGAAGTCGCTGTTTGCTTCAATCCGTGGCGAAAGCAATGTAACAAATAACAAATACCGGTATTGTAACAACTGTGACCACTAAGGCAGCAACTGTACAATGTGTTGCATCCAACTTCACAAAAAAAACATTCATACGAAGCAAATTTTCGAATATCTACTGGCGTTGCTCTCAAGATACCATATGACAAATTAATACAAATCTGAAAAACATTCACATTCCGAATATTTTTGCTTCTCGGATAGCAGCCCGCCTATTGAACCGCCAACAGCTTTTAAAAACTAACTGCGACCAATGTCAATGTCTTTCTGTCTCCTCAGGGTTTTCCCCAGGGTAGTGTTTTGGGACCATTGCTTTTTCTGTTGTATAATGACAATTTAGTAACAGTTGATGAACCTAATGTTCAGTTTATATCGTTCGCTGACAACTATGTATTGTTTCGAGAAGCCACAAGTACTAATGGTAAGATCTAACTCAACAAAATCATTGATGACGTGTGTAAGTGTTGTGTAGAATGGGTTATGAAATTGAATTTGGAAACAAAGTTTATATCTTTGTGTGACGAAAAAGAAAAACCGCAGTCAACATGTGTGTAAACTAGGATCGTCTTCACTCATACCGGTTCACAGCTATAAGTACCTAGGCGCTACACTCACAATCAACTTATCATAAAACTTGCACATAGATAAAAATTTTGCTTATCTGCCTTCCGGAAACTATGCTTCTTAGGATACAAGCAACGAAAGTCCCCTCCAAACGTTAAGCTCCTTAACTGTTTTTGTTTTATTGGACGGAAAGTGGGACAATGCGAGTATCGTGTGGAACCCCCATACCAAACAAAACATTAAAGAACTTGATAGGATTCAACTAAAGGCCATTCGGCAGCAGTCTATTCTAAGTTTTTTGACCAGAGTCTCCTTCAGACCTAATGCTAGCTAATAATACTTCTAGCCTTCAGGATCGAAGAAAGAAGTCCCGCCTTGATTTTCTGTCTCCCTTATATAATCGCAAACATGACCTTGATCCAGACCTTTTTCTTTTTCTCCGACCAACTTTTTTTCAACAACCAACCAACCAGACATGACCAACGAAACGCAGTAACTCTGTACTACGCGAGAACGGGCACATTGAAATATTCCTTTCTACCGCGAAGTATTTCAGACTAGAACCATGCAGATAACTAAATCATGTCCTTCCGGTACTGGATGACTGTGTGTATGTTTTATGGTATTGCTCTTTGCGTTGTACCACGCCCTCGTGCTTGGACCGATCTGAAGAAACAAATTGAAGAAACAAATTCAATTCAAGATTTCACTAATTCATGCAGGCACTACGTTATAACGCCATCTGTTGAAGATAGAAATTACTTCTTGTGCTGCAAGGTCTTCAGGCAGTTTACTCGTGCATTCGTCGCATGCAAATGTAGTCGTCATACCCGCCAGGCAGAGTTAATTGAAACGCTTAGCCTATCTGGGTATATGAGTTTACGCACGCGCGTAGGGGGGGGGGGGGAAGGGGAGGGGGCATACGAAACTGGGTAATACACAAATTGTTAGGTGATGATACATTGCCTTGTATGTCAAGATTGCAGCAGTGGCGAGTTTAAACAACGTGCTGTAAAAAGTTTTTCGGGCCGTAAGACCAAAAAGGTTCAGATGCAGTGAAGCGGAGATTTAAGCAGAAATGCTGCGTCTCGAAACGGAATGTGTAGAAACTCCAAGCATGGATATTGGGAAACGTTTTCGCCTTCAAACTACCACTTTATTTCTCAAGATGTAATTAATGTCCAAAAGAGGTATTTGACTGATTGAGAGAAAAAAAGAAAAATTAGTACCCTGCTTCGAACTTTTCTCCTAGCCCTTACTCAATATTCCCCGCCCACGTCTTATTCGTGGGACCAAAAGACGAGTAGCGTGGGTGGCACCGAAAGTTAAATGCTCATTTCAAGAAATATCGAAATTAGTGCCGCAGTTTTCCGTAAAGAATGGCGTTGAAAAAGTGGAATGGCCAATTCACCAATCTTCGCCTCTACAGTACTAATTACTCCTTCCAAGCGTTTGCCCGACGTAGATTACAACAGGCCACGCAGTTATATCGATTGTATACGCCTTGCTGATTTCTGATACGTAGGACGTCTGTTTGAAGAGTGGCTCAGGCGTGAGCCGCCTTCATTATAGACATTGCCAGACTGCCGTTCGCTCTTCTCCACCCTAGAGGGTAACAGGGTCTTCCATGTGAAGGCGACCTAAAAACGTCATATAGCAGAGTCGGAGTGTTTCCACTGTAGAGTGTAAATAAAACTTGTTCTGTAATGGATTCACTCTAAAGGTTCCCCCGCATTCGGAAGAATCTGTTAGCTGACCAAACAAGCCCTGGTTCCAATTTAGACCCCTCGATCAGCTGCCGAGACGCCAAGCAGTGTGTGCGCTGGCCCAGCGGGTGTTCTCTTAGATTTGCCGGAGGCACACTCATTGATCGTCTGCAAGTTCGACGAATTATATCAGTACGCGCCCAGGCCAACGTTACATAGAATAAATATCTTTCGCTCAAGCAAGCAGGATATCCTAGAACAGCTGTTCTCCTTGGGAAGGCTGGAAACTTTTGCAAGTACTTGGGAAAAAAAAGCGACGGGGATGGCATGCAAGAAAAGGGAGGAGAAAGTGGAAAAAGTGTAAATTTGACAGAAACTTTGCAATCAACATATTATAAATGCTCAATTGAAACCACAGCGGGGACAGAAGTTCGTATCTGGAGGAAATTGATGCACACAGGCGCAGCCCGTTTATAGTACTTCCTACCTGTAATAAATAATGACTTCACGGCCAAGGGCAGGAGTACGGGCAACAATACGCAGACTTCTGAACCAAGATAAAGTAATGATTACTCACGGCGTAGTTTTTTGTCTATTTATAAATCAAGTACTTCGCACCTGATGAGCAACGCACTGCGTAACGTTCAATTTCTATTTATTCTGTTTTATATCCCAGTTATTATTATTAATATGGTACAATCACTTCTTCCATCTATACATATATTTACATGCTCCTACTGCTGTTACTATAGCCTCGAACTTTCTCGATGAAAAAGGACAGAGCGAAATAAGCAAAAAAAAAACGCGAAAGATGTTGGGAAAGTGGCGTCAGGGGCTCTGTTCGAGAAAGTACCGACTGCAGAATTAGACCTAGCTTGAGAAATTGCCTCTCGTTACTACAAATGTTGAATGCGGTAAATCTTATTATAACATTGACAGTTTTCGCAAAGCGTTTAGCGGTTCTCGTAAAACAGATTTGATGCATATAAATTCATGGAGCATGACAAACAAGCTGGATGACATGAATATCTTCTTTGAAATAATTAGGCCTGAACTTCACCTGGTGTTTTTTCTGAAACTTGGTTAAGTAAAACTGATACGAATCTATTCTTTAACGGATACCGATTCAACCACCTTTTCAAACAGGCCAGGAGCGGGGATGGAGTGGCAATTTACCTTAAAGAATTTATAGTGCATACGGTCATTGACGATTTTTGTACGAGTAATACCGATGTTGAATGCTTAACAATTCGTTTGTGAAAGACCAGAGCGTCAGTGGTTTATAGAACCCTAAATGGTCACAGGCAACATTTTAGTATTTTTATTGAACGACTCCTTCAGTTTAGTAGCAGGAATAACAGCTCTTTTGCAGTTATGTGAGGCATCAATATAGACATGAGTTCGGCGGATACGTGGTCTCTGGAAATAAAAAAAGTGTATGGGCATGTCATGCATATAGAAATTTCGTAGAACTACCGACGAGGGTATTTTATGGTAGTCCTACCCTGCTAATATCTGTCTTTTTAATATCAACATCGATGAGGTTCAGGCTGGCGTGCTTTCTTTTGATTTCAGTGATCATTTGCCTCAAACATTAAAATTTCAGCTTGTTTGACTTTGCTTCTTTATTGTACTGTACCAAAGACGGCTGCATCGTCTGTCAGGCTTGGACTGCTTTAATACCAACCTGCGTCCTCGTACTACTGAGAAAACAAAAAAATCTTTGAATCTTTGAATCTTTATTTGGTTGAGTTGGCGAAGAAAGCAGCGTCTCAAGATTCATGTGTCCATAACACATATAAAAATCTGAACAAATTCCGGTTGGTTGCCTTTCACCACTATACTTCTCATTGAAATTTCTGCTGCCCGCTTTAGCGGTTAGGTGCGATCAAACGTCTCCATTAGCGGCGAAGCATCATGTGGCTGCGAACAAATGTAAGAGTCGGCGCACCACTTATTGATGTGCGATACGGCTGTGGTTCGATATCTATCGATGTCAACAGGTACTCCCAGATTTACGTACAATGAGTTCGTCGGGGCTTGCCACGTCATTAACATAAACCATATGGTCACCAATATCTAAGAATATAGACCTAAAATTATACCCAGGCCGGTGGATCCGCCACTGGCGATGACAACAGCCATCAGAAGTTCAAGGCTGATTGAGCCCTTCCGTTTTGGCGGCGACGACAATATATCGATACCTAATTCTCTCATACATTCCTAACTAGTTGGAAACGCGGCAATGAAAGCTGCCGTGCAAGCTCAAGGTTAATGCCCAACACGAACGTTTTTGTGACGTTTATATACTGACCTCCTCTGGAACCCCCTTCCCCCAGCCCCCTTGCGGTCCTGGTGAAGAATATGTTTGAAGGCTGGGAAAGACTAGTGTCACTTCATGGAGCAGTTCTTGCTCGAGGCACCGCGCCAATGCGTCAGGCTAGTCAAGACCCAGCATTTGCTGCAAGAGAAGCCGAACGCAAGCGACAAGGCCGCCGAGACGACGAGAAACATTTCATCCCCTCCCCCATCAGCATTTGTAGTGGTTTACAACGCTCCGCTGGAAATCCACTTTCCAGGGCAGGATGGCGACCATTTTGTTTTATTTTCTAGTAAAGAGAGAGATGACTTTATTTGATGCCCGAGATGGGTTCTGAAGGGTGGACGACTTGGACTGTCTCCCTCCTTCTTCCGGCAGCCAGGATTCCTTACACTTAGAAGGAACAAAATTAAGACTGCAGAACAATGGGAGACTGTTCTGCTCAGCTCCACACCGGAGGAACAACAGACAGCAGTCCAGATGGCCGAATCGAATCCGCCGCGAGGTTTTCTAGTAAAAAGTTAAAAAAAAAATGATCCCCCAAAAAAAGCATAGGACCCCCTCCAGCCGAAGTACCGTAAAAGGTGAACCCTGGAAGCCTCCTGAAATGGGGGTAGTAAAGCAAGTATCTCCAAAAAATGTAGTGAAAAACTATCATGCAATACAAACATCAAAATAGATATCAGGAATGGAGGAAGGCCAGTGCTTTCGCTGTGGGTATGTTCAGCAAGATTTGCGTATTTTTCGTATGGAGCCATTCACCTGGGAAATCTCGTTCGACGTAATGGGATTCGAGGCTGGATCCTGGCTTAGCCGTCGCCGAACCTAGACATTGCTCGAACTGAAAATTCCTGACTACGCTGTACCTGAGCCCGTCTGCTACTTTTTAGTTTTCTTCGTCAGAGTTTCCCTATCTATTGCTATTACTCAGCCCTTGTCATGCTATTTTGCCATCAGCCGAGATCGGTACCTTTTTTTTACAACTTTCACGGTAGTTTAGACACAATATTTTGCGTTTGAAAGGCGCTCGGTTGTGTTGTCTTTTTATTACTGTCGTCTTTTATCTTGTTCATGAGGAAGAGAAAAACATTACAAAAGGCACGAAAAAATTGAAAACAACCTAAGCGCTTAAAAGTGTTCTCGTTGCAAGAGTTCGCGTGTGTTCATTATGCCTCCTATTTTGAACGTTGTTCCAGTCGGCGTTTCAGAGTTTGCCTGGGATATTAAGGCCATCATGCGGGAAAGGCACCATTTTGATAAACGACCTTGAGGCGTGTATTTGCGCCGGGATTGGCTATATACCTGAGGGTTTATTTTCTACCCTTCAGAAAACATGTTCGGTGCACCCAGGACGCACAAATTCGGTCTAACCGTCTCTACGCCTAATGGAGATTGATTTATTTGTTTCGTTCATTTGCAACATGCTCATGGTTGATGCAGAAGTTGAATAATACATAAATAGGAGTAATACGATAATTCAGTAGGTTGAAATAACGTTGGAGATAAAAAAAAACAGCCAAAATTAGCTGCAAGAAAAGAATATATTTCCGAAAACTAAAGGGTTGCCGCAATTTGGGACAGCAAATATAATATAAAACAGAAGATTGGTTGCAGAGGGGGTTCGGTGAAGGAAAGTAATTATAACAGGTGAAAATCAAGTGTGATGCAACATAACCCCGTCAAATGATCGAAATAAGGGGCTCTTGTCAGAAGAGTTTCGATTTCTTAATCCTGGGTATTGCGTATGGCTCTCAGCACAGGTGCGGTTGGGTGCAGCAGATTGCCGACGAGACCGGCAGCGAAAGGATTTTAAAAAGTGTCACTGTGGCAAAAGATAGAAATGTACATATACTAAGCCAAACGTGCGCTTGCGACACGGCAACGTTTCCCCGGGCGGCGTTCTTGAGCTCGGGATAAGTGGTTTCGGCAAATTCGGTGAGATTCTCAACGGCCTTTTTACACTTCGTTCAAAGGCAACCACCACAGCAGTTAATACCCGTTTAGTGTTTGCCGCTAAGAATAATCTAAAGAATTATAAGTACGCCTTTTTACTGCTGAAATTATCAGCATATAAATCTTCAAAACCCGCAGGCAGGTACAATATGTTAAAACAGGAAACGCTTTAATACACTCCTGCTTTTTTTATAGATGGCGTTATTTACCATTCCTTTATTAATAGAACCAACCACTTAGAGCTTACTGAACCAAAATATATTATTCGCGTAATAGAGCAGGATTTGTGAATATTCATTTTCAATATCGATGAATCAGCAATTCATTAGGAGCAAAATTGGTGTGCCCTTACTGCAGGGTTGTGGTCTCCATCTATTCGTTTTGGGCGATATATAGTGATTATTTTCCCTGAATATTTTAGTGATCAATATTATAATTGATTGGTTCGGTCAGCCTACACACTCTGTGTCCCAAACCCGAGCGTACGACGCCTAAAAGTACCATATAGTTTTTTTCATTATATTGTACAGCGCCAAATTCGTGTTAAAGTCGTCCGATTCATTCAGTTCGGTTCTATTCGCCCCGAGAACATTCTGGACCTCTCTTGAACGAAGAGGCGGTAACGCGATCACCCGCCAGCTCGCCGGCAAGAAAATACCAAAATAAAAACTCCGCCGCTCAGCTTTCACCGAACCTTCGAGTTCTTTCGAGGGGGCATGCGTGGTCTTGCCAGTGCTAAAGCGGGCCGATGATTCCAGAAGAGAGAAAGAAGGAAGCTGTTCGGACGACGGCGGCGGGCACGTTGTGTGTTGTGCCCCCTCTCTCTCCGTGCCGGCACAGTTATAAAAAGAGAAGCCGCGCTTAAGCGAACCAGCTACGTTTGGACGTCGTGATGTGACAACGGCTTCTGACAATTTGTGCACCACACCATCGGCGACCCGAGTCCTGGAGGACTCCAACCTACTCCCGGGCCTAGAATCACCGTGATCGTCTCGGACGGCCTGGCCTACAACGAAGCCACGCTTCCCAGGTAGCCGAATCGGCTCCGACCGCGGTGCATCGTCCGGCCCGGTCGGAGAATATTGTGGGACTCTATCTCTCATATGCATCAAACTGTTCGTCTCCTTTTTAGTTAACTGCTCTACTTCGTAATATCTATTTGTTAACGCTCCTCATTGTATCAATGAACTGCTTCTTGCATTTGTATTTGATCTAAGTTGTCTCTCATTAACGTTATCTTACGTCGTGCTTGTGCAGTGTGTTGCCCGTCTATGTATAAATCTTTGTGCTATTTTCGTTCAAGACTCTCATTCTTGCCGCTCTAGTCGGCGGAAGCCGCACATCAGACGGCCACCCCCTTCGTCACCTGTGCCCTGTAGATTCGGTGGGGTTGTTTGATCACTTTGGTCGACTCCCCACATCTTCTATTAGCGCACCCGAGTAAGGAAACGGTGACAATTTAGGTCGCCAGAAATTGTCACCGGATACATGAATTAGGCACTGTACAATAAAATGAAAAAAATTATACGGTACTTTTAGGCGTCGTACGCTCGAGTTTGTGACACTCTGCAACAATCATCATCATTGTCTTCTAAACAACTGAAGTATTACTCGTAGGCATTCCTGTAACAGATAGCTTGGTGTGGGTTTGTGCACAGCAGAGCAAAAGAAAGTGCGTACTTCCTTGTCTGAGCCCACCGAAAAACTTTCCTATACTAGAATGACAGGTACACTCGTGTTGGGACGGAAAATTGCTGCCAAAGATCCCATACACTAAGTCTCTCTGTAATCCATTTGCATTTTCGCAGCGTTTGTTTGTGCGAAACCAATAAATGCAGTAGATGCCCCATTATGCAAAAATTCTTGTGTTTAGGTACAAAGAGGATTGGGAGGAAGCCCTCGAAAGTGGCGAACTCTCTGTCCACCTTCTGGCCGTCCAGAGGGCCTGCGAAAGGGCGGAGGGCCACGGCCTTCCTGTCCCTACGTGGGAGCGGCCCGCAACTGCAACCCCAACGTAGTTCCTCAGGACCAAAAATAAAAGTTTTTGTCTGTCTGTTGGTCTATCTTCGGGGCCCTGAAGTTTGCTTATGTGCTTTCTAGGCGAACGCTTGGCAATACTTATTCAAGCCTGTTTGCATAACTATTCTCGGTTTTGTTTATTTGTGTTTTGGCGCGAATTACTCCACGGAGCTTCTTTTCTGATAACCAAAGTATGAGTCCGCTTCTTCTCTTTCATTTCTTCGTAGTACGGCACGATCTAAGCCGAGTAGCAGAATGGAACATGCCACAGCTTCTATAGAATCAGGGTTCTGCACGGCTGATGCGATCCTGTTCTACCCACGTGCTACCGCGTTCAGGTGTCACGCGGCACGCTCTATTCTGCAGCCTTTGAATTTCCATGTCATATTTTTGGGAGTTTTGTGAAGCGAGCACATTGTCCCTCAAAGCAGCCGATTCCTCAAAGCTGCCCCAGTGTGCTTGTGCCGCGATAAAAAACGGCAACTTTTCTTCTATCCTGGCAACGCGCAGAGATATTAGAGAGTTTTCGCACTCCGTATGCTCCGTCTGTACCGTGGTTACCGTGTTCACCGCAACCCGTCGAGGCACTTATGCATTCGTCGCGGTCGAGTGGACTAGTTCCGCGGGCCGGCCCTCGCCATACCCGTGCATTAGTCATGGTGGGGTGCGCCTCCTCGCTCTTTACGCGCGTGCAGGTGCACTCGGGGCCCCGTCAACGCGGTGACTACGAAACAGACGGAGCATATAGACTGCTAAAATTCTCTATTAAAATAGCTAAACATGAACCTGCTGTTGTTAACGTGTGTTAGTGAATGTGATACTATCCTGCCACTATCGTACATAGCCTGTGATTTTTACTTTTGAGGGGAAGTTTTTTATTAAATCAAGAAAAAGAAAGAAACAGCACACTCAGTAGAACATTAGGCTGCTATTGTGCCGACTGGGGCTCAAATCGACCTGATCTTAGATTTTTTTTTGTATTTGCTACAGCGGCTGCAATTTTCTTGACCGCATCCCTCGAACAGCAACTAAAACAGCGCTTCATAGCACGATGTGGCAGTTAAGGTTCTGGCCTCAAGATGCAGCGCCCGATGATCCTAAAAATAGCAAACTACAGAAACAGAATAAAAGAATAAAAAACATGACGCAAGCTTGGGCCTCGTTTGTACCCGTGTTCTACAGAAACCAATTCAAATACACATATACGCGCCAACACTGAGCCTTGGCTCTTTCTAACAAGATGTGGGCCTAGCCGACGCACTGTGGCCTTCCATGTCGAAAGGGTTATGGGAGACATGTTGAGGACTTTGGGAGTAGCTTGAGTTGCTAGTTACAGAGGTTGAAAATATAAGGGTGCCGAAGAACAAAATAATAGAGAAGGAGAAAATGCCGCAAAGAAAAAATTATCACGATGATGTTATTGAGAATGCACGATCACACCAATAAAGGACCACTACAGTAATTGCATAAAGCTAATCACAAGAGTAGCAAGGCATGTTTATCCAAATAGCGTACATGCAGGCGTCACAAGAAATATTGATCGAACCTCTCAGCCATAGTAACAAAGAGGAGAAAACGACACATTCGGAAATAGGTTATGGCGATGATTATGAAAAAACACAGTCGCACAGCTGCAAATGATTTCACATCTCGGTACCGTCTCTACTGAGATAGACCCTGAAGCATCGGCACCATCGCAGCTGTGAAACCTGGTCGTCCACAGAAGTACAGCGGAGAAGATGCAAGGAACAAAAAATTTCGCATGGCAAGCAAACAGGCAACCGCTCGGTATAGGTAAACCTCCACGAGCTGGCACCACCAGCTTGTTACGACACAAAAATTGCGCGCCAGATTTATGTCCCTTTTTCAGTTTCTACAGTGCCTTTCCGTAACAGAAGGTCACATAATCACGACAGTCCAACGATTACACATAAGGATTGAATAGCTTCAAATAGCGTATAATATATTACAATTCCCCCATCAACGCCTTCTTAATTGTCTTCCTGGATTATCTTTCCAGCGTCAGTTGTTTAGGGTGAAACTGAGACAAGGCACCCCAGCCTGAAAATGTGCATTTTTGGTATGGATGGTTAATTTAAAAAAAACTTGCTTCCTATAGCTCTATAGGAACCCCACTAATCTATTTCATACTACAATCCCGATGCTGCCAGAATGCCTGGAAATTTTTACAAATTCCTTTTTTAGCGCTTCTTTGAAGTAGTTTATTTTCGAAGACCCAAATAATTGCTGGTTTGGCCCAGCAGGCCACCTTTGAAAAACGCCTGTAAGAATACCATCCTTAATAACATTCATTAAGAATAAACCTTGAGGGAAAAATTACCAAATAACTAGTAAAACCGACGACGCGTAGTATGAGGACAAAGGCCACCTATTAGGTTATTTATTATTTTAAGAGCATGGGTTCCCTCGCCTTCTCTGCTTCCGGTAAAAAAAAGCCAACACGCCATAAATGCCTTTCGTGGTAATGAGCCAGTTCTCCTTATATTGTTACTTTTTCTTTCATCCCGTCTCTTTTTTCGTCCTTCGTCTAAGCACTTTTAGTCGCCTCCGTGCTCTCCTCTTACCCAGCGGCACAGCTCCACTGCTGGTCTTTTTTTTTTTTCTCATAAGGATCGCTCCCTGAAAAGGAGACGCTGGCTAACGTCAAATGACACTGGGGCTCCTCCCGCACTCTGCGCACTCTCGCACCCGGCCTCCATCTCTTCTGCGGCTGGTCAAGTGCCATTCAGCGCACTGCACTATCCCAACACGCGTACGGAAGAAAATACGAAGCGAAATAGCGGCAGGCTATGTCCATATTGAAAATTAAGTCAGCACACGAGGCGAAAATTAACAGGGCCTTTTCATTAACGCCACCAACCGGGTACTCAGCAGGCACAGAGACTGCCGGGTTTTGTGGCCCCGTGCGGTCAGATGAGACATTCCGTATGCAATTGCTAAACGCTGGGGGCGATCAGCGAAAGCCGACCTAGGAAAGATAAACTGGATATCCCAAGAGAGAGAAATTGTCTGCTGGATGTGTTTCGTGGTGGAGCCCACGACGGTATTTTTCTTGGCTGTGAGGTCTTCTGTACAGCGCAAGTCTTGACAGCGAAATCCTCTCGGTGTAAATTTCTTGTTGGTTGGTATTTCCAGCGCAACAGATATTCGTGTCTTGTTTGTGGTGAGGGTTGGAAATTAAATTAAATTGTCTCGGTTGATGTACTTGACGGAGGACAATGATGCGTGTGCGAAAATGCTTTTTTATGCTTAGGCGCGAATAATTTGTTGACAATTTTCGTTTATTTCCTGTTCTGTTCGGGCATTATGTACAGGGCCATCATAGGCTAGATAACAGGTGGAACGGAAATCGTTTTAAGATGCTTTTTAATGGGAATACGTCCCTTCTACTTCCCTAGTGGTTAAGAATCTCTGTGAGATAATCTTCGGTTACTTCCGTACATTGCGAATGCCCAAAAGAACCATGCAAATACCTGCATGACTCAGTTTGCTATACGTTAAGAATATGTAGGTGTACCCGAGCAGGAAGCAGCTGCGATTTCTCATCCGCCCTGCTTCCCATAGTTGACGTTACACTAAGGCGCGTTTGTAATCATAACAAGTTTACATTCGTAAGATAACAATCGTATTGCTTGTGAGAAACACATTGTCGATATGGTCTTCTCGAAATAGTCGGATACATTCGTGATCTTTAAAAGGTAGCATGTGTTATTTCCCCTCCCAACCCCTTCCTCCATCTTATCACATACGGAGTTTTTCTGAAACGCATGTCGGTAAAGTTGAAGTTAATTCCGCAAGACACCTTTCAGCACGGCAGAATAAAATAGGGATTTTATAAGTAACTGGGACAAGTGAAGTTTAATTGTCCAAATAATATGAACTTGGGCGCGAATTGGGTGAGTGACTATGACCAGCATGTGATTTGACTTTGAAATTGGAATCGCGCCTTTCTCAATTGTCACGTGTTCACAAATCATTTGTTGGCCATCGCCATTTGCACAATTTGCGTACCTTGCAGCCCTATTCGTCCGTTGAGGAGTGTTCTGGTCGAAGCCAACACTTTGGGAACTTCTTACTGTGTTCAAGCACTTCGACAACAGCTTTCAGACCCCAAGTAAACTGAACAAAACAATGAAGCTAGGTTATTTTTGGCGGTCGTTTTAAAGTTGGCATTTGGTGATAGATCAAACTAATACTTACGGGATCTTTCTGCATTATTATTGACCTTGTTTGTCGGTGTCCCGCTCCGCTCCGCGGCTTCCGTTGCTATTATACCACAGCAAAACGCATCGAATGGGAAAAACAATCCTGAGGGAATGTTCTCCCTGGTGCACTATATGAACGTTCACCTCAAAATTCTCATGCATGTGGTCGCTACCTCGTGTGGGGTTCTTGTCTCCAAACTTCCGTTTCGCATCGTTTCAGATTGTCTGCATTAGTTCAGTTTTTTATTTACGCAGTTCACTGAATCCGCCAAATAAATATGTAACACTTGGTTTGCGAGCGAAATAACATATTGATTGCCCCCTCTGTTTCTTACTGTACAGAACACCTTGCGTGACCTAACCGAATGTCTTTCAACATATCTTCAAGGAACTGAGATATCATGGTAAAGAATTACGATGCTATCACGTCATCCAAAAACCTAAACTTTCGTGTTGTTCCCCCAACCGGCCAATGTGCTGTGAGAAGTTGCCTCGCCACGAAACGTACATCTGTGACGCTGCTAAATAGTGTGAACAGTAAAGTTTTTTGAGTACCTAGAAAAAACTCCCTGGGTGCACTTTCTTCCCGCAGTGCTACTGAAAACGAAAAAGAAAACGACACACAGGCTAATTGGTTCCTGTCAAAACAATGAGCTGTCAATTTCTAATATCTGGTGCAAAATCAATTTCTGGTATCAAATATTTGAAATCGCCCAGAAAAGTCAGCATGCTTTTCCACTGCCGGATGTCTAATGGAACGCGGGCTTGGTCGGTTGAATCTCGTCGCTGCCAAGGGTTCTCGTTAAATGCGTAACTATTTTATTAATAATAATGAGTTATTATACACTCATTTCCGAGCAACTGAAACCTGGTCTCGCAAGGAAGAAGCAGATGGTGCAAGTTCGCTCAAAGCAGGTTATTAATATGAGGTACAAGTTTAAATTGACGCATAAACAGGCAAACGAGGTAATTTCAGCCGGCTTTTGTCATTCGGGCACAAACACTCCGGCGCAGTCTTATACAAAGCTGTATAAAAAGAATAAAGATTCCAGCGAATTCCTTAAATATGACTATACGCCTGATTTAATCTTTTTTTCTGGGTTAGGCTAAAAATTGTTCCTTCTAGATTGCCTTGATGTTATTAAGATTAACGATAAATTCCCCTATAAGGCACACTACGCACCCAACTGACAGAAAAAGACAGTAACGTTAAGTCGTTTACGGTGGGCCAGGTTTCCGTGTGTTGAACTACCATTCAAACGCTATCTAAAAATGTTACCAGGAGCTGGGAATTATTTCGTTAAGTCGAGAATTTTGTGAAATCGGGACTGCCATTTTATCAGCAGTTGAATTCATAAATTCGATGTCCAAAGGGAGTGTATCCCAGCAGCTACCATGGCAGCGTAATTGCGGCAGCCGCGGCGTTCGCCTGCCGATAATTTCGCAATGGGATAAAAGTACTTGGTAAAAATAATAATTTGGCTGGGGCTTGCCCTAAATTTGTCGCACTCCAGCAAAGGCGTGAAAACAGTGCTTTTAAAGCAAAGCTTTTTACCTCTTACAGCCAAGGGTTCTTCCGTGGCCTGCAGGACAAGAAACTTCTAACGCGGCTGGGGAGGCGGTCGGCGCTTTTCACTCACGGAGCACACTGTAGATGGCGCGGCGATAAGGCGCTATTAGCGTTTGCCATGCTCACCCCGGCGTGCGCGTCGGGCGGGACCCTTCCGCCGGCTTTGTCGTCTGCTTTAGAGACGGTGTTGGCCCTGTTTTGGCGTAGCTTCACGTACATTGCACGCTTACTTCTCACGGCTTAATTAATTTGTTCGACAGCCCCTCTTGGGTAACCCGGATCCGATGAAATTAGGTGTTTGTGCGGCAAAGGCACATTTAGGATTGGTTGTCAGGGCGAGAAAACAAAATATAGAGACCACACACAGACATCTGGCCGCTAGAAAAACGCTACCTTTTGCGCACTGCTTGCCAAGAATGGGACTCCGTTCTCTAAATTGGTGAATACCAATTCGCCTGTGTTTCAAGAAGTATTACAAAAGGCGAAAGGAGCAATAGGTTCTAATAAATAGTGATTATAAAAGTTCGTCAGCTTTCTCGCAATTCTCAAACCTACTAAACCAACCAGTTTTAATCGGCATAAATGGGAATCAAAAAAGCTCACATGCCGGATTGTTTCGGTGTCTGTGCTTGTGTCGCGCGGTCGTGTACCCCCAAACTAGCCCATCAGGATGGCTAGGTTCTGCTGTGTCACCCTTCGAACCACCCTCCTCTCCGTTTTCTTTCTGCCTACGCACGGCCGGGATACAGCGGCGGCGTCCGCCGCTGGAGCCCGGCCGAGACCTACGCTGCGGTGTTCAGGACAGCGCCCCCGTGAATCTCAGGTAACGGATGGCAGAATCTTTGGTTTCGTTCTTTCTAGAGCCGAAGTGTGAATTCAAGTGACGTCACATGTGGAATTGTTGTGGCGGTCGTTCACAGCTTTGGTTTTCAACCACCTTCACAGCGTGGATTGGAGCCAATTTTTTGTCACACTTCATCGCTGAGCGGGATATTTTAGGGACCAAGCCCCTAAGGGGCTGGGCCCTATGTGCTATGTCGGCATCCAATGTCGTCGTCGTAACCGTCGTCTCACGTAGTGACGGCACTAAAACACCGGGACACTCGTTTACACCTCTTGCTTTTAGGTACGCGTGCTAAAAATTACACCATCTTCCCACGTGGGAATCCTGAGGGGATGCAAAGCCGTGGAGTAGTAGCGTATTAAATGTCTTCTTTATTTATCGAGTAGTGGGGAACGTTTTGCGGCTTCTTGTTCTCGATGCGACGAATCCGCTGTTCGACGCTGGGGTTTCGAAGCGTTTTCACGTTTCCGAACGCCATCTGGATCAGCTACTCGCCGCTGGCGTTTCAAAGCGGCGTCTCGATCTCGAAGCGAGGAATCCGCTGCTCGATGCTGCCGTTTACGTTCGACGTTCCGAGCTCTCATCTGTGCAGCCTTGTCTTCGGAGGTGCTCGCGGTTCTGACAGTGTGCTGGCTGGCGCTAGTTGAAGGTGTGCCAGCCAGTTCGCTGACGGAATCGTTGGCGTGTATTTCCTGTCATCGGACGGCGCAGTACCGAAGAAGCAACTGAGCGGAGCGCGGACCGGGTTTATTTTCAGAGCAGAGGTTGTAGAGAGGAGGAGCAGCGCGCATGCGCGTGATTGGAAAGCTGGTGTAGAGAGGAGGAGCAGCGCGCGTAGCGCACAGGTGGTGTGGAGAGATGGAGGGGAGAGAGAGCGGCGTTATCACAGCTGTTGTGGAGAGGAGGAGAGGTGCGGACACCGGACCGCAGACGACGGAGGGTCGACTAAGAGATGCTTTGCATCTAAAACACCGGGGGACTAGCTTACGCCTTGCTCAGGAACGATTCGTAACGCCTACTAAAAAAACACCCGGACACTCGTTTACGCCTCGCGCTAGAATGATTCGTGCTTCAAAGACGCGAGACTTCTTTACAAAAGCTGTATACCTCTACCACCACGGGTTCTTCTCCGTTGGAGAAAACGCCAATGCGCCAAGAATACTCTTATACAATGCATGCTTCGCCCCTCCCAAGGTTTTACGTTGGTGGAGATGGCGTGGAATTTTTTTTTTACCTTCCATAACCTTGAATGACGTAAACGAAGCTTCCTCCAACTTCTCGTGCGGGGTAGTCTTGAGGGTAATGTAGGGGCGAAGCACCTTAGTGGCTAGGGCTGTCGGCATCGTAAGCGTCGACTCATGTAGTCACGCCACTAATACACGGGGAAACTGGTTTGCGCCTTCTGCTAGAACGTAACGCGTACAAAAGAACTCCAGAACACTCGTTTAGGCCTTGCGCTAGAGAACTTCGTGCTTCAAACACAAGATACTTTTACAGCAAAGCTGTGTACATCTACCCTCGAACGGTTTCATCACCGTTGCCAAAAACGCCGACGCGCCAAGAATACACTTATATACTGCATGCTTCACCCGTCCCCTAGTTTCACGTTAGTGGTGAAGGCCCGGGATTTTTTCTTCGACGTAATTTCAGCCTCAACGACATGGCTGATGGCGTCCTGTTTCTTCAAGATAGTGGAAAGCATTTGGGCGAGACGCCCTAATATGCGGATGCGGGGCTACTGTGTTTATGTCGTAATTCTCCGTAAAATACGAAACTAGATGCCTAATTTTTTGTCTGACTTGGCGCAATAATTTTCGCGGCGTTCGGACGAAACACGTTCGAAATTTCCCCGTTATACATGAGTCTCGTTCTCCAAATACTTAGTTAAAGCAGGAATTGTGCTGATTCCATTTCGCTAGTCCGAGTTCATAAAAGCCCTGAGACGTATAGACACTTCCGGGCGAATCCCAATTTGTTCGTTAGATTGGAAAATCCGTAAGAGCAAGTCTCGTTAGATCGAGTTTTGACTTGCATATCCTTTTAACTTTTCATTCACTCCTTACCTAAGTCCCGTGGGAGGGTGAAATACAGTCTCAGGGTGACCTGCCCACCGCATCTTTTATCGACACGGCTTGAAATGCGAAGTGCTCTCTCTTTGTTTACTTTGCGATTTCCTAATAATTCCAGTATATAACTCATTCATACAAATTTCTTTTCACAAGACTTCTATGATATTCGAGTTCCAACGTCCTGCCTTTCTCACAACAGCAAAACAGCAACCAATGATTACGTTGATCAAAGAATCCCTGCTATTTACCGCAACAAGAAACAGAAGACCGGTACTCGTTACGAAAGGGTCAACTAGGAGCCGGGAGACCGACAGGAGAGAAGGCGCTAGACTTCCGTCCACCATCACCGAAGTAACCCTCTTTCCTTGCTTCATCCTCGTAATCTTTGCCGCCCTTTTGCTTGCCTTTCCGGTTCCACCATCCTCTTCTCGGCCAGTTTCTCATCCGGTTAGTCTGTCTCCTTCACGGGATGCGTCGATCTGCGCGTGGCCTGGAGGTGTTTGCTTTGGCTCACTTCATCCTCGGCCACATCGCAAATCCCCGCTCCCCCCAACGACAACTAACCTCATTCGTTCGTCATTTGCTCCTGCCCTGCGGGAGGAGAGAACTGGCAGGGGCGGGCAAGCAAAATACCGTAATTACCCGATTCTAACACGCACCTTTTTTCCGGAAAAATAGGTCGAAAAATCGAATGCGCGTTAGAATCGGATACGAAACCGAAACTGCCGAAACAATGAAAATTTTGTTCCGCCCATCGCCATCGCCATCTCAAGATGGCGCCAAAGCTTTCAGCAACGATTTTTCGCACGCAGGAAGCCTAGGCGCCCAGGCTTTTCTATCGACGTTCACACAAATCGTCGAATCGTTCCACTTGCGTACTTGATGACAGCAATGGCAGCAGCGGCTCTCACGCGTTCAAAACGAGTGGTCGGCTGAAGCGTGCGCCTCTGAAGAAGTTCGCAGGATGGGCGTGCGAGGCGTGGGCCACGATCCCATCGATCATGTTCGAACGTCCGTTGTGAAGTGTGGCATCGCGAACGCGCTTGACGGCACCAAAGACGAGATGTTGTGGTCAGCGGAGAGCGACGAGGAGTGAGATGAGTGAGATTACTTCGAGAAATAAATCGCCCGTTTCTCTCGCATTTGTTTTTCTTGCTCACAAAGTTCCGTGCGCGTTACAATCGGAAGCGCAAGTTTTTTCGTTTTTTTTTTGCCAGGAAATTCGGGTGCGCGTTAGAATCGGGGGCGCGTTAGAATCGGGTAATTACGGTAACTGGCATGGGCGGGCAAGGAGAAATCGCCCAGAACAAAAGACCCTGTCGCCACCCAATTTGTTTCTTCGATGCTTCCACGCATGTCGCATGATGCAACAGAACGATGAATAGATGCGAAGAGAAGAGCATCGGTGGTATAGCGCAGACCGTTAACCTCGCTGTACTATATTTGATCTCTTCCCGCTGTGCGGCGGTTCTTCTTGAGGACGCTGGTGTCGTTGCGATATAGTAAACCTGGAGCATCCATATTTACGTCTACAATCACGCAGCAGGAAGCAAGCAGTGCGAAAACACCATTGTGAATTTTTGTGCTCCGCAAAGATCAGCCCAAAAATGTTCATTTTTGTGCTGATATAGGTGAAGATGCTTTAAAACTGTTCTGCCGCTCTTTGGCAATCAGTGCCCTTGCACCATTACAGCCAGTCTATTGATACTGCTAGCATTAACTGCGCTCTTCATAATCTTATCCAACTGGGTTACGTGAAATGCCGCCCGAAAAACCGTAAAAGTAAAAGTTATGTTTTGGCATGTATGGCGTGGTAGAACCCAGGTTTTCGCTGCTTTTTCTAACTTGGAATATTTATTTATAATGTTGTTACTGTAAGAAACCGCAACATCTTTTGTGGCATCTCCTGCTTCTTCCTTTTCCCTCAACGCTGCTTTACAACAGTTGATTAATCCTTTCCTTGGCTTACACAGGAAAAGGGCACAACAGTAGGTTTCCCCCTTTTCTCTTTTTTATACATAGGGGCATAGGAGTATTTGTTGAACATTCTGCGCTTCTGTCCACGCGCACCTGAATTCAATTTTAGCAATCTTGCTGGCTGGTCAGTTGTGGAGGGTCTATCTCCGTGTCTCCCACAAAGCAAACGGAATCAAAACGGAGATCGCATAAATAGAAGAAAGGAAACAGAAAACACAATTTCCGAAACCATCCCAATCCCAGCGTTCGATGACCTCAATCCGGCCCCGAATGCACCGGAGCACACGCTTTTATTTATTAAAGGGTCCGTTTTTTCAACCCTGGTTTGCATTTTGTTTCGTTCTACTTTCCCGCAACCTCGTCACTTGTGTGCCCCGGATACAAGAGTTCTTGACGAAATTGGAAACGCAGCCATAAGGGCCACCTTATGAATGTGTGTCCGCCTTTGCGTGTGCTCCTGTGTATGTTTTTTTCGCGTGCTTTAGAACGCCTGTGTGCGCTGGGGGGCTTTCGTGTGGCTGTTTGTGTGTGTGGTTTTCTCGTTTCCATGATCTGTTGCACAAGGCAACAGGAGTAAGCTTCCAGAGGCCTCAAACCAAAGCATCGGTGGGCTTGGAAGAAAATGGGACTATATAAACAACTAATAGAAATCGAAATTAAACTAGTTAGGATAAGTACCCAGAATACGAGTCTTTTAGACTCACAAAGTGTTCAAGAAATTCCTACTTCCAAATAATAACTCGCATTATTATTTTTAATAGATATTGGTTGAAAGAGTGGTTTAAAAGAAATAATTTTTGCTTGATTTTTTCTAAGAAAAGCAAATAATTGCATGAAATACAAAAAACAGACCTCACAGAAGAGAAGACCAGCAATTAAAAGTGATCGAGTAAGCAAACAGGGTGGCAAGCAGTCACACAGCCGAAAATTACGACATAATTAAAGTTCCGTGTAAGGGGGGTGGTATAGTCACGAAGTGAAAAATTAGGATACCCTAATAGTGTGGAGAGCATTGGGGACTAACAGACGCATTCCTAATAGCTGGAAGCTGGGCTTCTGGGAATGATCAAAGAGAAAAACGCCACGAGACGGACTGCGGATAAGTTCCCGCTGGCGGAGCTATTGGCTTGGAGGCTTTGGAGCGTTGGGGAAGATGCTGCAAGGAGGAGGTAAAGTGTTCGAGCTTTCTAACTTCCTGGTGGGCACATAAGCAGTAAGGAGAACGCTAGTCGTCCAGTATTTTCTCTTACTGCCATAAAACATAACTGATACGGATCCTGAGGACCACATGCAATGACACAAACACTTTGAATTTCTTGTACGCCAGGGTGCCCGGAGAAACATTTCAGATGTTTATCGATTCTGTGGTGTCGGTGCATGTTTATGTCGATTTTTCCTTGAATGATGAGTGCGTAGTATCCTCGTTTCAAGATCACATAGTACAGTATGCCCTAGCCAGGATGACGATTCTCTTCTTGGCTGTGGAAAGTCGCATCAGTGCACGAAATGACATGCAAATGTCCCTTGAGGCTGACAGTGCTGACAGTTCTTTCTTGTCTTACATGGCGCGGTAATCAGGTGTACTGTTGCATGAAGTACCAAATTATACTTAGGACGAGCTCAGTTATACGTGGGAGATCGTAGGTGTGATAACTTGTAGTCTCAGGGATAGCCTCGCTCTTCTGGGACGTTGTTAGGGCACAATGCTGAGCCGCTTGATGGGTTGCGTTCTCTTCTTCCAGAGTAGTAACTCGTGAGCATTGCCCGATAATTACTAGGCCCACTTGGCGAAACTAAAGCGGCATTCCATGTCCCTGCAGCTGAAAAATCTATGCGAAATACCCGTTTTCTGCGGAACCTGTCAGCAAAATTCTAATTGGTCTGAACCCCTTATCCCAATTCTCATTTGCTTCGATGGCCTTGCATACACATTCAGGTTGATTAGCCAGAGATAGTTCACAGGAGTTGTGGGAAGCTGATGATTCAACAATACCTCTGATTCAGCAATACCTCTGTGGCTATTACAAGGGCTCACAAGGGAGGAGGAGTCACGTTAGGAGCAGAGTAGCAGGCACTACTTAGCCCCACAGTACGCCTCCTCTTTACCGTCGTTTGCTGCAATCGTGGTGACGCAACCATAGCTCGCATTTCTCAGGTACATAGCTCAGTGGAATACCTTGCTATCATAATTAATGCTTACCCAAGCAACGAGTGAGATAACAATACGGCGACCATTCCACTCTGCTACTTCGTCTACCTTGGGCATTCTTTCTTTGGGCCAACCTTATTCTTTCTTTGGGCTTTCTTTGGCCTGCCTACTCCACCACACGCAAGGTAACCACGTGTGAAGCACGGTACGAGCACGAAAAAAACAGCACGTACGAATGTACCTAAGAAAGGGTTCTAGTTACCATGTCACAAAGAACAAGGAACACCTATGAACACCTACGGAAGGGTTGCTGCGGCTGCGCAGTCTCTGGCCATCAGGCATAACATTTACAGTAGACGTGCTGAAGAGGTACCAGCGGATGAAACAAAAAAAGAGAGAAACTACCGGCACGAAACAGGTTACAGCTATAAGGCTGGCAAAGACAAGTCACATTGGAAAAGCGCTGCTCACCAGCTACCTCTTCTACGGGGTAACAGCTACGCTGTAAACATTAGTCCATTAACACTTTAATTATTTGATTTCAGTATACCTGCTGTCAGGCCTGGAGGTTGCTGACATGGTGCCAGTGCACTCACAGGGGCAAACTAAAACGTTGAGGACAGCTTATGTTCAATCATCTTCTCTGTTCCCTCTTGCAAGATTTGGCAAGTTCAGAGTAAGCTTGGTGCTACAACACTAGTGCACAAAATGTGCAGCGTACGTCTGTACGTAGTGAGACTATTCGATTACAGCGTACAGCATGGCTAGATACCACACCTGTAGCATTAGGAAAGTAGAATAATTAGTAGCTAATGCATAGTATGTACTTTGAGAACAGTGGCGCGATTATTCGCAATCTAAACTTTCATACTGAAAATAACTAAAAATTTCTGGAATATTTTTTTATAGCCTGGAAGGATCGTTCGCGTTGTTTTTGCAGGAATTCAGAAATAGTCGATAAACAGAGGGCCACTTCCTTCAGTAGCACAAAGCTTTACTCCCTTCCGGAGTGCTGCCGAGTTGGCCGTAAGTTGTTTAAACTGAACAATGGCACCACACAGAAGTCGCATTCAATGAAATTGATTGCAACAGTACGCATCCCCACATTTCAGACGCCGACGTTTGAAATAGAACTCGCTGTTGCAGACAAATGTGTTGCGCGCGGTACCTACCCGTAAAAGCTGCACGTGTCGACGCTTTCAATTTACATCTGGGGCATGTCGTTCGCGCACAAATTAATGCTCTCGGTGACCGGGCGCTGTGACAGCGTAGCACCCCCAAGGACGTCACACCCTTGAGATGAAAAGAAATCATGGTTACCGGCTCAATGGTCGGATTTCAGATCATGACTGAACCAGGTCGCAAAAGAACTTCAGAAAACATCCCCATACCGAGGTCGACGCAGTGCGTGTCTCTGCGGTCCCATGGTGAAGAGCACAATGGTCCTAGGTTATCATGCTTTCTATTCATGGACGAGTGGTTCAATTGGACAGTCAACGTTACCTGGTGGGTAGAAACGCACGCTGCGGAACGCGCGACGGTTGGACCGCTGTGACAGGTGTCCCTTCACACGCCGATACAAAGCCTACGCTGTCGCACAAAGTTCCCTAGCTTTCAGCCTGTCTGCTTAACTGCATTTTCTTTAACAGAAACTATTGGACATGCCGCGGATAAATTCCAGTCGAGACCACGGAGTCCCTGACAGCTAGTGCGCTCGTCGAATACCGAAGAGTGTTAGTTTTATTAAGGTCGTTAGGTTCACTAATCTCGTTTAGGCCAATAAGTAGAAATGCACAAACACAGAATGTGGGAATTGGGTACATCTTCAGATATAGTTCTTTCCACCAGTTTTGCCATCAGCTGGACCATTTTGCAGGTTGTTGCCATAGCAAACAAGCAGTGGCAAGTATTATGCCTGACAGGACACAGGATTTCAGAATAGTTTTCGACCCACGGTGAACTAATTATGAGAAAAATGTTAAAACAATCCCTCCCGAACTCACGTCTACACGCCCACGCCACCGAGAGAGAGAGAGAAAGAGAGTAGACACAGACAGAGACTGACTTCAAATACGTTTTCGTTGAGGCAATATTCACAGAAGACCCATCGAGGAATATCTCTGTGCAGTGCATAGTTCTGTAGACCCAGACAATATTGACAGTGTTTTCACGGAATGGTTGGTTCCAAGCTCTAAAATTAACGGCGTTGACAGGGACATAAACGGCAGCTCAAAATACTATCAACGATCAACACTGACGCGAGAATGCCTGAAAAAGCCAGATATACAGTACGCGTTCGATATACATGGCTCTGGTAAGGCGCCGTTTGTGAAGTAATCAAGCCCTTTGGCTGAAGAAAGCTCCGATTCACCATTTGTTTCGTGGCATTTTTTGCCTGCGGGAGGGTTCATAAACCGGACTGGATGTATTGTAACGAATTCAAGGCTAACGAAATGCTTTAGTAGAATACAGTCACGCATAAAGCCGTTCTACATGGTACGAGTTTTCCTGAGAATTTGCAGATGCGGCGCCGCTCGTTCGGCAAAACGACCTGTTTTAGATGCGGAGCATCTCATGCTCGGGCCTGTGTCCCTCCCTCCCTTGTCGTCGTTGTCCGCCGCCCGCACACCCACTGCGCATGCCTGGCCAGGCACCGCTGAGTATGATTGTGGCAGGATGCCCCTAGCGATTGGCCAACCAAAAAATCCATCAAGAGATAGCTTGGCGTTCAACCACCATCGTCTTCTTACCGTACCGCCGACACTCATCTCCTCTCCGGCATTCCTCCTCTCCTCTCCGAAGCTCCTCTCCTCTCCAGCATTGCGCAACGAATGACTACACCTGCGGCTCCGCGCGTGATAATGCGAAGCAGCTTAGGGTTAGAGACGCGACGGTAGCCGTTGCATACCCCGCTGGGGGCGCCTCTGTAGCTCCGCGGTATAAATGACGCGCGCGCTCCGCTCCCCTCATTCTCCTCCCGCGACGCCGTAATCGAACTGAAAACTAAGGGAACTTGAATCGACCCCATGGCTGCTTCGCACACTACTCAGGGCCCCCTACGGGAAGATGGTGAAATTTTTTCTTTGCTGCGGCAAAGTGCCAAATGTTCGGAACGGTCCATCATCCTCGACGAGCGCCGCTAGGACGGCGTAGAGGGGCCGTACCTGCGGCCAATAGGAACACAGCTAGGTGACTTCACGGTATCATTTGTACGCTGAGCAACCATATGACGTTGCTTGAGTAAACGCGGCATATATGCGGCCGCACCAAAACAAACGCAGGTGTGTTCACAACACAATGTCACGCGCCGTTTTCAACGAAGGCATATTAATCGGTGTACGGGCAATCCGCGGACATCAGAGCAGCTTGTAAGTACATAAGAAACCAAGAATAACCGTCCGAGGTACACCACAATAGGCTAGGCATGCACAACAAGCCCAACAAGTGAACCCAAGGTTGCTTTCTGTGCTTGTCTTCTCTTCTATGTATGCGTATGATGATAAATATTTGGCGATTTTTGTATGAAGCCGCAAATCAAGTCATATTTACGGCAAAACGGTCTGAAACAGCTTCCCGGAGAGTAAGATAAAACCTATTTGATAAAATCACAATAAGCTTTGCTCGTGGCCCACTTAATTCGTTCTGCAAACAGTGTCTCTCTGAAATGCGAAATATGCGTCGTTCCCAGGCCATGTATACGACATTTTTAGGCATTGCGAAGTTCGCAAGTGCGAATGCTCATTCCACCGAATTCGCAAGCGAGAACGCACCATGTAGAACGGGCTATAAGGCTTATCTATGCCGACATGATCATAGCGGCACTGTCAACGCGGTTGGCAGTTCAAACCAAGTGAGAACTTGATTGTCTTTGAAAAAGCGGCTTGTTTTGTTGTTTGCCCAATTCATTGCAACAGGAAGGGCCCTCCAGTTTAATTTTTTTAATAGCGGAGCTGCTGCGCAAATGGTTTGTGTATGGTGTCCGCACTTAAAAGTACCAAGAAAAAAAAGGCCGAGCGCTCTTGCGCGCGTGCCTCGAGCGCACGTTCGGCAAACAAGGCATACCCACTTGGGCTGATTGGCCAATATTGGCAAAAAAATTGCAGCGTCCGCCGAGTGCCTTAACTGCACGTTCGTCAATCCACGCATACCCATTTAGGAAGATTCAGCAACGTTGGCCGCAAAATAAAACTCCAGTGTTCGCCTTATCGTGGCAAGTCCTCGAAAGGAAAAAGGCACGTGATAGCATACACCCTTCGTTTGTTCGTCCTCGTGTCGTCATGCGCATTCGCATGCGCTCTGTACCGTAGAAGAGCCTCTACTTGAATGTCGAAGCTGCACTAGGTGTTCATTGACGCCACATGGAGAAGGAGGAATAAACGTCTCTGTAAAGCCGTCAGCCCCAGGAAAGAGTCCTCATTTCAGGGACCGTCGAGTCCGTCCGGCTTCTTGGACTCTCTGCAACAGATGAAGCTGGTCGTCAGGGTCAGAGCTCAAGTGCTCTCTCGCAGTGCTCTGTGAGGAAAATGGCAGGGAGGTACGGGTCGGTTCTTATCACAGCCACATATGATCTAGTAGAGGGTTCCCGGAACCTCGCAGAGGCGGCATTGCGAGGAGTACTGGTTAGGGGTTGGCATCTGGGCTCCAGTGTGGTTGGGAAAGGTTTTGGTTTGAATTCCTCGGAGGAGGCGTTCTTGTTTTAAATGCAGAGCATTTCAGTAACTCACGATGTCACCCGCGTTGACGTCCGTAGTCGTAGTCCGAACCCCTCCCCCTACACTATATAAAAAAAATACTATCCTACGCCTGGTTTTGATCTCTCGACCCTGCGGGCGGGACGCAATGTACATTGTGCTCTACCCACTGCGCCACAAAGCCGACACAGAATGGGAGGCTACGAAAGCGCCTTATATCCTTGACTTATTCAAACTACGTCAAGAAGCTGCTGATACAACGCATTCACTACCAGCAACTCTCCAAACACTAAACGTTAACGCAATACACCCACCCCCTATGCGACGCATTTACTCGAGTCCCCCTCGCGGGGAGATGGGCCCAATTTTTAGTGAGACGTTTTTGCGAATGGGATTATAGTGGTCGTTCTAGACAGTAATTCTGGGTTATGTCTTTTAACGGCAAAAGGGGAAGACCCTCCACTGCTCGCCGAACTTCTGGCTTGCCGGGTGGGTCAGCTTTCAGGCACGCTCACGGGCAGCTTCCTTGCCAAACTCGGCGGAGCGGGCTGAAGCACAAATAATTTTCAAGGGATGCCCAGGAGCATGGTAGAAAAAAATTTTTCTGTCGGGCCGTGGTATGGAACCGCTGGAGAAGGTTCTATATGCTTCTTGGTTCTATGTGATGACTCTTTCCGCAGAGGTGTGTGCAATGGCTAGGGAGATGGCCGCTTCTTCTGCCTGTAAAGTGTGAATGGTGGGAATTCTTCCGCATGTAAGGACGCCATGGGTAGTAAACACCACAGCTGTCATACCTCTTCGCCCGGGAGGCGACTTTGGCTTCGCACAGCGTGTTGTTGGGCTAGTTGGTACTGCATTTCATGTGTAAAAATTGCGAGTCAAAGAGAAGATAATAAGGAAGGGAGAGGAGGGGCGTAGACTCAGAACTGGGTTTATTTAAAAAACAAACATGACTATATACCATCTATTGCACATGCACGCAAAGCAGCCAGTTTTTTTCCTTTTCTTTTCCAGGATAGTGCATTGATAAGGCAAAAAAGAAAAGAGAAACAAAACTGGCTGCTCTCTGCGCATGTGCAGTATATAGTCATGTTAGCTTTTTCAATAAAGATAGTTGTGAGTCTGCGGCACTCCTCTCCCGGCCTTATTGTCTTGTCTTTGACGGGCAGTTTTTTTTTACTCTTGAAGAGAAGCGGGCTTCTATACGTAACTCGTGATGTGTCGAAAGCGTGTTGCGTGGCAGTGGGACCACATCAATGAACTTGCGAATGTCAAGGAGAAGCTTACTCGCGTAGGCCTGGGGGTGCTGCAGAGGAGAGCGCAAGTGCAGCTGACACATGCCCGGCCGCGTACAGTTCGCACGGCGGAAGAAGAGGCTACGCTTGGTAAGGCTCTGGGGGGAAACGCATCTCCTGAAGATCATAATTCGTGCTTGCAGATTGGCGTACGAAAACGTCGACCAAAACGACGATCTCATTCTGGCCTTGGTCAACATAAAGTTATTGAAATGCCACGCCACCAACGTCAACCACGACAATACTAAAACTCAACCTGGTGTCCGTCAGTAATCACCTACAAAAGCTTCGCAATTCACGTCTTCGCGGGAGTGTAAGCTTCACTGAATTTTTTAAGTGCGAATGCACTTTATAAGCGACCCCAAACCATCCACCGCCGGCGGCGGCGGCGGCGGCGTCCGCAGTGCTCCTCTAGATTTAAAAAAGAAACAGCATCCGGCGCCAGGTTTCGATCCGAGGACTTTGCGGCCGCAGCGCGACGCTCTACCGACCAAACCACGGACGCGACGCTGATATCAGTGTTAGTGACGCGCCTTATATCTTTAACGCATTCAAACTACGTCGTCAGCGGCGTGCGTTGGCGACTCAGCGGCGTTATAGCGGCTTGATAACTGCGTGGTGTACACGTGATACTACAAACCCGATGGAAGAGATGGAAGAGAAGGCGGCGAGGCGATGGGCTGCGGGGGCCGAGCGCAAGCGCCGCAAGCGGGCCGACAACCGTGCATTCGCACTTTCACATTCTCCCCCTCGGGGAAATGCGGGGGAATTTTTCACAACGCTCACCATGTAATATCGTGCGAAATATCGTGAAAACATGTAGGCCTCGTGAAATACTTTTCTAACGCTTCTAAATTTATCTCGGAGCAAATATTTGAAACGTGTTAATTGTAGAGGGGGGCGTGGTTCCTTGACAAATTAGGCATGGAACTACGAAGGCGTGGCCCCAGCTAGACTTCTACTTCTTTACTAATAAATCGGATACAATCACCGTACAACGTACGCAGACCATAATTGCAGGAAAAGCAGGTGCGTGTTCCCAACAGTACGAAGCAGTTTTCTCATTGCTTCTAATTCGCTTGTTTAGGGATGACCACCTAAACGGGCGCGTATTTTAAATTACCCATCCTCCAGTTATGCGTGCATGTAAATACATCTACGTTCTGCCTCATCCGTGGTGTCGCCTCTTTCGCTTTCAGGCAGGTGTCAATGGAGAAATCAATTCATCAAAACTTGAAAAGTGTTTCGTACCGCTTGTATCCGGAGAAATAACTTTTTTTCACGGGGAAGGCGGTAGGGGGACTAGGGCACGCCCAATCTGCATTGTGAGAAATATTGCAATTGCAGGCTGGGTTAACAAGTAGCAGCGCATTGTGCGAAACACGCAAAAAGGTTTATGGGACGAGAACAGGGCCAACGGTACAGCAGTCGTCCCGTCCGGCCTTCTGCATTTCTGAAACGGTGATACAAAATTGTCTCCAAGATCAGGGGATAGACCTTTGGATTTTTTCCATTCGAGAAAAATTGCTGTCTATATGATGAGTTTACGACCCGCTTTATCTCTTATCAGATCTACTTCTAGGTGCCCTAAAAATTGATAATTATACGAGGCACTACGGGGATCAATACCTGCGCCATGACGGAACGTTCAGTTTTGCAAAAACTTAGAACAAGAAAGATTGACTGAATGGAAACTGGTGTTACGGTTCTTGACCAATAACTCCGGTGACCGTTCCTTCCCCTTTGGTCTTGCCGTAAGGATGTCAAGAACCGATATCGCTTGAGCGCCTGCGTGTACCGGTGGTCAATCGTAAGAATTTGAAGCTCATGGGGAAATTTCTTTTTTGAGGGAGGGGTAGAAGAGAAAGGACACAGAAGTTTTAAACACTTTTCAGGATCATTGCGTACAAACAGAACAATTGGCAGTTCGAACTCTTGTGGCATCTGTAAAAGCATCTTGCGTTTTTGATTATGGTTGAGTTTAACGCAACCCATCCATCCTCGATATGATCAAAGTTTTCCCCAGTGAGCGCCGTTCAAGAACTATATGTTTCTTTCGTTTCATTTTATGGCGGAAATGTGTCATGTAAGTAACAACTGATTTCGCCAAATTTTCACATTCGAGGAATATTTTAATACTGGAGCACCGTACACTCCCTGAGTAGCAAGAATAAAGAACAGGAAAAGCAAGAACTTGATTCCCCCGTGGTCCTTGCCTTCACGGTGACCGTTCAAATATATCCTGCTGAGCTATCAACCCCTACATTGCAAAATAAACGCATTACAAAACTATCGTAACTGTAAATACCGAAATTAAAAGTAACGTTGACTTGCTAAATAAAAAAAAAATTCAACTGCAGTAACATTAATTAAGTAGTTGCAGTACTCACAAATCGAATATTGCATGATCGCCTGTCAGGAGTTTGTGCAGGCATGAAGGCTATTGCCATATGTAGTTCGGTTTCCTACCTCGCAATATGTTTTGCCGTCGGATTGCGTGCGCCAGAATCTGCTTCACCCGTCGCTTATGCGGGGGCACCTGCCGCCTGGGTCTTTGCCGCATGCTTTCGGCGAGGTCCAGCGCTTGGTTGCTCTCATCTCTCAGAGCGTAGTGATCGCTCACCGGTGACGTCGTCTGGGGGTCGTCTAGGACGGAAACACACGCTTGACCTGTTCGCTTGCTTTCTGCTTCTTTCTACGAGTTGTCACAGTGAGAGCACGGGAAAGGAGCGGCGGCTTCCGCGTAGGCGTTGATGCCCGCACTGAGCCGAGGCGGAAAGGGATCGCCTTGACGCTTGACCTATGCCGGCTGTGGTGCCCGGTTAAGAGCAACGCTACGTTAAAGCAACGTTGTACAGTCGCGACTTTAAAACTAATTTTAAAGCGAGAGCTTTTATGGCTAAGGTTGCACGTATTTTTGAAGTCCTAGAACAAAACTTCAGGGGTTCTACATGTTCTTGAAGTGCAACGCAATCAATTGCGTTATGCGTTGGAAGACAAACGTACTGGTGTGCGTGCTGTTGTTAGCACGTGGTCAGCACTAAAGTCGTACGTCGTTCCATACATAACTAGAACTTCAAGTGCATACGTATAATCACCTAGATCTGCATCTTAAATAAATTAGTTAAATATGTGCATACTTTCCAAAGCAGAAACATGACTTGTTCCGTATGTTAAATGCCTCCTCCACTCAAATCTCCAGTTAGGAGTTCTTTAAAAGAAATTTTCGAATGTAAAAGCTTTGTGGGATGCTCCAATTAGCCGAGTCGAGCAAAAACGTGCAGTGGAGGACAGACTCAGAATACAATCTTTAGACAACTAGTCTGTGCTTTTCGTCATTTAGGAAGGAATTGGATGTGGATTAGTTACAAAGATTAGATTCTATGATTTGCAAAATAGGCTGATAGCGTTTTAACCAGATAGCTTTGCAAATTTATATATCTAAGCGGCCACAAAATTTACAATCCAGCCTAATTTAATATGAAATGTTGCATATAATTTATTGGCAATGTACTACCACTACACAACCATTTCCAGCAAAGGCTGCCAGCAATTATTTACCGCATAGTTAAGAACCAAAATATAAACCCTTGGTACCTTAACACAGTCTAACCTGCATAACCTGCTCAACCCCATGAGATTCTCTGAAAATAACAATCTGCTATTACCAAAAGTTAAAACGACTATGGAACATTTACGGTGTGTTTTATGGGAATTACACTCTGGGATGAAATACCTGCTAATATTAAAACCTCTACTTCATCTTATTCATTTATAAAGCATGTCAAACACCACACAGTTGCCTTACTTATTGATTCATCAATTATATGAACGCTCCCTAAATAAGTACATATTCCTCATATCGCTATTCTATATTAATGATGTAAATATTAGCAATGTGTTTTGATGATCCTTGGCGTGCAGAATTCTTTTTGCAGTACATTTATTTATACGATTTCTTTTTCGTGTCTTATATTCTCACTCATGCTGTGTTAGCATGCGTTCACACTTGAATTTATTCTAATTTACTAACGCATTATTTCCACTCCCTGTAAATTTGTACTTTTCATCTGTTTGATGTAATATTAGGAGGTCCCCCTGACAGTATTGTAACTTTGGGACCTTCTTCTGTGTTAAATGTTGTTGCAATGTTGTTGTTGTTGTTGTTGCAATAAAGGTTTAATGGTTTAATAATGGACAGAAGTATTTTTGTTTGCTGCTGCCAAGCCTAAAATGCCCCAGCTGTAGAAAGCAATGTACTGGAACGTCAGAACTTACGCGAAAGCAATTGTGCAAAAGCAATGTATTTTCAGATTTCGTCCAAATGAGCTGCCATGGTCATCACCTCATTTTTGAAAAAAAGCACCCAAAATCTCGAAAAACTTAGGTTACAAGGAAGTAAAACAGTACACTGAAATTTGCAGGGACGGGAAGCAAATGGATATATGCTTCGTGCGCAGAACAACGCCACAACCGCACCGAGCTTAAGTGAAATCAAATATATAGAAAAGCAAAAAACTTGCGACATGTGTGGGCATAGAAAGCGCTCAAAGATTATACTAACCAGAATTATTGCTTTTTAAGAACGTCAGAAAAGAGGAACAATACGTGTTTTATCTGAAAGCGACGCCGATGCGAGGCATTACCCCATCTCTGCAAGTGTACGCGCCGAAGCGAAGAATGGTAGCGTCAGGGTTAAGAAGAAAAGTATACGTCAAGAACAACAACGAGGCAAACGCAGGCGACAAGACTGCAAGTCGTTAATTTCCGTGCGGCTTCAAGCGTCGGAATCGCGGGCCTGAAAGGATGAAATGGTAACGAATGAACCCGTGGGATTCGGAAATACCGCCAATGGTGGACTACCCGGAGGAATGCAGCCGAGCTCAAAGGGTAACTTTTAGTCTCAAAACGAGTGCATGGAGAAAGTCGTGCGAGTATGGTAAGCGGGTTGGGAATAGGAAGGTATGGGCGACAGCGCGAACAATGAAAGGCAGATACGGTGCATCTAAAGGAACAAAAATCACGCTTCCTGATCGGTAATTGCAAGCCGGGAAGCCGCAGAGTAAGTACGCAGTAGATACCAATGCGAAAGCAACCGTAATATTCTTTGCAGTCGGCAGTAGTGATGGTAACAGCGCATTGCCAGGATTTTTTTGCGTAAAAATAAAAGGATTCTCTGTTGGAGAAATGGTTCCGTATGTCTGTGCGGGTCATTGCAATGAAGTAAGTTTTGGAACACTTAATCACTTCTTATTTGTAGTGGATCCGAAACAAAATATGCCAAATGGAGCATGGCAGACGCGTTGTTTGTGTCTGGTGTTATCGAAAGGCTTCGTAATTTTGCCGTTGGATACGATGTGCTTCGCAAATCGGTTTAATGATTTCGAATTGCTCGGATGTGCGTTCCTGGCGCCCTGTAATAGGAATTTACGTGTAGGCAGCTGAGTAGGTTGTGTGGTAGAGCCCACTTTTATTTAGGTTCCGTGTGGACTTGGAGCCTAAAGCAGGGTGCCGCTCCAGGATGAGTGCCAAGTGTGTTCTAAGCACTAGTCGGTTGATTACGAGTATAGCAATGCTGATAAAGAAGAAGTTTATCGTGTCGCTACAAACGAAAAAACTGCACCATCTTCCCACGTGGGAACCCTGAGGGGATGGAAAGCCGGGGAGTAGTAGCGTGGTAATTTGTTGTTAGAGTAAAGACACGTGTAGTAGCGTATTAAATGTCTTCTTTATTTATCGAGTAGTGGGGAACGTTCTGCGGCTTCTCGTTCTTGAAGCGAGGAATCCGCTGTTCGACGCTGGCGTTTCGAAGCGTTGTCACGTTGCCGAACGCCATCTGGATCAGCTACTCGCCGCTGGCGTTTCAAAGCGGCTTCTCGTTCTCGAAGCGAGGAATCCGCTGCTCGACGCTGCCGTTTACGTTCGGCGTCGCGAGCTCTCCTCTGTGCAGCCTTCTCTTCGGAGGTGCTCGCGGGTCTGACAGTGTGCTGGCTGGCGCTAGTTGAAGGTGTGCAAGCCAGTTTGCTGACGGAATCATTGGCTTCCATTCGCAGTCATCGGACGCCTCAGTACCGAAGAAGCAACTGAGCGGAGCGCGGACGAGTTTATTTGCCGAGCAGAGGGAGTGAAGAGGAGGAGCAGCGCGCATGCGCGTGATTGAACAGCTGGTGTGAAGAGGGTAGAGGAGGAGCAGCGCGCGCTAGCGCACAGGTGGTGCGGAGAGGAGGAGGGGAGAGAGTGGCGTTATCACAGCTGTTGTGGAGAGGAGGAGCGGTGCGGACGCCGGAAGACGGAGGGTCGACTAAGAGATGCTTTGCATCTAAAACTAAATTTTGAAGGTTGCCTGTCCGTTCGCTCACTTTTTTGCAGTTGTCCTCTCTCTTACTTATTACTCGGTGTGCTGGCGTGTGCAACCACTTATCGTTACCGCCTGTTTAAGATCACGAAATGGAATGCCTCACGCAATGAAATGCTCCCCGTGAAGCCATCTCACCGCTCAATGAACCATTTCACGTTTTCGCAACACTAACAGACCAATTATCCACCATGATTCCTGGTTTTGTGATTTTTCCTGATCGACCATGGTCAATCCTGGACATTTTTTTTCTGTCACTGTGTGCGAACAAAGGTCACAGAGTAGTCAGAAACAGTCATATTTTCTCAATTCTGTGGAAGTTTCTGGTGGAGAAAGAGCGGTAATAAGGCTAATCTGCCTACCCGTGTGCGGATCAGGCTGTTTTTCGCTAGTTTAACGCCCGTAATAACTTGCGCCAGCACATAGCTCAGACATCAGTGTAAAGGGGCCGTGAAGACAAACAACCAGTATGTTTTTTCAAAAGGTTTGTTCTTCAAATACGGCAATTGTACGAAACATCTGCAACCAAGTCAGTCTTCTCTTCAGGAAAACAGATGAAGCGGCGGCGATTCCCAAACCGGTTTCTCCCTGCGTTCATGTGATGTCACAGGGACTCGTTTGTGGGGTTGACGGCGGCTGGCGAATGCCTCTGCCTCTAAACAGGACTCTGTACATGTGAGGGTGCTTCTACATTCGTTTGATGATATCCCGTGTACGCGAGCACGCAGTTCAGAAGGGATGACCCTGTTTTTGGCAGTCATGTGTAAAGCTCAAATTTAAATGTTTAAAAGGCTGTAGCTATCGGGTAGACCATTTATTGTTTAAATTAAAAGGCAATAAATGACTCATTGAACGGAAAAGCCGACGTCTGGCGTCTGCAGCTGCGAAACCACTCATAAAATGAACGGCGCTGCAAAGAGAATGGAAGGATGAAATCGAGACTAAAATAAAATGAGGTAAGTTTGGGCGTAGGTGGGAGTCAAACCCAGGCCTCCGGAATGAAATAAAGCATGCGCCCCCACTCCACTTCGGCTCAATGGCTCTAGCTAACTAAAGGATGATCTAGTAAATGCGTTGCAGAGATCGCTTTAAAGTGCGGACCATCAGCACACACAGCTCGATGTTCAAAGTGTCGCTTGGCGGGTCGTTAGGCTAAAGATAAGGGTAAAGTAGCACTAATAGTATGAATAGGCATAACAACACACTCTCGAAGTGTCGCTTGGCGGGTCGTTAGGCTAAAGATTAGGGTGAAGTAGCACTAATAGTATGTATAGGCAGGACAACACACACCCTCAGGTGAATTGGCCAGTGACGGTGTGAGCTGCCGGCATACGCTCACGGCAGTTTCCCGAATCCTCGTTTTGTTGTGACGTCAACATAGCCACCGACAATTGCCGCATACCTACTCAGTGGGATTGGCCAATGACAATGACAGCGTCCGTCAGGGGATCACGGCAAAGCCATCAATCCTCTTCGGCTGCAAAGTCAACCTACCCAGTCCAGCAAGAACTTAGCGGTGTTCTACTTTAAATTAGTGCTTTCACGTTCAAAACTCATCAGAAGCGATTGGGCGTCCTCAGACCTTTTTAACGTAGGGGGAACACACCCAAAGTTAGCGAGATAAGTTCTTCAAACGTTCCCTTAGCATAGGCTTTCTCTCCGTCGGTCAATAAACGATTCAAACTGAAACAAAAACTTCTATTGCTGTTATCCCAAACTTAAAGAATTTTAAGTAATAGTGATCCGAGTACACACCTAGCAATAACGCAATTTCTTTCGTTTGGCAAAGCTACCTCTGTTGTCCCTCATAGAAGCCTCCAGCCCTTCTATTTTTAATACCAGTAGCACCCACTGCGCATCTTCTCGGTGGGGAACACGTGCTAATGACTGCAGTCTGTACCGCAATATTTTGGGAACACTCAGCAGAAAACTTTCTGATTTGTATTCGGCACACGGTACGCAGTCTCGCAATCGCTAATGACTTGGAAGCATAAGGAATATAAGCTGATACAATTTGTTCATTCATTCTTAGAAGCCTTACTTTGGAAAGAGCGTTAGGCTTCAATCTTTTCGGCGTGAGATAAGTGCATTTAAAGTGAAATTAATTCTGTTACTGTATTTCCTTTGAAATCTCAACAAGTACACGTTTCATTGGTTACTTTAAAAACACCAGGAGCTGGCAGCTCTGTGCCAGATCCCGTAAAGCGACTTCAAAGAGTAGCGCTTATTGCTTTTTTACCTCCAGAAAGTTTGCTTGAAACCAACAATCTCAAAAATAAAGTGTGCGGGTCGTCTTATAACGTAGACTCCGCCTTCTCCTTACCATGAATAAGCCAGGGGAGAAGAGACAAGCGGGCGTAAGACAAACATTGGGCCCCTAAGCACCCGCGTTATTGCAGACAGGATTAATATTGACTGCGGTGTCTACGTTGCTTACTAATTTTACTGGTTGATTGCTTTATTTTCGGCTTACTGGTACCGTAATGGCAGAAGCCCATCATGCTGTTCCAGTAGTTTAAGTTTAACAGAGTGTGGGTTTTGGCTAGTAGGTAACTGTGATCCATAGCTTCACCTAACACTTGTGACTGTTGCGTGTTTCTGGGGCTGTCCGTTCCTCGCGCAGTACGACTCTAGATTAGGTTATGGGGGCCGTACGAAGTGGGAATTTGCAAGTTTCTATGGAGAAAAGCGGATCGGTCTCGTTACGCGGAAATGTTAGGTAAATACGGAATTTGACTTGTGCTTGGATTCGATAATATTAAAACCGACGGGTATCAACCTGCCAATTCTCCTACACTTACAACAACAACAAAACAAAAAAACATGTGGGCGTCAGACTGCACAGAAATGTTTCCACTGCAATAACCTACAGTTGGGCACGCCACATTATTTGTAAAAATTCGTATTGTTTTTATAAAAAATTCAACGATATTCTTTAAAGGGTTTAGGAGAGTTTTATATAAAATCTCCCAATGTGCTGACCGCATTTGTCTACAAAGAGGGTACTATAGCCGGCTTGCGTTTCACGTCCTTTTTAAACACAATTCGAAACAAGACTTGTTGGATCGATAGAAAGATCTCATTTTCTCTAACGTAAGGTCTTACGTGTAAAAGTAAAGTTTGCTATCATGGCCCTTACTATAGTTTAAATGTAAAATCATGCGCAGACAACTTATGCCTAGTAATGGCACTAAAACTACTTTGTAGTCGGGGCGCACTTGTTCTTTGCACTACTATAGGTGATTATAGGTAGCAGGATTAAGAATACGTAAATGACGTCAGAATTTTTACACCCATTACATTTGAAAGGCAACCTGGGTTAAACGATGAAATTTGAATACCCGGTGGAAACAGCAAGACAAAATCACGTGCTGAAAACAAGGCCTTGGCGGCTATGAAGCTGTGTTAATTTACCGAAGGTGTATCCCAAAGAACCATTAAACCGCAATCGTAATTTTATATCGCGCAAAAATGACGTCGGGAAGAAATGATGGCATGCTTCTCAACTTGGCCCCCAATCATACCGTTCCTAACAAATAGACGCAGCTGACAAAGCTCAAAATTTGGCCCTCGCTATCGGTGTCTTCTAACTTGTGTTTACGCGTTTTCACGGTAGCGCAAACGCAGTGCGGCGAGTTCTCATGCGATAACGCAAAGGGCGATGATTCCTCTGCTATAGCTTGTTCGCTAAACGTGATGCGTCATTTGGAGTGGGAGAAAGTGGTACTGGGCGTACAGTGTCTCGTCTTACGCTGGTTCTCTCGCTCCGTGCAAGTCAGCAACAACACCTTACGTGAGTCTATTGTAACCGTATTGAGCTATGGGGTTCTCTTTTGGTCTCAGCCAATAGTTTTCTGGAACTTTTTCTAACTTGGACTTTTTTCGAACGTGTCCCTATTTCTAGCCCCATATGCCAGCTGCTTTGTCGTGTGCCGTTTGTAAAACTTGTTCTCAATTTGTTTCTGACTGCTAGGTATTGCGGTGATCTTAAAATCACCAGTAAACGCGCACTTATATGTGGTTTTTAATAGATTTGGTTCTAATAGTTTTAAATTGATAATTTAGCGCTTACTATCTGTAATGACTTCTACACTGAAGCTTTCTTGCGATCTAAGTTTATTGATCTTGACAGCCTAACAAGCCCACAGGTATTTACAAGCTGTGTTCTACGAGTCCTCAGGATTGCGGGGCCAGCCCCGGATTAATTGGGGCTGTGTCATGTGAACATGACACAGCTATTTTTTTTCCTATCACCTCTTTTAAAAGCGGCGAAGGTATTTCATACGTATTAGTGAATATCATGGCGAGAACGAAATTGGATGCCGATAGAAAATCGCAATTGGGCTAATTCCATCGGATACCCTACTTCAACCTTTATTAAAAATTACATGCGGAGCAAAATGCAATAATGTCTTTTATGAGGTCCCGGAAAGGTGGCTGTGGTAGCAGCTAAAGGAAATATGCCGGCAAGTACTAAAGGCGACACTTGTGCGGCCAGTTGAATTCGTTTTCTATATAGCAAACGACTTCAACTGTAATCCCGACCGCATTGCATAACACATGACGATGGATTTGCTAGCACTAACGCAGAACGGGCAATTTATTGTGGCTGCACGCGTACAATAAACGCACAAAAATGAAGATAAAGCGATGCCTCATATTCTGCTCCAAATAAAAAATGAAGCATTAAAAAAAAAAACCAGCTGCTTCTTACTCCTTGGGTAAAATATGCCGGTGGGCCGACCTTTTTGAAACCAAAATTTAATCACACTAGGCAGGCTGCCGTTCTTAATGACGACTTTCATTAAACAAAAAAAATAGCAAGCGGAATATTTTAGAAATTGGGGAGATACAAACGTGATTTATATTGACTGTAACAAAACACATACGACAAGATAAGCCGCTCCGATAAATCAAGATGAACCAGAAAATGACCATCTGCCGTAAATGGCAAAGAAATGGAATGCCAAAACAAAACTAAGCGTGGAAAGCAAACACTACCGCAAACGTAAGGACTTACATTGCGGTTGAGTTTGAATAACTTTGAACCGAGCTCGAACCTTCAGTGGAGTTGGGAATATATAATTGCCTGCGCAGCGATGTACTTCCCGAAGAGTCTAAATCCGGCTTATCATCAAAGGGCCCACATAAAACGCATCGTTGAAGCTCCGCCTGAGCGAAAATAAATTTATCAGATTTAGCCAAGGAGAAACAGCTTCAGTATATATTCTAAATTCACGCAGGCGGGCCTACCCAAAGCAGCCTATTGAAGCATGTCTTCTTCCGCGCTTAGCGTGCCATTGCTTGTGAAGTGTCCTGATTGTGTTTAGCGGGTTGAAGGTATGCTGCGCCAGGAAGGTACGCTTTGGCAAAGATTGTTCACACTAAGTAACGTTACGCGAGCGTGAAATCTCGCAGACAGAAGCGCTTTTGGATATCTTTTTTTTTCTGTATAAAAACGCATTACAGTGGAAATAGAGCCCGTATACACTGAACAACATACGTTCAGCTGCTGAAAATCTGCGTCACGAAACATTTATTCCACTATAAAGTAATGCCTCCAATTATGCATTGTAAAAGACAGCAAATAAAATTCATTTACAATGACTTTATCGTGTTGGTAACATCGAAATTTACGTTTTAAAGTTTTCATATTATACGTGCGAATATTTGCAACGCCCTATAAGCATTGTTTTTGTGCTTGCTTGCAGAGCTCAGTAGTTTCATGTTTCGATATGAATTAGCTCGTATAGACGCCAAGAAGTATAATAGCGTGAGATTCCCAAAAAAGGGCCCGGAGTACATAACACCACCGTATCTTACTTGAAATGTACGCGTGAACACTGGACTGCATAAGGTTTTTAGTACGGTGTCCGTGTGTGTGGGTGTGTTTTCTGCTATCTCTTCCCAGGGTAATGTACATTTGTTTGGACACTGTTTCTTCGGTTGTTCATAATTGGCTTTTCAAAATTCCGGATTCCTAATCGACAAGTTACATTCGGGAGTTGAACTCTCGCAAACACGCAAACTTACATATGAACATTTTTTGTAGTGAAAAAATGAAAGCGGAGCTTGTTCTTTAAAGACAACTAGCGCCCTTCTAACAACGTTTGTGCTGGGAATACCGGCTGTTACTGGGCACAACAGAGCTATAGTATCATGCACCTTATGCCGAAAACCTGAATTGAAGTTATCATCAACGAAACCAGAACGGCGAGTTCAAGAAAAAGGAGCCCTTCTTGCCTTTTATTTATGTGTTTCCAGTAGAGTTGAGGCATTATTCGTAGCCAGGAATAGCTCGTCCGCAAGCAGCCAATGCACCTATGGCGGCTACGGTGATTCACGTACACGCGCATACACGGTGAATTGATGCTAGAGTATTTGTAAATCTAAGCGCACCAAGTTTTCGCTCGCACCTTCGTGGAGATCAAGGCGTCAAAAGTGCTCGGCTTACAGAGGTCGGCCGTTTATTTTATTGGGCTCTAAGCGTACGCGGAGACAGAAAACGGGAAGTTGAGTATTGGAGTTCCTCTTCCGCTTGAAGAAAAGTGCTACATTTGTCTTGTAGCTCGGCGTATAGTAGGAAATGCTATCAAGGGGATGGTATTCGCGGACCAATCCGTTGGGACCACAGTTCATTTGCTACAGCAATACTCGTCACAGTAGATCAGCCGGCTTGGACAAACAAACGCTTCGACGTGCACGCTCTGCCACGACCAAATCGATGTAAGGGTCGTCGCGCACAGGCATCTACCCACGTACTGGTGTCCGCCTTGGAGTTCCCGCAGCTATTTACTTCTGCTTTCGACTTCTCCGTATATGACGGCTTTGGCATGGCAGCCATGATGTCCGCCATTTGTTTCTTCTATGGGAACGCTCTAAGAGCCAGGAGCCAAGATATAACTCGCAGTATCACGTCGTAAAGCCGGAGCTGGTGGGCTAGTTGGTAGCGCCTTGAGGGGATGTACAAACCACCATACGTCTAAGTTATAAAAACATTGGCGTGAAAAATTCAATGCAAATAAACTCGAAGAAGAATGCAGGCAAGTCTTGTGGTGTAAGTGGTGAGGCACGATTACTTATTTTGGTCAAATACAATATTTACTAAGTTGTCTTTCAATTTTTCTTTATTTGTTTGTTTTCTGGTAATTCATTACATCAATAAATAATTGACAAATAAATAAGCATTGATAAAATTATTATTTATTATATATGTAATGAACTAATCAATAATTATTTAATTATTTATAGCGGCAAAGGGCACTGTTGCGCAACGTTAGCTGAAGGATGCGAGCGTAGAGGTGCTACGTGCGTTTGCTCCCATTAAAGTAGTTTCTTGACAGAATAAGCTTGTGAACTCAGCCGTGCCAGTCGGTGCGTAATGCTACTTGAAACAGCTGAAACGGTACAGATTGCGGGAAAGAACTGCGCCGTGCGGACTGCCAAGAAATTTCTATTTTGAAGAACAAAAATTTAATTCTTGTCTGGCGAAAACATGAGAGAAAGAATAACGGACAAAAGTGTTGGTTTTAGAGTTTAAAATACTGAGAGATAAATTGTAGATTTTAATTTCCAATCCTTGTCCTAGTTCTCGAATAAATCCAGGGTAATGTGCTTAAACACTGCTTTCTCATTGCGTGCATGGCCATCATACGTTGCTGGTGATAGCTCGTCAACATGATGGCGCCCCCAAAGGTCGGCGAGCCGAATCATTTAGCATAGAAAGTGACTTCATTGTTACCTGTGCCTGTCGTGAAAAAGTTTGTGCGCTCCCTGTACCTGTCGCGATTCAGAGGTGCGTTGATTTCGCGTAGCTTCTGCTACAGGAAAACTAACTCTCATAAACCCACCCTGCGCGTATTTTCTAGATAAATTGGCACGCGTGTTGAAGCATTTTTTGCTGTTAGTCGCCATGCTATCGCGACAATTCAAGCGCCATTGGACACCTTATGTGTGATAAGGACCACGTTCTCTCGCACTGCTTTTTAAAGCAAAAGCATCCTTGGCTGTCCTTCCGGTTCTTCTGGGGCTACTGCTGCTGCTGCTGCTTTCTGGCAAGGCCATGCCAGTGGGGTTTATCTTAGAGCAGATAGCTCTGGCCTTCGCCTATCGTACCCGCGGTGCCAGTAACCGAATAGCGCCATGGAAGCCCGAGTTCATGCTTGTACCACGTTATCCGCGTTTAGATCTGGTAATGCCTAACAAAGAGCTGGCCAGCAGAGGGTATTCAAACTGCAAATCGAGAATGTGGACATGCCTGTCTAGGTGTACTACACTGTTACAGACATTCCCCGCGATGTTTCCAACGAAGAGTTATTCTTCGCACACCTCAAAAACCTTGAAGAGAATGATGTCTGTTGACTGGCATCAAGTGCCATCTATATCTGGTATCCTCCAATTATGGGGAGCTGTGTGATAGCGGACGTGCACAGGGTATTACTGTTATTTCACGGAAAATAAGATGTCTATTTACACTTCGTGTGCGGAGCTTGTGAATTTGGGATAATAAGTACTGTTCCAGAGGAAGCAGCAGCTCGCGCGATAGACTTAAAATACTTAGACATCCAAACTGGTGTAGAAGCGTTCTTTCAAACTGCGAGGGACGAACACTGAAGAGAACTTCAGATTACCTAGAATGCCACGTTTTCCTGACTTGACGTGGCAGGGGAAAACAATAGACGACTCTTTTGGGAACCCGGTGCGTGTTACGAACTGGCCACTCAAGAACCGAGAATCCGACTTGATAACCTAATGGAAGCTTTTTCGACGAGATGAAATTGCGAAGGGTGTGTGCGAACGTGGAGGCTATTCCACGGGACCGCCGTTAAAACAGGGCTAGCAAGAACAAAAGCCGACTTCTAAGGTCATCCCCATATTGGGGGACGTGAACATATCAGACAGCACAAGGTCTCACCTGGAGAGCAAAAGGTCATCTAATACGGCTGTTAAGCCGGACCGTATCCACCAACCTGTTTTTGACATGACGGTAGCCGCAAGGTTCAAGCAAGGAAGAACGTATGTGAAAGACCCCCCCCCCCCCCTCTACGCCCCCTCCCCCCAGAACGCACTACTGCTGATCCCACAAGAAATCTAGAACCATACGCCGCCAAACTCGCACACGCCTTCTCGGACCCACATCCATGATTTCTTCATGGGAAAGCGAATCGAACAGGGATGGCGCTGACACACCGGCAGGCACAACTCTTCAACAAACAAGAAGCCTCCGCAGGCATTATGGGAACAAACAGTTGATTCGAGGGCATCGCACATATATACACCTGCAGGAAAGTTCGTGCTGCCCAGCCGTTGCCAAGCACCTTTCAAAAAGGAAACGGAGGGAAAAGGACGCCCCTATAGGTCTTCGCGGAGGAAAAGTTGCTTAAACAAACATTTTTTGTCTTCTCAACTTATTCTGTCATCCTTTCAGGCTCGCTGAATTCCCAAAGGCCTATGGCTTCCTCCTTTACGCGAGAACCTTAAGCTGACACCGTGAAAGTTGTTCTCAGCAGCGACAGTGGTTCAGTGCTCCTGAGCGCGAAAAGCCGGATGCAGTCTGGCCGCGGCAGTTGTTATTCTGGTAAAAGGGAAAGACAAAACATTTCTGAGTCGAGATTTTGGCGCACTGCTGCAGTCCCAAAATTGCCTAAATTATTCTAGAGCTTCGGTACCTAATTAATCTCTAAATATTCGAACAAACTTTTCATACAATGTTCGGGAATCAATTCTGCCGGCATTATTTTTGTTTCGCTGTAGTTATTTCTGCGCATCTGAAAGGCTATAGTTTATGCATCCTTAAATGCCAGTCATTTTGTCGGGGCTACAAGTCCGGGGTTTTCATTGGTGTTTTTTCTTCGTACTTTATGCCTGTATTGCCACTTGGCTCCTAACGGTACCGTATTATTTGGCAGAAATAAATAATAGGGTTGGTGTGACACTACGTTTGGGTGTATTATTTAGCGAGTTAATGATTATCGCCCAGCTTAAGCCGTGAAACGCGCCCCCGCCTCACCCCTGCAAATACGCATATTGCAATTTTGTCTATGGTTAAACATCATCACCACCAGTGTTAATTTTATCGTTGGCGTCATCATGTTTATACCGTTTATGAAGACCACGAAAAAATAACGACGGGTGCTGTTAATCACTTAATCAAAAGGTTTTAATAATTGAGCACTTCCCACAAATCTTGAAAAAAAAAACAGCTTTACAGCACCGTATTAACATGATCTACGTACACTTACAAAGAATAGCAAATTTCCATACACATAAATATTTATATTACATACACACTGACTTTCACAAAATGTATCTCACGCCCAAAAACTGCCGACGTAAGAGTATGTTGCTTGACTACAAGTTACCTTGTAGGACTGGATAAGAAACTCGGAAACCTTTTTTGGGCCTAGCAGACATGACAAGGAAAAGTTGAATGTAGTTGTCACAAACTCGAGCGTACGACGTCTAAAAGTACCGTTTAAATTTTTCATTTTATTGTACAGCGCCTAATTCTTCTTTCAGTCGTCCGATTCATTCCATTCGGTTCTATTCGCCCGAGACAAGGCTGGAAGTTTCTCGAACGAAGAGACAGTAACACGATCATTCGCCGGCTCGCCGGCGAGAAAAACAACAAAAATAAAACCTCCGCCGCTCCGGTTTCGTCGAAGCTTCCAGTACTTTCGAGGAGGTGCGCGTGGCCTTGCCAGTTCTAAAGAGCGTCGATCATTCTAGAATGGAGAAGAGGGAAGTTATTCGCTCACGGCGGCGGGCGCGTTGTGTGTTGTGCTCTCCCTCTCCGCACCGGCGCGCCTATAAAAAGAGAAGCCGCGCCTAAGCAAACCAGCTACGTTTGGACGTCGTGATTGACAACTGCACCTGCCAGTTTGTACATCACACCATCGGCGACCCGCGCCCTGGAGGACTCCAACGTGCTCCCGGGCCTCGAATGACCGTGATCGTCTCGGACGGCCTGGCCTACAGCGAAGCCACGCTTCCCAGGTAGCCGACTGGCCTCCGACAGCGGTGCATCGTCCGGCCCGGTCGGTGAATATGCTGGGACTCTGTCTCTCATATGCATCGAACTGTTCGTTTCTTTTTAGTTAACTGCTCCGATTCGTAATATTCATTTGTTAGCGCTCCTGTTTGTATCACTTTGTCTAATTGGACTGTTTCTTGTATTTGAATTCCATCTAAGTTGCCTGTAATTATCGATCTGCTACCTCGTGCTTGTATTTGTGACTTGCCTGTCTAAATATAAGTCTTTGTGCTGTTTTTCGTTCAGGGCTCTTGCTCATTCTTGCCGCTCTGGTCGGCGAAAGCCGCACATCAGACGGCCACCCCCTTTGTCACCTGTGCCCTGTGGATTCGGTGGGGTTTGTTGGCTCTCTTGAGTAGACTCCCCATATCTTCTGGCAGTGCACCCTAATTTAAAGGAAACGGGTGACAGTAGTGTAATGTAAGATTAAGACAAAGTAAACCGATTTGGTGGCTCAGGATATCAATGCTTCTAAAGCCGAAGACTGCGCCGGTTCGCACTCCTCTAGATTGTACGGCCCACCTATTTCTCCATACACTGTAAACGCAAACTAGCCGGAAATGGAGTTTTAATCAAGTAATGTGCCCTGAAAAGTACCTATAGCAAAAAATGTACTCCCTAGGCATGATCTAAAGAAGTGGACGAACCTCCATGGTAGTACCGTTGCCCATCCGGGTAGCAAAAGGGAGGATTTAGAACTACTTACCACAATTTGTGAGATGGCGTTCCGTTCCTTGTATACTACCACGTCCACAATTAACGCCCTATCTGAGGTAATCATCTCAAGCGGGCGGTCGCCATGTTAGTCTTCTGTTGCCTCCGTGCACCAGCACTTCAACCGTGGCCTAATGCTAATTAGAACGAGTGAGCAGGACGCGACGGTTGCACGCAGCTACAAAACCAATACCGTACGTATACCCGTATAGATGCTTCAACCAGCGCGATCACAGGCAGAGAGCGCGGCTGTGTTGTCTCAATCTGTTTATTTTGGCGATAGGTGTTGTCAAACTCTGCTGCTAACGAAGAGGCAGTTCTCGCCGTTGCAAACAATTGCAATGTTCATCTGCTTCGCTTGCTTGCGCATGCATATACGATTTAAATTCTCGTGCCAGCGCGCCAATGCACCCGACTGCAGCGACTCAACTTGCCCTGGCGGCACGACTGGCTGCCCGGATGTAAACAACCTCTGTGCTATCAACGCAGCGCGGCCGGTGACTCGGCGCGGCGGCGCGGCCGGAGCTTCAAGCCTCGCCTTGGGCCGTCGTTTTTTCTTATTTGTGAAGGACTAGTAGTGCCATTTGGTGGAAAGATTTTCATGTGCCCCTGTCATACGAGGAACGGCCGCAAACAGCATTTGGATACGGCGACAGGTGTGGACAGCTCGCTGGTAAGTGGTCTTTCATCAGTCGATGCGTTTGTCAAACGTTTGGATAGGGTTAACAGCGAACTACCCGGGTACCCGTGCCGCTCACAGCTCGTACACGCACGGGCAACGAAAAAAGCGCACACTCGTATTATTTTACTTCTTTGTGGGTTTTGGGGTATGCGTTCGCATTCTTTCGTAGGCCGGTTTGTAACAGGGCATTCGAGATAAAATCGTTTGTCGCGCGCGTCGTCGTTTCAAAGCAACGTGACGGTTACTTCGTGCTGGCGAAAATCAGCGCATTCAGACGGAAGCGGGAAGGAAGGTAGAGAGATCGGGAAAGAGGGCGCTAATATATAAAAGAAAGCGTAATGCAAGACGAGAAATATAACACAACCCGCCTGCATTTCTCCGAACTTCAGGACAGAACCGCACACGGGTACGTTGTCACAAACTCGAGCGTACGACGTCTAAAAGTACCGTATATTTTTTTTTCATTTTTCAACGTGACCTGAGCCACTTATCTTCTCATTACCGTGCATGTAGACCTGATTGTGTCCCTGTGTTTGAGCGCACAGCCATCCTTTTGCGACATAAAAACCAGAAAACGCGAGAAATTGTAGAAGCCAGCCACATCAGAAAAGCTGGTTCCGAATGTATCAGTCATCCCTCTATCGCCCTGCTTAATCGAGAAGTCGCATATTTAGCCGCACATTGAGCGCTATTTCGGTGCTTCTTCTGGGAATGCGTGTTGGGTGTGGGAGGGGGGTCTTAATCCATGTATGATGCGGTTATCATTGCTGATTTTTCGCCTTTCGTGCGCCTCAAAGTTCGTTTTGTGGTTTTGTTGTTACGGTTTTTTAGTATTTTCGGCTGAGTGCGCCGAGAACTGTGACGCATTGGGGGCGCGGCAATTGGGCGCTTGGGCATATAAAGCTTTGAATTGTGCAATAATAAACTAGTTGCGAGTGTGCGCTTGTGCCGTCTTCATGTGTTCTTGTCCTCGTTAATTTGCGCGCAGTTTATTTTTCGCAATGCATAATTACCAACTCGCCCAACTCGCAACCCTTTTACAGATCCTATACTCCGTAAAAATGAGTTGCCTGTCCTTTTAGGTACGGCAAAATCTCGCGCAGCGCGTCATTCTGCCAGGGGGCCATATCCTAACGTCAATGCACACACTATGAAAGCAGCTTGCACTTAATGCGTCACATTGTCTGCTGATAAGCATTTTAGATTCGCCCCTCTCATCATCATTCACTTCGTGGAGATGGCGGGATTTTCTTTCATAGCTTGTTGTCACGGCAGTAATTAATAGCAGAATCAGTCCTACAAATCACAGAAACGGTTCGTTTCACGTTGAAAATAATCACAGTAACACACTTTGCACCACACGGAGGAACAATCGGTTGCAGTGATGAGGCATAAGGGTAACTTGTTGTTAAAGGGTCATTGAAGACAACCAGCAAGTTGATTTCAAACGGAAGTCGGACCTCCGCATAGCCATTTCAGCATTGATTTAGTGCCAAGATGCCTAAGTGCTGAGAAATCGCTGTTCAACTGCTCATCAAACGTGACGCAAACACGACTGCAGTCGCTGTTTGCATCAGGATAAACCGGAAGCAAGTGAAGCAGCGGTGAATAATAGCAGTATACAAGCAACTGAATACAACATTACCACGTACCAAGCAGTTTGGTCAGTTCCGGTCAAATCGCTCATGCTTCCCCAAACTCCCCTGTCATTTGCCGTTCGAGACCACTAAGCAAAATGTTTCTCCATTGGACCTGTGATCAGTATTTACGCTTCACTGAAGAAAAACATTGGCCTTTTGAGGCCCCGCAAGTTTTGGCGTCGAACGATTTTCTCATGCGTAGCTCGCATGCTCCCTTGGAAAGCGGTACTGCCACCCCAAGTATGGACGAGTAGCACCATCCAGCGGCAGCCAAGAAAGAAGTTGTGCGCGTCAGGCCACTTAAGCCCTTCCGGTGAAAACGTGTTTTTGCTAGTTTCAACCTTATTTTAAAAAAAATGCCAGGTGTAAGAGGGTTATAATAGTGTTCTCCGTGAGCTAATCTATCAACCTAGAGAGACTTGCATTTTAACTTCACTGTCATTTAAAGTTGTGCTCGAGTATATTGTGCGGAAGTAATATCTTTTTTATTGCTGCAAAAGCCACGATGGTTAATGTACTGGCACTCGGTTTTATGAAGCCTTTGCATTCCTAATTTAAGTACTGAATCTTCGCAGGGAACCTGGCATAACAATTTTATTACTGTACCGAATTATTAAGTTCATTTAACCATAGTGTCTGTTTTGAATTTTACATGTAGGGCTTTTTTTTTCTTTTTTGCTTTTTCAGGTAGATGTTCCTTTGACTCCCTGCCTGCATTCCGCGAACGGGGAAATTAGCCTCCGCATCGATGGCCAGAGTGTCTTGACTGCATCATCTTTACTGGGAGGACTGTATAATCTGTTTGCATCGTTCTGGGTTTTCAACATTCAATATCCCAAGAAGGCACACAGAGCTCTAACGTTTGTGGAACATGCCTTTTTGGACCTTGCCAGCACCAAACCACGTGTGAAGGATTTAGAACTAATTAACTTTTATCGCATCAATATCCCTCACCAATATTTTATTTGTTTTCAATCCTGTAATCATTGGATAGTAGTTTAAAGAATTTCGTATTATGTTTCTGACGTTTTCTTTTTTTTACTGAACAGGGGATATTTGATGGGCCCTTCTGTATGCTGATAATACAGCTATCTTTTAGTGAAGCAATAATATTAACCAACTAATATAACTTGAAACAATTATCTAAATAATGTTGGCAACTGGTGCCAAATGAATCAACTCAAAATTATCGGAAAAACACGAATTACATGGCTTTTTCTTCTCACTCTGAAGAAGCTGTCGCGATACCACCCATTCTGTTCTATATCCTTGCAATTAACCCCTCAGACTGGGTCACTTTTCTTGGCGAATTTGTGTCTTTATCAAAACGCACTGGTATTTTCCGCAGCATATTTCTCGTTCTTTATATTACTCATTTATCCATAGCCATCTCATTGCTGTCTGTCTCCTACATCATTTATCTCTTGTGCATTTACCATCTACAAAATGCTCGTTACCTTTCAATATCAAATCGTTACACAGCTCTCGCTCATTTCACCACCAATTGAAAAAACTTTTTGTTGTTTTAAACCACTGCAACCATTTTTTTCACTTTGTGTACTGAGTACTGATGCGTACTGATAAGTACTCACGCGTTCTCAATCCTCTAGTATTATATAATGATGTCACTTCCCTAGAGAAAATGTAGCTTTTCCCTGCTGGTTTATGGCCAAATTCCCAGCTAGGCACTGCTGGTCCCAGTTTGGACCAGCTGGGACCAGCAGCACTCCGCTGGGAATTTGGCCATAAACCAGCTGGGACCAGCTACCCTTTTCTCTAGGGAAACCATGCCGTTGTGTTTGTGCCTATATGTTTTTCGCGTATTTCCAGTTCTTGTAGTAATATTGTTTCTACAGTTTGTTCAACTAGCACACAGATCGCTCATTTCACCACCAACTGAAAATTTTTTGTTGTTGTAAACCACTGCAACCATTTTTTTCACTTTGTGTACTGAGTGCTGATGCGTTGTGATAAGGTCTGATAAGTACTGACGCGTTCTCGATCCGCTATTATTATATAATGATTTCACTTACCATGTGGTTGTGTTTGCGCCTATCTTTGTTTTTCGCGTATTTCCAGTTCTTGTAGTAATATTAATTATACGGTTTGTTCAACTAGCATTCTATTGCTGTCTTCCATTCCTAACTGGCGTGTTTTTAGCAATTTACCATTTTTGCTTTCTTATAGGAGGTCGCCCTAAGTTTTTATTTCGGAGCCTCCTTGTGTACACCATGTACCATGTAAACTTGTATGCGAAAGTTCGTTTGAAATAAACCTGAAACCGAGAAAAACCGTGTGAAATCAGTACTCCCGCAGGGAACTAGAAACTCTCCCTTGTGGCCTTGAAAAAACTCCTTTCGGAAGGCCTACAAAAACGCCCCAACTTTGCAAAACTCCATTCAAAAGAAATATATGCTTCCCTTGAACCTCCTAAAAACGCCCCTAAAATAACATAAGTACTTCCCAAGGGAGCCATAATAGGCTCATATTTAACCGCCTAAAAAGTCCATAAACATCACTTAAAAACGCCTTGAGGAAGTAAAGAATACTCCATTTTGATCTCCTTAAATTCTCCCTAACATTTCTTAACCCTCCCTAACTACCTCCTTTCTATCACCTAAAAACACCTTGTTTTGAGGAGGTAAACAAAACCTCCCTGTTCCATGTAGTAAAAAAACTCCTACAAGGAGGATCACTAGAGGACAGGCGAAAAAGAACCTCTAGGGAGTATATGGGTGGAAAAAAAGTTTAGAGTGTAGTGAAAGAAGGTGCGTGAATAAACTTTATTTCGACGAGCTTGAGAAGCTGATGGTCCTGAAAAATGTGGCGGTCCTTTTTGCATCCATGAAGCCCTCGTCCGCGCTGGATGCCCAGGCGCTCTTCAACATGCTACGGTGGGTTGAGGGCAGAGATGTGCCGTAGTGGAAGAAAAACTCCCTTATTAGGTACGAAAATTCCTCATTTTTAGCCCCCCCCCCCCCTCCCCGAATGTTTCGCAAAGAATTTGTGCAAATTTCCCTGCATTATCTTTTTGCAGCTGATAGATATTTTCCTGAATTCCTCTTTGGTTTCACAGGTTAGGCAGTGCCACCAATGTCTAATTTAGGTAGCCTTGCTGACGGAGACGCTGTTCCACGAATGAGAGTTTCAGCGTGAACTTAACTCCACTATACCTGCCGCTTAGTAACATGCGACTGTGCATTTCACATTTTGTACCAAACAGCAGGCTAACTTTGCATGGTAAAGCTCCAAGTTATACTGTAGGAAAAAATTCTAAACCATCCCCAGTAACTTTACACCTGGGGAGGGGCGTAGCATAGAGAGTAAATTTGTAATCTTGGCGTCTTCGCCTTCTTGCAAACGGAGGAGGAGGAGCAGGAATAAACGTGTCGCTAAAGCAGTCCGCCCTGGGGAGGAGACGTCATTCCAGGACCCCTTGAGTCCGTCCGGCTTCTTGGGCTCGCTGCTCCAGCCTAAGCTGGTACTCAGGGTCCTAGCTGGACAGTGCTTTCTCCCAGTGCTCAGGGCAGGGGAAAGGCCGGGGTGTAGGTGGCGGTTCTTATCACAGCCCCACATGATATGGTAGAGGGTGTCCTGAGCCTCGCAGAAGCGGTATTGCGGGGAGTACAGGGTGGGGGTGACAATGTGGGCTCTAGTGGGGTGGGGCAATGTGTTTGTTTTAATGCCTCGGAGGTGACGCTCGTGTGCTTTGGTGAGGCTTTTGTGCGCAAGAGGATAGAACATTCGCTCCATACGGTAATTCTGAGTGATTTCGTGGTACGACCAGAGAGTGGAGACCTGCCACTGTTCGCCGAACTCCTGGCATGGCCAGTGGGTCATTTCTCGGGCACGCTCATGGGCAGCTTCGTGGCCAGACACGGCGGAGAGGGCTGGAGCCCAAATGCGTTGGTGATCGATGTATACAGCTTTGTTGTAAAAGTCTCCTGCCTTTCCAGCACGAAGCTCTCCAGCGCGAGGCCTAATCGAGTGTCCCGGTGTTTTTTGCTTTTTTTGTACGCGTTACGAAGCTCTCCAACGCGAGGCGTAAACGAGTGTTCAGGTACCTTTTTTACACGCGTTAGGTTCCTACGCGAGACGTAAATGAGTGTCCCGGTGTTTCAGTACCGTGACTACGTGACACGACGATTATGACGACGATGATGATGACGACGACGACGGGAGACGCCAACAGCCCCAGCCCCTAGGGGCCTTCACCCCTAAACGAACGAGACATTGTTGAGTCGGTGAGGTAATTTCAGCTCAGCGACGGACAGCTCGCGCCCTCTCTTATGGAGGGCCCCCGGATTAGGGTGCACCCGAAGTACTTTTTTGTATATTGCGCAGGCATAAATGTGAACAGGCTTGAGCCCTTCATCAGCCGCCGCTTCTCGCTTCCCTAGCATTTGCAAGTGGAGTATTCCTTCCACTATGCTCCATCCTATTATGGTGCACCAGAAGAGAGAGGCGTATCGTTCGGGGCTGGTCGGGTGGTTCCTTTCGCGATGAAAATTTCTGCTGAGGAAGTCCGGTTGTAAACAGCGCCCCTGGCGGCCGTTTCCTACAGAATGGGTTTATAAGTGCGCTTGTTAAATCAATCATTATTTATCACCTTAACTAATCCTATTTTATATCTTATGTCATAATTGCCTATAAAACACTGGAATAACTGTAGAGTGTGGTTTAAAAACCTTTAGTTGGCGCTGACTGCAACAGGAGTTTGCTGGTGAACGCCTGCGCTCCATACTACTTTTCGTCGTAAAAGGGACCGGCGCTCTCCATTGGTTTTTCCCCTTCTAGTACACTGTAATCCTGTTTATGAAATGTATTGGAAGCTGTCTTGGATGCTGAAGGCTTGCGCGAACACGACTGCGTATATTTGAACATAAATCTGCGAAGTGGGAAGAAGAGGGGGAATAAATATTTAATTGAGAAGTCAATGTTGTTGGGTTGACCGCCAGGTGGGGGACCTCCTTAGTCTAGGAAGCCCTGGCTTTTGGCAGCCTGTCTCGCCCGGTCTACCAGATGTTGCTGGTGATCCGGGTTAAGAGAAATGTTTAAAGGAAAACAAAGTAATAAATGGTGCGAGATAGGGGTCTCTGATATTTTTTTTAGTTTACTCAACGACTCCTAAAACTCCCTGTATGTATCAAGGTTTCCCCTTTTCCCTTTTGGCGAAAATTACTGCCAAATATTCTCAGACAAAGAAAATTCCCCGCATGGAACATCACTGCTGGAGAGAGAGAGAGTTGGGGTTAGGAAATGGGGTTTGCTGGCACTCTCATAGAATGTGGTAGGGGGTGCTAGTTTGTGAACAGAAGTTACAGGTAGCGCAGTAGAAGGTGGGGTGCGTGGGGGAGAGTTTGTCTGGCACAGAAGCCGATGAAAGGTGGCCGCATCGGTTCTGGATACATTGAACTGCAGCGTGAGGGTCTGTCGTTCCTGACAGATTAGGCGAGGTTTTCTCTGCTTCAAGCTAGAGTAATGGCCTTCAGAGAGCAAATGAAATGCGTGTCTTTGCCCTCATAATAAATGGACTCCTGGGTACGAACGCGAGCGGCAGCGCCTGCCGCTTCGCTTCCATCGAAGGACTGTCGTCCAAGGGTCGAGGCAAAATTAAATTTAAAAGAATTACTTTCGCTACAAGACACGAAGAAACGCGTGTTGAACAAATGAGCTCGTGAGCTGTCTGGAAGGGTTCTATCGTTGACGCCATGGGTAAGAGGTTTCGAAAAACACCGCAAAACGTCTGTGAACGTAACAAGTTACGAGGGGGTCATAAAAGTACTATTCCTGCGCATACCAAGAAGCAATTATAATTATACAAAAGTGACAAGGGGGTACAATTCTCCGGGCGTTGCCATGTGTTACATCTTTGTAAGTTCTAGTGCGTCGCACAATGAAGAACAGAGGCCGCAGGCGTTCTCAGTCGTGCAATAAAAAAGAGGCGAGAAACAATGTGCAAACATGTGACTTAACCTAGTCCGCCCAATATTTGAGTTGGGGCATTGTCTTGTCCGGCTCTATTCTGCAAGTCATTCGGTTATGATTGAGGCACATGCGTTTTCTCTATACATAGTGTCACCCATGTCTTAGCCGGATACTTTCGTTCTCAAGCTTTTGCGTTTCGTATGTTGCCCTCATTGTTTTTTTTTTTTGCATGGACTTCCCCCAAAATGAACGAGGAAACATTGGCTAGAAAATCACAATTATTGAACGGATCCGTCTCCGTGACACATTTATTATTTCCACGGTGACAGTTACTATGAAGAAGAAGATGCTATACGAAGAATTAAACTTGCATGCTGTCATCTTGATGAAACAATTTTACATTTGGGACACACAACTTGTAACCTTATAAATATTACCTGATGATTCGACCGCTATAGGACGCCTACAAAAGCAAGCCCAGTGGTACTTTCATTTATTTATTTTTTTATTTATTTACTTGTTTACTTACTTACTTTTATTTATTTATTTATTTATTATACCGTCAAGGCCATGGACATTGAACATTGAAGAGGGGTTCGCGTATAACAAGGTGTGCAAACATAAAAACAGTGCATGTGTTCAAATGCAAAAACATAGATTATCCTGATTATACAATGTTAGCTAATGCTTGATAAAACAGGTGATTATCGCGTATGGAAACAGTATCGGCGGGAAGGTGGTTACACTCATGGAATGTTTTGGGAATGAAAGACTCACCAAAATATTTTGTGTTCGATGAATCAACTCCAACTTTATGATTATGGCCAATTCGACATGATATGTACTGAGGCTGTGAAAGCAGTTCAGCATGGAGAGAGGCATGGTAATAAACCTTATGAAATAAAGTTAAGCGAAAAATGCGACGTCGTGATGCCAAAGATGGGACGTCAATACTACTTTTCATTGTAGTTACAATTGCAGTCCTGTTATATTTTGATAGAATGAAACGCGCTGAATTATTTTGAACAAGTTCAAGTGCGGTAAGTAGATTTTCATCCCATACTGGCGTGGCGTACTCTAGTTGTGATCTGATTAGTGTTTTTTATAGAAGAAGTTTTAAAGAAGACGGGGCGAGGAAAAGTTTCGACGTAAATTACCTAGCATGCGGTTTGCCTTGTTAATACTGCATTCGATGTGTTGCGTCCAAGTTTAGCTCTTAGTAATATGGACATCTAAGTACTTATAAGAGGAAACGATTTCAAGTGGTATATTGTTCAAGCAATATACGGGCATACAACTAGTAGTTCTCGATACACGCATTACATTACATTTAGTGACATTAGGTTCCATTAACCATTCTTTGCACCAGTTACTTACACTAGTTAGATATGATTGGAGAGAGTAGGAGTCGTTTTTAGTAGTTATTTCTCGAAAAATTATGCAGTCGTCTGCAAACAAATGAACATTGTAGGATATGAGAGAAGGCAGATCATTAATGTATATAAAAACAAAGAGGTCCCAGAACAGATCCCTGTGGGACCCCACAGGAAGCCTGGCTGAGTGGAGAGTTATGATCATTAGCTGAAACAAACTGCGAGCGATTTTAAAAGAAAAAGTCAATCCACTTCATGATGGCGTCATGAAGTTGGAGTTTGCTTAGTTTGTGCAGTAGCAGTTTGTGGCACACCTTGTCAAAGGCTTTGGAATAATCTAAAAAAACACAGACTTTGGTGATTGGTTTAAAATGCGATGTAACTTGTGAGCAAAAGCTATTAACTGTGTTTCGCATGACAGTGATTGGCGAAAACCGTGCTGCGCTGATGTAAAAAACGAATTTGATTCAAGGAAACTGGCACAATTTGTGAATATCATATGTTCCAGTAATTTCCAGCAGGTACTAGTTAAGGAAATAGGGCGGTAATTGGCGGGTGATGTTTTTTGGCCAGATTTGAAGAGTGGAACCACCTTCCCTATTTTTCATTGTATAGGCCGCGTATATGTGTTAAGTGATTGCTGGAATATTTTTGTTAAAATATTAGAACTAAATTAACTAGTATTCTTCAAAATATTTGAGTCTATTAAATCGTAAACTGGGGAAGAGTGGTATTTAAGTCGAGAAAATAACTTAGCCACACCTGGCGCTTCAATAAAGATGGAGGACATTACAGGGAAATTGTCTGTGCACAAGGCGCATTAGGTTTAGAAGCAACAGAAAATGCTTTTGTGAATGCATCATTCACCACAGCCGCACAATCACTCAACGGAATGTAGTTACCCGATGCGTCTTGTAAGTAGACGCTGTTATCATGTGACCGATGTATGACTTTCCAAAACTTTCTAACGTTAGTATTAAGCTGGATGGCAAGGTTTGCGATAGAAATAAAGATTTAGCAGCTTTTAGTGCAGATATATAAGCCTTCGATGCTAATCTAAGCGTCCTTTCGTGAATCAGTTGGCGATTATCAGGCAGAAGGATAAAGGCGCTTTTTACGGTTAGACAGCGTTTTAAGGTGGGCGTTGTACCACGGGGCGCGAGGATTACACGTGATAGTGCGTTTCGGTATAAATGTTTCTACAAGATCGTGAACTTTACAAGCAAAGATGTCCCAATTAGTTTGAACAGAACGCTCATCAAAGTTTGCCAGAAAAGTATAAAGAAAGACGGATATGTCATGATTAATAGTCTGAAAGCTGGCCTTTTTGTAGTCACGAATTACTTTTTTCTTGTTTGAAACTTTTAGGAACGATGCATTAATAGAAAAACTGAGGAGAAGGATCGCTAATGCCAGGAACGTACGTTATATTGGAAGTAAAATCGGGCTGTGTAGTTAGGATTAAGTCAAGCGTGTTTGCTGCGTGGGATGATATTCGAGTGGCTTCATCTACTAATTATGTTAAAGAGAAGGTAGAGCAAAAGTTAAGCAACTCGACGACGAAGGGGAACGATAGCATGCGCCTAGGACGATTTTTTGTTGACCGATAGTGAGCGAAGCCCAGATAGTTTCAAGGGTAGTGTTAATGTGTATGCAAGACGAAGATATGTTTTTCGATATCGCTAACAGAACACCGCCTCCCCGATGCGCAGTTCGATCACAACGATAGACCTGACATGCTTCATGAAAAATTTCTGAGTCCTGCAGATGTGCGCGGAGCCATGTTTCAGTCAACACAATTATTTGTGCATCGCAGGTATTTATTGCGGAAGATGAAGAATCATATTTGTTAAGAAGGCTTCTGATGTTAGTGAACAGAACCGAAATTCTTGAGTTAGATCCGGGACCACTACCCCTCGCGCGTTCCTAGGAAGGGACACCTGCCTGGTTGTTATCATTTTCAAAACCTCGACCATGCCGATCTACTTCATTAACCTGGCTAGCGGTAGTATCAAACATGTTGCATTTTTTGTTAACATATAGCTTATTGTAACGTAGGTTAAATTGTGGGGATACTGGCAGATTTTTTGCGAAGTCAATAAGCTTTTTTTCGGGTGATACGCGTGGCGGGAGAGAAGTCTTCGCTAATGCCAATGTCTTTTTCTTTAAACTAGGAGCGTGCAGACAATATTTTATCTTTAGTTTTTGTGTCACTAAACTTCATAATGATAATTGGACGGCATCGGTTTTGCGAAAATGAGCCAAGTCGGTGTGTGCGAGGAATCTAGTTTGGCAAAAATGAAGCTATGACGGACGTAATTTCAGTGACCACCTATACTTCAGTTTCTTCCCAGGATTCTTTGACATCTGTAAGCCCATCTGAAATTAAATTGTCACGTCGAGACCTATCTTCAAGCTCGTCCAGGGGAGCCTGTAGCAAGCTATTTTGAGCAGTAGTTTCTAATACCATATTATGCATGCTTGATAGCTCGCTTTTGAGGTTTTCGGCAATTTTGTATTTGTTTTCTGGTTCAACTAGTCTTTTTAGCATTCCGGTTACTGTCGTCTCGACATCTTCTTGACCGTTTTTTATGGCTTTTACGGCAGCAGCTAGATCAGCGTGTTTCTTCGAACTTTGCACAGAGCGTGCATGAACGCCTTTAAGGAGCTGAAATAGTACACTCATTTGTTCACCGGGGTCCTCTGGTAGCGTTTCAAGTTGTAATAGCGCTTCAGAACATGTTGTTGGCCCGGGATTAGCTTCAATATCTCCGCAACACGATAATAGGCAAGCAGTCGAAAAGCACTCGCAAATGGTATCCAACAAGACCCGTGGGCACGGGAACAGCAGAAGGCAGCTATTATTCGATTTTGTAGCGTGAAGAGAATATTTTCTGCATACCTGCATTGGAAAAACACGTAGATCAGGCATCATGTTTGATGCGCTGCTTCCGTGCCCACTGAAGAGCGAATTGGTCCGCAAGCTGCTTTTGTCGTTTCCGGGGAGCTATGTCATCGTCGATGGGGCTGGTAGATGAAAGTCGAGCCTCACCGATGAAGTTACGTTGAATAATACGCCGCTGCTTGTGGTTTTGACGCCTGAAGAATGCACCTGCCAGAGCAGATGCGAACACGCCGAGTCAAAAGAGACCGCGGGTAGCCAGACCACCGACACCGCAGACGCAGCCTGCATTGGAAAAACACGTATATCAGGCATCATGTTTTATGCGCTGCTCCCATGCACGTTATGAAGAAAGACAAATGACGAATAAATGCAACTATCAGGTCAAGATAATGAACACCGAGCACCTGTCTTTTTCCGTACCAGTAAATTTTCAAGGGCCAAACATACGTCTGTAATATGAAGTCCCAAACCCGCACCGAAGTGCGACAAGTCTACACTCTAAGAAAAAAGGGTAGAAAAGGGCAGGAAATCGAGGCTTTTCTCCCCCGGACCCGCGAGATTCTCCCTTTAGGTAATTACACATAGCGCCCTCTGTACGGGCTCTACGAAACACTGAAACGGGGGAGGAAATATTCACCCCTGTCGTCTGCAATCTGCTGTCGGCGCCGACGCCGAAAACGAAACCGTTCACCGTTGCGTGGTGGCTTTCGTCGATCAGGGCGCATACGACGACTACGAGCCACACCGCCCCTGCGATGTGCTGCGTGCTTGTTTTCTCGCTGTCTTTCTTTTTATTATTACCATTTGCCCGCCACGCTAACGCACGGCTCGCCAGCCGTGTGTTTGAAGCACATTCTGTGGGCACCGCTGCATGCTTGCTGCGGGCGACTCGCCTGCGCCCGGTTCAACGTCACCACTGCGTTTGTGGACGTTGTATACTGACGCCTAAGGGTAAAAGAGGTCAGCCATTATAGCAAACTGCCCCTTTTTTCGTCAACGAGCACGGACCGCAGCATATTGACGCATCAGTCACCAACAACAAAAGGCCCCCATTTGGTAACATCTTGGCTGAATGGTTGCCAGACCAGTTGTGCGCTCTACGCTAAAAGAGCGAAGGCGAGAAAATGAGTGTCATTACACAAACATACCTGCCATACTGTTTCGTGAAACGTTTTATGCAGAAATGCATTATAGTCGGGGGTTATCGTGCGTCCCTTGGCCGGCGTGCGCAGCGCGTCTCATGATGATTATCGCATGATGCCCCTAGGGATTGGCCAACCAAACAATCCATCACGAGATAGCTTCGCGTTCAACCACCATCGTCATCTTCCCGTAGGGGAACCGCTGAAGAAGAAGAAGGAGAAGAAGACAAAGCTACGAAGAGGAGGGCTGCGTGAGTTTTGGCTACCGTTATCCTCCTCGGCCGGCGCATCTTCCCGATCTGAACCCGGTCGAAGAGCGGCGCATCGCGTCTGATGATGATTGTGGCATGATGCCCCTAGGGATTGGCCAACCAAACAATCCATCACGAGATAGCTTCGCGTTCAACCACCATCGTCCTCTTCCCGTAGGGGAACCGCTGAAGAAGAAGGAGAAGAAGACAAAGCTGCGAAGAGGAGGGCTGCGTGAGTTTTGGCTACCGTTATCCTCCTTGGCCGGCGCATGTTCCCGATCTGTACCCGGTCGAAGAGCGGCTCATCGCGCCTCGACTCCCCTTCATGAGCATCAGGCGGCTGACTCGAGGCAACGGGCAGTTTGGAATCAAGGGACAGGCGGTGAACGTGCCCATCGACGTATCGAAGGTTGTGCGGTGCCTTCCTCGCATGGTACCCGAGGACGTTGCGTTCGACGTTCGCATTTCTGCATTCTCACAATCCCCCTCGGGGAGGTGCGGGGCAATTTTTTTTTTCTTCTTTGAGCTATTTTACTACTTCTTACAAAACCTCAAATTAATAAAAGTTTGCAATTGCACGGGTTACATTTGATGAAATAACAAAACCCACCGAAGGCTTACGCACTGCCGTGGGTTATCGAAACAAGCAACAATCTCACTGTTCCTACCTGCATTCTCGGCGATCAGGGTTATAAATACTTTGTCGCCGTTTCAATGTTTACTTGTGGCTTGTGATCATGCGGACATGTGAAAAGTGTACTATATGTTGTGGTGTATATGTGTATTATACTTGCGATGTTGTGTATTGCGTGTATTGTGCGTTGGCAGAGCCTTTAATGAAGTGTATGTCGCTGTGTTGTGCTATGTGTCTTCCAATATGTGCCCGCCCACATGCGGCCTCCGTGATGTTGGCTATAATAATATACGTTATCCATAAAGGAAACCAAGAAAATGCCTTGATGTAAGTGCCCACTGATGGTGATGCTTAGTAGCTGCCTCTCGCCACCCCTACTTTTTTTTTTGCGTCATCTATGGGTCATTTTAAAACGTTTACGATTGCTTTACTTCGAGAACTCTAGAGGGCGAGCATTGTCGAGGATGCGACAGCGACGGATACGTTTTTCGTGGTGTCTGCGTTGCCTTTACGATGAGATTTACGATTGCAGACGATCCGCGTTTTGATGCATCGGTTGTAGCAATGTAAGGCGACTAACAACAACTGGTTGTTCTCAAACGGCCGCATTGGATGCTTGTGATCTCGTGTGCGTTGAACGGCGGGGTTACGAGCCTTTCGGAAAAAAAGGCGGCATTTTGAAAGCAATCGGTATGACTTCTACTGTGTTTACGGCGGCGCGTTCGCTCTGAACGCGTAGGCGGGGCGCGCAGCGAGAGAATGCAAATCGCGCATATACAACTGGCGACATCGCTTGCTAACCGCAGTTCTGGTGCTCGGTAGGTAATTTCTTGGTTATTTTAGCGCATTTTAAGCGCACACAACCACAGTAACCTACTTATTTGTACTTCCTCGATCCTCAAACCGATCAGCTCGCTAGGCCTTTATCGCATGACAAGACTTGCTTGGGTGACGTTGCCAAGGGAGGAACGCTCCTCCATTAGCTCACGAAAGGGGGAAATCTTCCTCCACTCCTAGGGGTAGAAACGCGCTCCTCCCTCTTAAAGGGAGAATCTTTCTACCTTTTAGGGAGCAATATATGATATATTCCTGTTTCACCCTCAAGGGAGAAACTATCACACTTTTTTTTCTTGGAGTGTACGATCATACCGAACAAAAACTAATCTTCCAAGAATATCCAGAAGATCTCACCACAGGGAGCCGAAAATGCTGTCCTCGGACGGATATCGTGCGCGTGACACACCCACTCAACGGAGTGCAACCTGCCCGCCCTAAGACACCAATCACTCTCTCCCTTAACACACAAGGTGGCAGCCTCTCGATGACATTGGGAGGTGCAATGCAGCTTGGCCATCTGCGCGGCGTGAATGCGTCGTGCGAGCGGGCACCATGATCGTCAGATATGCACAGACGTCTTTTGCAGGACTTATACTGCGAATAAACCGCTGTTCGCTGCAATAAGGGAAGTAGCGGTATCACGCCATCATCTAAAGTTCCCCGTTGTAGGTTCAGTTTCCCCGCGGTGGCCTAAAATAACTTCTATTCTTAATTTGCGCGCTCAGAGCGCGCACAGACAGATCTGTACACGCAGTGACCCAATATTTTGCAGTGAGTGGATTTCTTGGTGGCAGCTCATGCCTGCAACCGTGGAACAAAAATAAAATCTGCACCCCTCCGTCTAACGACGACGATGGTTTATCCTGAAGCATTTTCCTGAAGGATTCTTTTATGTTAGTCTGAGTTTTCCAAACCGCTTCTACGATGCCAAAATGGAGCAGTCGGATAGACGCCGGATATTTAACGCGCAGGATCCATGTGCGATTACGGCCACCACAAGGGTTTTTTTTTTCCTTTCACCAAAGACGACTTAGCGGAATCTTCAGAGAAAGTTGGCTTTCCTTCAGGGAGTTTTCGCATTACAGACGCACCAGTGAGAAACCTAGAGCTTCGCTTTAAAATGTGTTGCTGCTTCTGTTCGCGAGGAAACTGAGCATAGCAAAGAGATGTAGTGGCAAATAAACCATATCCGTATACCTTCCAGCGAAAAATGCGCCGCAGGACGCATCTCAATAGTACGCATAGACAAACGGTTACCCACGGCCTTTGCAAAAAGGTAAACAAAGGGGTGAGAAAGGACATCACCGACAAGCCGTTGGTAGGAAGCCTGGGGGAAAATAAGCAAATACAGTAGCCCATCAAAGAAACCGCTGTTCATGCCCTCTAAAGCGTCCCAAATTGATGATTTTTGATTGTAGGGTTTAACGCGCAAACGCAACACAGGCGATGAGGCGCGCCGTAGGAGGGCTACGCATTAATTTTGACCACCGGGGGATCTTTACCGTGCACCGAAATTTAGTACACACGGGTGTTTTTGCTTTTCGCCTCCATCAGAAAAGGGGCTGCCGCGGCCGTGAATCGAACCCACGACCTCATGCTCAGCATGGCAACGCCTTAGCCACTGAGCCACCGCGGCGAGTAAAGCGTCCCAACTTAAAATCTCAACTTTGGATGCTGCCACTAGAAAAAACCGCGTCAAAAAGCTACCCTCGCGTAGAATAATAAACAAAGACTGAAAGTTCCGAAAACACGCACCTCATCACACTGCTGTCATATTACATATACAAAACGTGGGACAGTGTTTAACCAAAGCTGTCACGTTGAGAATGAGCCGGAATATGTGAAGCAAAAATAAAAAAAAATGTTTGGGGAAAACGAAAAGGGGACTGAAATAGAAGACGTCAATTTACAACATGAAGTAATCTCGTCTTCTCACGACTGCACGCCGGCACCGCTGTGATGGAACGAGTGGCGTGCTGTGGACGTCCCATTAGGACGCCGGTTGAAAAAAGGTTTTGGATTAGTCCAAGAACAACGTAGAATGGTCTACTTCACTGATATATAGCCATGGTAAAATATAATTTTAAAACAGTAAAATTTTTGCCTGAAGAATCAAGGTGTGCGAATTTCTCTTTAAGGTGCTATTTTTATCTTCCCATTGTAGCAACAGAACGATGAGAATATTAACGTTGTATAAAAACAAATCATACTACTGTTGGGTTTTACTGTGATTTGTCTACGACTGCACATCTTTGCAAAGCTAGCATGGGGGTTTGTGTGGGCCACCAAACGATGTCTCGTAGGATGACTTTGTTTTCTTATAGTTCTGGCATAATATTTGAGAAACTGTTTCCGGCTCTAAACCAGTAGAAACTTCACGGCTTTGTCTACACCTAAACTCGGGTATAGCTTAACCGGGGCTAATATAATCACACTGTGTCTATGCAGCCCTGAGAGCACCCGGTACATTTCAGTTTTTGTACCTGTAGGTTGCCTTATATATCACCTTGTTCTTTAGAACTTCGTGGACCCACTTGCTTGTAAAAATATGAGACAAACGGATAATCAGATTTTCTAAAGGAACCCTGCGATTTCGCTTGTCCCAACCAAGGGCAAAGAAATGATTCCAGCGCAATCTCGCAACAAAAATACCATCCTAAACAGCGCTTAACAACACAACGACGAGAAAGAGCGGACACAAGACGGCGGCTGTTACCCCCCCCCCCCTCTCTTCCTTTTCCTGTCCCCTCTTCCTCGTCCTTGTGTTATTAAGCGCTGTTTAGGATGGACGGATACCATCTAGTCCAGCGGTTGATTCTGTTGAAAAAATAAAGAAATTCGAGTCGGGCTTTGTTTGCGGACACATTGCAGAAAAGTAAGTATCTTACCGCCGACACAGCCATACCATAGAGACCTGCGTTGAATTGTCCATTTTAAGAGTTTCAAGTCCACTTGCCAATTAAGAAGCATAAGCCAAGACGGTGTCCAGTGCATGCATTGGGGTAACATAAAATTTGGGTTTCTTAACGGGATTTCGGAAGTGTTATTAGGTACATCGATGCAGCTCTCGTCCTGTCTGGTTTCTTTCGTCGTGTAAATTTCGTCCTACCACGCTGTTTTTACATCATGTCGACGTACCAACTCGCCCAACTTTCCATGCTGATGCAGAGCATTCGGCGCTTTGAAATCCGAAAAATGAAGTCAGTTTCAATCTTTATTTGCATGCTAACATTTTACATGGCCAGATAATATACATATAATGCATTTAATGGTCTGACGTTCACCAAGACTATGACATTCCCCATCAGTATGATATTCACCGTTGGCTTAGCTAAGCCGCAGCCATATTTTTACGTTTCATTTCCTGTGACACTTCCATAGATTGTATTCATGAAAAACCGCACGTGAATGATAGCCTTTATCGTATTTGTTCTAAGTTCGTTTAGAGGTTTTGTTGCCAACTGATGCAGGCAGTAGTTTAAACCGTTTGAATTATTTTAATTATTAGCAGGTTTAGGTGTGTTTCTAAAATTGCTAATTTGTTGAAAGGACCAAAACATTTGGGCGCCCGTCAATGCTTATATGTAAACATTGAGCTCGAAAGTACCTCGAATAAAATATTGCTATTACAACACAGAGCTATGTGCCATGCAGATGTAACAGGGATATTGTCACTTTGAAGGTTTTTGTGTTTGTGCGTTGTCTTTGGCAGAAAAAAGGGGGTCACAGTTAAATTGTATTAGGTGGAGACGGTTACTATTTATGGTTCTCTCTCTTGCGCCGACAAAAAAAGAGATAGTACATGGTGCCGCTTTCCAAATTCTTAGGCAATAAAAGTAAACATACAATACCAATTGTAATTACCTAAGAAACCGCTAACATTCCACCGAGGCTAACAAACGCCAAAACCAGAAGTACATTCTTTTTAAAATTCTCCAAGGCACCCCGATGTTTATATTCACCAAAAATTATTGATTGAAAAAAGAGTAGGAGTCGAAGGCGGGACATGCTATTAAGCCGGCATTCTACTACAATAATGTCGGGAAAACTCGGTCACAGCTATAAACGTAACAACCTAGGCGCGAATACGCAACGTCACTCGTCACTGCGACAAAAAGGATGAAAAGCGTGTAGTATTGAATGATGCCGCAACGAACATTTGATGCTTAAAAAACAAAGCCGGTGATGACGCTTTTGGAAAGAGAAAATAAACAAAACGCCTCAAAAAACAAAAAAAACAAAGAAGAAAAAGTGTTTTCTCAACGCAAAATCGTTGCTGTTGCAGCACAAATGCCGCGAATGGTGCTGTTGTCCCTCTAAATAAAACAAGAACACTCGTACAATGCGAAGGGCAACACAGCAGTGAAAAAGAATATGATGACGCATAAAGAAATAACAAAGAAGAACTGGAAACCACTAGCAAAAACAAATGAGACGGGGCATGTGATCGCGTGCGCGACGTACCGTAATTACCCGATTCTAACGTGCCCCCGATTCTAACGCGCACCCGATTTTCCCGGCAAAAAACCCGACAAAACTTGCACCTCCGATTGTAACGCGCACGGAACTTCGTGAGCAAGAAAAACGAATGCGAGAGAAACGGGCCATTTATTTCTCGAAGTAATCTCACTCATCTCACTCCTCGTCGCTCTCCGCTGACCACAACATATCGTCCTTGGTGGCGTCAAGCGCGTTCGCGATGCCACACTTCATAACGGACGTTCAACCATGGTCGATGGGATAGTGGCCCACGCCTCGCACGCCCATCCTAGGAGCTTCTCTAGAGGCGCACGCTTCAGCTGACCGCTCGTTTTGAACGCGTGAGAGCTGCTGCTGCCACTGCTGTTGTCAAGCGCGCAAGTGGAACGATTTGACGGTTTGTGTGAACGCCGATAGAAAATCCTAGCCGCCTATGCTTCCTTCGTCCGAAAAATCGTTGCCAAAAGCTTTGGCGCCATTTTGAGATGGCGACGGCGATGGGCGGGACGAAATTTCCGTTTTTTCGGCAGCTTCCGCTTCGTATTCGACTCTAACGCGCATGCGATTTTTCGGCCTATTTTTCCGGAAAAAAAGTGCGCGTTAGAATTGGGTAATTACGGTATATGTACCATAGCTTCCAAGCGGATACAGAGTGTTTGCAACCAGAAACCGAACAAGAACTCGCCACAAGATGTGGCAGTCGCGCCTTCATCTGTCATTGTTTACCGCCTCCACTGTGGGAGAACCGCCGCGGAAACGAAAAACTTCTGCTTTCTTTCACCGAAAATAGAGCTCTTTTCATTGCAAATGTCGACAAAAGACGATAGTGGACTGGCGCCCATGCTACGTAAATGCTTCCCTTCGTCTTCCCCGCTCACCTGTCATGCTGTTCTTCTCCCGTCGTGTTCCATCAATATAACAGGCTTGAGGTTTGCTAAAGTGAACTTACATTTACCGCGTTCCATCGCTCCAAGTGAGGTGCCTCGATGCCAGCGCTGCCGGGCGGAGGAGATGCACATGAATCGAGGAACACTACTACAGCGTTTATATAACCACGTTTCCCTACTCCACGAGCGTTTAAAGTGGAACGTGGAACCTATCTAGTGGAACATTTCATTGGTTTGGCCGCATGAGGTCTTGAATGCCGCCAGGAGCGCGGCCAACAGCTTGCAACGGGTTTCCGCAGTTGAAGTATATTTCAGTTCCTATCGCAAAAACCCAGCATCCATAATTTTTTTAATAAAGGAGCACTGCAAATATCACTTATGAATTCATTTTCTGCCTTATGTTAGCGTAATGTCCAGTTCTTGTTCAACAATGTTGACCGGTTTGAACATTGACACCGGACGTAGTCGTTCAGATGTGGCTGTAAGTATTTAAGACTACTGCGCAGATTTTGTTTCGCTTTGACCGGCTGGCTGAATTAAGTCACATACAGACAAACAGACATACAGACAGACCAAACCTTCTGCGTACAAGTAGCCCAAGAAAGACTATCGTCTTTAAAAACCAACTCAATAAGGAGACATCGGCCGTGAGCTCTCCGCTTGACTCAAACCGCGTTTATGTTTTGTGTTCATATTTTTCTTCATCTTAATGCTTCACTTCCCGGCTTTCTTCTCTTTATTCTTCGTCTTCTTGTCTTCGCTTCTAAATAAGTGTTCTCGCTGCCAGTACATTTTTTCTGCAACATCCAGTTACCTGTAATTTCATTTCGCTCAGTTTTTTTCTTCACAAACACGACCACTGAATTCTAATTTTGTTTATGCATTGATCTTCATTCCCTTTCTTTTTCTGTTCCTAAAGACCACTGGCTGAGTACTTTCTATAGTGCGGTTTTGCTGTCTTTGTGCCCGAAACTGGTATTCTACTGGTCGGCGCACAGACATTACGGGGAAAAGGAAACTACAGCTCCACCCATCTCACAGGACGGCACCAGATGGCACCGCATCTTTCGGTCCAAATGGTCTTCCTAGAATCATTCTTGTACAGCAAAACAGCGAGTAAAAAAATGAAGAAAGCTGACACTAACGCATAAGACTTGAAGGTAGCGAAGCTCTACGCAACCGTCATGGCCATCACGACGGTTTAAGTCCACGATTGCAGCCGATTTGCTTCATATTCGGAGCCGCAACGACCTTTACTCCATCATTGTTGCTATAAGTGTGAACTTCCTTGCTGTCTTTGGAAGTGATGATCATTGGGCATCACCTTGGAGGGGCGTACGCTACGACGTGTTTTCGTCGTTCGGTGCAAGTGTTCTCACTATTTACCGCGAACAATGGAGTTTTTTTTTTGTTAATCTTGGTGAATCTCCCAACTTGGTATGCTTGGCTTGCAGACGCGCGTCGAACACGCTAGGGGGTCGCCGCGAGGCACGCACACACGAGCGCTCGACATTTTCTTGTTTTGTTTTTTTAACTACTGGGCAGTCTCCGCAATCTTAGCCAATCTCTCTAAGTGAGTATGCTTGGCTTGACAATCGTGCGCACGGGAAGCTGGGCAGTCGCCGCGAGAGAGAGAGAGAGAAAAAGAACTTTTATTGAGCGACTGGGGTTAGGGAAGCGTGGTGGCCGCCGGTTGGAGGTCGGTGGCAACGATAGCAGCTTGTTCCACCAAGGCGATCTGAACGCCCGGGTCGGAACTACACAGCGCACCCTCCCATTGATCGTAATCGCTGATTCAAAAACGGCCGTAGAAAATTTCGCTCGTGGTCTCATTTCGCCACTGTAAGTCGTCGCGAGGCACGCACACACGAGCACTCGGCATTTCTTGGTTTTTTAACTACTGGGCAGGTTCCGCAATTTTGGCCAATCTCTCTAAGTGGGTATGCTTGGCTTGACAATCGTGCGCAGGGGAAGCTGGGCAGTCGTCGCGAGGCACGCACACACGATCGCTCGGAATTTTCTTGGTTTGGTTAAGGGCCGGGTGGTCGCCGCGAAACCCGCGCTCCCGTTCGTGCGCTCGGCAATTTCTCTTTATTTTTAACTGCCGGTACGAAAAATTATGATTTGCTAAGGAGCTTTCCTCTTAAAAAGTAACACACCCACCTCGATGACTCATTGGCTAAGGCGTTGTGCCTCTGAGCCCGAGGACGCGAATTCGATTCCTGGCCGCACCGGCTGCTTTTCTAATGGAGGTAAAAATCGAAAACGACAGTGCGTTCACGATTTCGGCGCATGGAAAGATCCCCAGGTGGCCAAAATAATCCGGAGGCCTCCACTACAGCACGCCTAATAGCCTGTTTAACGTTGGGCGTGAAACGTCATAATAAATTAAAACTTACCCTTATGCCACAAGCCAAAGACGCCACCATGGCACTAAGGAACATAAAAAAGGCGAAAATATCAGGTCGCCTATCCTGAGACTTTCAGCGGACCCTTGCATTGCGGAGTGAGCATGGAAGTTTCTTTCGCGGTGTCCTTTTGCTGATACAACGAACGCTTTGCACCTTTGTCAGCTGGTCTGGTGCAACGGTAAGGCGCCGTCATATAAACTCGACTGGGTTCCCTCCAACTCAACGACCTCAGTCAGTAAGCGTCCTCCACGGCACACGAAGAGGCTGAGTGACGCGAAAAAAACCAGTAATATAGGCTGTAGAAAATTTATTGTCGAAACTCACACGTTAAAAAAATACAATTGTAATTGTCCACAATACAGTAATGTCGCCAATACCTTCGCGCTGTCAGGGCGAGAAATATTCAACAACGTTATGTTCATAAACCCTTCACGTACTTTGAGCCTCTTCTTCCAACGTTACATTAGTATGATTAGAAATTGCTGCCCTGTAATTATGACAGCTACGCATATACTGAATGGTTCCGACTGGTGGTTAACATTTTGTCAAAGTGAATGAAAGAATCACGCAGTGCACGACGACACCAGCGATGCCACTGCAAGTTTCTGCACTTAAGTTAGGCCGAACGAAGCAGGATGTGGTTAATTACACAAGTACTATGCAGTTCAATATGGCTCTTTCTATTCAAACAGTAACGAACAGCCATTAGCTAAATGTGTCACTTGACCCTTTTTAAAATCCTGTACAACGGGTGGATGATTGGGCCTGCCACTACAAAAAAAAAATGGGGCAGTCGAACGAACGGATTCTTGGTCCTGAAGATACGGTGAACGGTACCCTCAATCAGCAGGGAGATAAGAAAGTGTAGCTTAAGAAAGAGTGCCGGTTAAAAGGAAGTAAAGAGTGTCAATAAAAGAAAAAAAAATCCACAGTTGCAGAAACCGCGGCGCAGTGCTCAATACAGGTGACACCATACTACGATTACATGGTTGTGAATTAGGAACGATAGATTGAACTCTGCTCGTGACAGTGACGAGGAGGTGGTGAGGTGCCCGACGCCGATAGTTGCCTCTGACTGGCTTCCTGCCGCTGTACAACTTACCAACTGCCCTCTTCTACTGCTCTGACAGAGCGAGTCGCTGTTTTAGCGCGGCAGCCATAACTGTTGCTTTACGTGCAAATGCCCCGTGGGCATGGGAGATCCGCAGCTCCGGGAAGGAGTGACAGCGCATACATATAGAATTGAAGTAAACAAAACAAATAAGCTTACTTAAATTGCAGCCGAAAAGTTCAGCGCGGGACCTACAAATCACAAGTGAAATCCACATCCCTGAGTCAAAACCGATTTTTGGTGCTATTTCCCTAAACATGGGCTTAGTGAATGCATTGTGCCTGTCCTCATATAAACGTGTATGTAGGAATGTGTTGAGTCATATGCGAGTTTTTGAGCATGCCAATTATAAGTGGCAAAGTACATGTATGCTTATAGAGTAAAATGCAGCGCTTAACAGGTCGAGGAGAACGACGCAAACCGGAAAGTACGGGAAGGGGGGGATCAAAGGTTGCACTTAACGTGACCATATTGGGTAAACAAAAATTAATAAGTAACAATATCCCTCGTTATATTGCAATGGTAATGAATATTTTTCTAACACACCAAAAAAAACGCTACTGGTGACACCGCTACTGTTAACGCAAAACAAGCAACACTGGAATTGGGCCCATACATCACTCCCACGTAGCAACACGTGTTGGCCGCGTGGATTTATTTGTCTGTAGAAATGACGCGGGCACCACGCATCGATCCCTTTATGTTATTGGATCTGGCGGTGGTCTTATGCAGCCGTTCTGATTCTCTTAGGTCGAACCGAAAAGAAGAACCCTTCAACACATGTGACATGAGTTCCCGCATAACCTGTGCGGAGATAATACCTAATCGATGATGTGAATGGTCAAATGTGGGCAAGAGGATGCTTTCTTGGTTTCAGTGAGCAATGCTAGCAAAGAGGTTTATATCGCAGGAATAAGTACAGGTGGTACAGTTGAATAAAAATGCTTAGCGCAAACAAAGCAACCTTCAAAAATTTCGACAAAACCCACAAACTACACCAATAAATGCCACTTTCCCATAGAGGTGTCCTTCAGGGTCGTGTACCATTGCCTTAACAAGGTTGAAATATTTTCGTTCTCACATATTTCCCCGCCTGCCCACCAAGAGAACACTTGAAGGGAAGTGCACTAATTCACCTATTATATGTCCGTAAAGAGACAGAGAAAGCTGTAGAGTTGGCCTTCGAAATGAATGCAGGTATTTTGCATGCCTGTATGCATACATAGTTATTTTTAAGCTCTGTCTAAGTGGCATGTCTGTTCCCAACAGCCCCCCTTTTCATGGGGTTTGACAATCACTTATTCAATGGTATCTTACAGCGCATTTAGCACACCTACCGAACCCGATTTAGCGTGTCCGACCACCGTCCACAGACAGCGCAGTAACTTTTCTACGGGTGCACGGGCTGACATAGTAAGGTCAGCTATGGCTGACTATAGTGGCTGGGTAGCAGCGCGCTGGAATTTGGCCGCAAGGAGATTTCTTCCCGCGAGATTCCCCCCAGCGAATACGTCGTCCCAGCTTAGAGATGTCTAGCAGCGACACACACTCGAAGTACATATGTTTTCAGCTTCTTCATTTCAGAAGCCGATTTTTCATTACTACTCTGTGCTAGCGGCGAATCAATTGGCGCTGTAGATAGGATTGTCGTACGGTGCAAGACAGTGGAGTGCAGAACGTGTTATCAGTTCATAAATTACGCAAAGTCTATTGTAAAGAGTTCGAGTATGATCAAACTCTTCGTGAATAAAAGGTGTGTTACTACCATCGCACATGCTACAACTCATTGCCAAAACGGCCGCCGTTGTCATAGAGAACCACGGCAACACACGAGCAGCATTCCTCAAGCTCCAGCATTATTCTGCCTACAGCAGCAGGCGGTCTGAAGCGAATACAGAGAATTTGGTTGGCCCACCGAACTGACTTTGTGCTGGTTCGTGACTTCGCACAGCTGCCAATGATCGCATACTTTGCTAAGCTTTTTTTAAATCGCTGAGATTGTCAGATAGCAAGCTTCAAAACGTTGTACCAGAGCATCCACATCGCATATTTGAACATGGCAACTTCCAACGGTACATTTCCAGCGAAAACTGGCGCTCCCCTGAGAGTCAATTTCTGAGTGCGGGGACGTGCCTAAAACCTCTGGCTTTTCTTTATAATTTCTCATGGAGCTACCCACTCCAATTTTTAGGTGGAAGCCTAACCTGAACTTAGGTCCCTTCCGCGTCTTCTAGAGGGCACTCTTTGCGGACGCGGATGTTTGAAACGTGATGAGGCCCAACGCTGCAGTTTTTTTTTATTTATAGCCTTCTACAAACTCTAAGCTATCGCATTTTTTATGCTTATCGAATTCCGCTCGACGTACCAGTCCTAATGATTATTCTCAAAGAATAAGGCCGGGTTCAGACTGTTGCCGCAACTGTAGTAATAGCTTTAAAGAATGACGTCATTTCACGTCTCAGCCAACCGAACTGCGAAAGAGACCGTTTTTACGCCCATAGATCACGATATGGCTTTTGCTTAGGTAGTCGGAACATAGTATAACTTTACATACTGGCCGGCACCCGGAAAGAACGTGGTGTTGCTAAATAGTCTCCCAATAGGGATTTGGACATGACGCGTTTTATTTATGAGTCTTTTTGTGATCACACACTTTATTTCTCCTCGAATGACGTGGTCGCTCGAAGATCGCATCTACACATCTGCGCAGCGAAATAACGAGTAACTTGCTTATACAGGTTTGGTGCCAGTAGACCAAATTTGGAACATCTGGGCTTATCGGTTGAGAATATTGATTCGTACCTAATATGATTGGCCAAGCGTGAGCAAAATAAGGGGCAGAGGGCCTTGCACACCACATAAATAAAACATTGCTCTCAATAGTTTTGAACACAACACAAGGTACGCAGGCCATTTTTGAAAACATTTTTTTAAAGATCCGCGTGCGCTTGCCGGAATTTGTTTCCGCAAGCTGAGCCTTTGCTGAAACTACATATTTTGGAGTAACTAATCCAATCAAGGCGTATTTATGCAACATTGTCCTCCGAGAAGCATGGAGCGTGGACAAAAATCCTTGGAGGGGTAGGCTTGAGTCGGTCCCGATGTTGAAATATCCTACCATTTGAAAGCAATCGGCCTGAAAACATGCTCGCACACGTTTTTTGGCACTCAACCAGATAGTGATATAATAGTTTTGCATGCCTTCGTAAAGAAAGTTGAAAGAAGCCTGAAAGCTAATTGTCTGTTCAGCCTTCGCCGAACGTGCGCCCAATCGAGTAGTACTAGTAGTAGTAGTAGAAACTTCATTTTGAGCTCGATATGGCGGTGTCTTCAGACGCTGGACGGGGCGGTTCCCTTGTCTCGGGACCCGTATGCAGCCAGCAACCCCTGGCCTTTGGCCGCCAGAGCAAGCTGGGTTGGCAGGGCGGGGCGGGACCGCAAGGTCTCCCATCGCTCGTGGAGTGGGGTTGGGGGGAAGAGGGGTGGGAGGTACGGGTGTCTTGAGTTTAGTGCACTCTGCGATAATGTGTGCAAGAGTTCCAACGTTCTCTGCGCAGAATAGGCATTAGTCTTCCTCTCGTTCTGGATAGAATTTGTGTAGTAGGACGGGGTGTGCAAGCGACCCCGTATGAATTCGCCTGATTATCGTTTGCTGGTCCCTGGTCAGGGCGTGATGCGGCTCAGGGAGGGTACACCGCTGTTCTCTGTACTCGCGCGTTATCCCTTTGTATGTGAGCATCGGGGTTGGGGTGCCGGTGTCCTGCCCTGCCCGGAGGGCCATTGATCGGGCGTGGTAGTCGGCGATAACGTTGCCGGCCACCTTTGTATGGGCAGGCACCCACGTGAGCTCTATGGCTCGCCCCTGTGCCCTACTCTTTGATATAATTGCGGCTGCCTCTGAGGCAATCACCCCTTTCCTGAAGCGGCAGTACGCCCTTTTCGAGTCGGTAACCACTACCTCGACGCCCGGTTGGACGAGCGCCAGGGCTATGGCGACCTCCTCGGCCGTCGTTGTGTGCTTGGTCTTCACCGCAGGGCTGGTGACCACCATCACCGCGCGTTTTCTTCCTTTCGCAAGTGAGGCATCCACAGAGAGCACTCCAGGGCCTAGACGTAATCGCTGGGACATCGCCTTGGCACGAGCTTGTCTCCTTCCGTCATACTTTCCCGGGGCCATGTTCCGGGGTAGGGCCTTGGTGTTTATAGACGTCTCCCACTCTGTTGGTATGGGGACCTTTATCGTGGCTTGTTCCTTGCCCCAGCCTACCTTGTCCAGCACCGCGCGGCCGTGGATTGTTTGGCTCAGGCGGAGACGCTGGCTGGACAGATGGGCCTCGATGAGTTCGTCAACCGGGTCGTGCATGCCCATGGCCTGTAAGCGCTGGGTCGACGAGTATATTGGTATAACTAGGGTTTGTTTGGTGGCCTTTCGGATGATGGTGTCGAGTGTAGACTTCTGGGTCTTATTGAGGTTAAAATATGGGGCAGAGTATGTTATTCTGGATATAATGAACGCTTGCACCAGCCGTAGGGCATGACCAGACTAACTGCACGCAGTCGTACGCGTCCAGAGTGAAGCAGAGAGCGCCCGCGAGGAATTTCGAGGAATACATGGACGCCGATGATCGATCTTCAAACACTCGAAGCCCCAAACTCCGATCGAAGAATGAACGTACGCGAGGATATTGCGTGCGCTAAGAAATCCCACCTACGAACAATATAAATGTATCCCGATACGTGGTTTACGAGATAAAGGTGTACTATCCCACTCCTTCTTCATGAATAATGTGGGTGCTGTCTAATCTAGAACCGCTCCTTTTTCGCTATTTTGAAGTGATCGTTTCGACGGTATGAAAGCTTGGTTTCACGCACGCGCCGTGTGTTCAGATATCTTACCAGAGCTTTTCTGCTGACAAACAGGTCTATGGGGAAATGCATTATTTTTGTAGTGTGAGCTACATTGGCTGAGGTTGAGCCGTTTGCGTGGCTCCTGCAGAGCCGTACTGCGCATGCGCGAAGATAAGTGACGTCACTTGGCGGCGCACAGAATGTTGCTCGCTACCCGGCGTCTCTCACACACCCCATGCTCCCAGCGTCTTCGCCGACCTGCGTTCCGTACGTGGCGGCCTGGTCCACTTGATGATCATGCGAGGGTTGGCCGGGTGTGGAACCGATGGCTCGTGCGTTGCAGCAACACCGGCGTGCGCCTATTTAACCAGCTCAGCTCTGGGGCGATTGGTGACGCTGCACCGGAGCCGCTTGATAAATATACATGTGTCCCATAATGCGTATACCGTGTATGTGTCATTGAAGCAGAAGTAAGCATAATAATCAAGCGAATCTTAGACAACCAGGAACGCTAAGATTATCCAGCTGAACCTTAGCTAACACTACTGCGTATATCCTGGCATAGCCGCCCTAAGCCACCCCTAATCTTTTTTGACAGAATGCCATCGGTCTCACTACAAAAGCTGTCGCTTTAATTAGCCTTTGCTGCTATTGGTGTGCTAAATTTCGCGCTTAGGTTTCCTACATCGCGTGCGCATATGTACACAGAGGTTCGGTTTGGAGATTCAAGCCTGGCAGAAGGTTCGGTTCTCGTTGACCGCGATTATCAACGCAAGTTTCCTACTTCCTCAAGGGGACGCGGTTAGTCTGACCAGCGAATTTGGGGAAACAATTCCTACTTTATTTAACGCCATTTAATTGCTTTGAGCGCAAAAGGTTAGCGTTGTTCAGATATCTTCACTGCTTCATTGTGTTTGCATCTCCTCCTTAGATTTTATTTCTTTCTCTGCCGAAATCAATGGTGAGATCAACAAACTCTTTCAACACGAAAGTGTTATAATGTCGGTACGGCAAGCCCTCACCGACGTCATATCCACCGCGGAAATGACATCTCCAGAAAAAGTCTCACTGACACGGCGGTGCTAGGTTTCGAGCCCACGATCACTCTGGCCGCATCGGGAGGTCTGAGACGCTGTGCCAACTGGGCTATGACTCACGTCTGTTTGGCTCAACGAACCCGTCTTATATCCTTCGTTATAAGAATGTTTATTCAGATGGTGCTGTTGTCTAGGATAGATGAAGTGAAGTAGTGCATTGTGATGCTAATGAGCGCCGATAGTTGGCGCTACTACTGTGGGCAGCGAACTCTGCCTCTCGCATTCCACAAGACCAGCTCTTAGCAACTCTACCATAGAGAAAGAAAAACATTTTTTTCTGTATGAGTCAACCGTTGCCGTACACACCACGCAGAACGACTGAAGTGGTCGCACCTTTGCCGATTTGACCCGACAGCAGGACTTCGGTCTCCAAGCACACCCATAAGACAGCTCTCGACCCGCAAAGCAACCTCCTTTCGCTGCAGCAGACCGTGACTTCACCAAATGATTCGCTGACAATCAGTTCGGTTTCGTTCGCACCATTTGCGAGCGCCTGTGGTTTCATTCGGATTTACGCAATGCTCCGGCACGCGTAATACAGTACCTAGTGTTGATGCGTCTAACGCTTCCATACCGATGAAATGTAAATAGCGATGTGCAAGGTCACATCTATGCACAATAAACATTAAACTGCTCTTGTGAAGGAACATTTCACTTTCGTGTTGTACCGATGGCATAATGCCTATTAAAAGGAATCAGCCCCGTTTTTTCGCGCAGCGTGGTGCATACGGGACCAAATTTATTGATAGTTTGCATGGGGAGACCGGAACGTCGTTTTGTACAATACGCTCAACAGGCCGTGAGCTTTATACTCGCGAATGAATTGTTGAATCAATGACACGCGTATAAGTAACAGGTCTTTCCTACCTGTACAACGCTCCAACTTCGGTCTATAACCTGCGTTGTTTATTTTTGCGTTCGAGACTGGCGACATCTGAGCAAGTACCCTATGATATTTAGACACATGGTAGTTTGGTGGGCCAATGTACACAGTCATTTTTGAAAGGCCTTCTCTTGTTAAACTTGTGGTCACACCATTTTTTACCAAACCAACACCTAAAAGCTACGCCAAGTACGTTGCCAGGCTTCTACAAGATATAAAGACAACCTAACATCTGCCATCTCTGCTGAATATACAAAAACCTTCAAGAGATAACTGTGCCTGTCGGTATATTTGCCTCCGTGTAAGCCCGCTTTCGCACACTATAAAGAAAATCCCTCACTGCAGAATTAGTTTGTCTGTCCGAGATTAGTTTGTCTGTCCGAGAATTAGTTTGTCGGTCCGAGGAGGAGGAAGAAAAAGTGAATGCGAAGGCAGATAGAATAGCCAGGTACAGAGCCAGGTTTGCTACTCGGCACTCAGGGAGGGATTCTAATTTCACGGAATCCAACTTCAGGCTTTTCGCATTTGTTTAGCCCATTCTTTTCTGTATTCTTAGCGCCGGGCCATTTTCGGTGCGGTTAGGGATTTCACTCTGTTACTAAAAAAGCGGCACGAAGCGCGTGTTCCAGACAAGCGAAATGTGCCTTATTAGTCACATAGTAACAGTGCCTCCACGCAGAAAGCTACATGCGTTTCTGGTGTCGTTGTGCCCGTTGAATTACCTGATATCTGTTCCTGTCCAGGACACTCGACTGAATATTTCCTAATTCCCCTTGTGGTAGTATTTGACAGTTTAACCCGCGTAATCATTCTTTGCACTGCTTTCGGGAAGTCTAGATGCTTAGTTTATTTGTAACTGGTTGCTGAAAACGAAGACGTTTACTTGGACATGTAAGGACTTCTGTAAAGCAGCAAGTGTAAAGACATCAGTATCGAACTGCTGAACATGTCCTCTCTTTATCCCCATCATAGTTCCCCAGCACATTTCTTGTCTCCGCTTGAATGTGTGAGAGCGTCGGGGAATCGCCATTGTTAGGTCTGCATTTGGTCTGAACCTTGCTCAGCCGTTACGCCTGCTATTAGGACTTCCCCGCTAACGCCAAAATCATTGCCCGTCAAGCTGGGGGGGGGCGGCTTGCCTTTGACTACCTTACAGCTGAAAGAGTTCCGTGCAATGCCAGAACATACTCGAGGTCGCACAACTCGCACGAGATATTTTGAGGCCCCGCCGCACGATCTCTGGTTCTCACACAGTTATGGTACGCTTGATCAGTTGGAAAAAAATAGCATCTACAAAGCAATATTCGTTACCGTTTGCTCCTTTGACGAGTTGCCTCTATTCAGTATTATTGTACTGCCGTAACGCGTCCTAGTCATTTAAGGGCAACATGTTTGTAAACTTAGTTCTGTAACGCCTTCAGAACGCCTTGAAACCCCTTCCGCCCGTTATTTGCAGTATTTTGTAACGCTTTCATGTAACGCTCCGTGTAACGCTTTCATGGAAAACTCGGCAGATTGAGGCAGGTGATCGCATGTTTGTCGTGCCACGCATGCAGTATTGTGTACATAGAGGAGGTTGCCAACTGTGTTTTAACATCTTTACATTTAGCGACGACTTTGAATAATGTCGACAACGCTAACAACGAATGCAGGCTGGACCACCACGTCACTCACAGAAGCGTTTGTATCAGTGGATATGACCGGAAACTTGCAAATCAGGCTATACGCCTTTATCGCATGACGCACATCCGAGTAGATGGAGCTAAGACCCTTCCATTCATGGGCAACCAAAAATCAAGACCCGGAACTTCGTTCTTGTGCAAGACAGAAACCACAGCCTTACATGTTGGTAGCCATGTAAGAGCTGACAGAGCTAGTAATACCTAGAGGATTGTAGGGTGTGCTGTTGCAGGCTTGTGGATTCTTTTACGCAAAAAATTCACGTTTTAATTCTTCCTACTGGTGGAAAAAACCTCTGATGTCGAAGCTAGAGATGCTATCATCGCTGAGACCATCGATTGCATTGGACACTTAACGCAGTCACTTTATCAATATAGACTACCTTTTTACGTACTGGTCCAAAAAACTTTTCTTCATTCAGTCGTTCCACAAAACTCCTAATGATATCCTTGAAGAAGGCTGAAGGATTGCTAGCTAATATTTAAATTAGGATGTCTCCGAGATCATTTGGATTGAATCGATTGCCCAGGGCACCAGCGATTCTAAAACAAGGTGATAATCAAATTCAATGAAAGCACGCAGTGCAAGAAGGAAGCACATTTGTCATCGGGCATATTTTAATGTTTCAACCTGAATGCCTACATTAGTAGTATTTTTATTTGTTGGCCAATTATGGCGACCAAAAGCGGAGTTGTTGAGATGTTTAGATCCAATAACCCCTCCGTTCATGGCTGGTCTAGCCGGTAGAAATAAATTATAAAAGTAGGTGCTGGATGCAAACGTTGTCTTTTAGATGTCAAAAAAAAGATTAATGACGCATCGCGAGAAATTTGCTTGGAAAGGCAGACCATTCAGGAACCTGGAAGAGCAATTGTAGAAATGTGGTATTGGGTCAAAATCAACGCGTATATTTGAAAAGAGAAATGCCTTTTGTGTGAATCGGCTTCAAACGTACTGCGCGTAAGTTCACGGCAGATTGCGTCATGTATCTGGTAGCTGGCAGACCGATCTAAACTTGCCACTTCACACAAAGCAATATGCCGTAATGAATTAGAGCTTCACTATACTTCGCATGGCACTTAGAAACTCTCAAGGAAAAAGTTATGAAGGAAATGTTGCTAGCCCGAATAGCTGCACTTTTTTCTTAGCCCTGTCCGGTGAATCATTCGTTTTGTTGCTATTAATTCCACACCTGCTGAAACTAACAAATCAAGTCTTGCAATAAGTGTTTCGTGTACCGCCGGAAGGGCTCTTGCCATTGTAAAATAGGATGTGAATGTTAGGCTCTCCAACAATCTTGCGTTTGTTTCGCGTCTTTATCGCGTACCGACTGGCTGCTACCGACTGGCTGCTCTCCCCGTGCCCCAAAATACCTGCGGCGTTATAGAAGCACCCTTTTCACGGAACGCCGTGTCACGAAAAAACCCCTGTGCACCGCTGGGAAATGACTCTCAGACTCCAGAACAACGCTTGCGCCGGGAGCGACACAGGAATCTCTTTTCCCCTTTTAGATGTTCTTCCCACCACCGTGCAAGCACGCTGTGAGAACACAGCCTCGCAAGGGAGCGACTATTGATCCCTGAACTGCTGGCGTTTTTATCTCGAACGGCGTGTACATTTGGTGTTGCGGGGATCACTCCTTTGGAAACTACGGCGGCTAGACTACGCATTTTGTTCTTGCGGCTGGAAACCACAGGCTTCTGTATTTGTTTCTTTTCTGGAGCCATAATCGTTGCACCTACACGCACTTCAATATAAAGTGTGTGGTCCTTTTTATATTTATTGTATTAAACAAGGCGGTACTGCAAAAGTTGCTTTGTTGCATGCCTTGTTCGCTTTTCGCCCTTGTGTTTAAAAGCTTGACGGTGGAAGCGCTGAGGGAGACCTTCCCCTTCCCGGTTGGAGGTTTTTTTCTGCACAGGGAGCTGGGTGGGCAAAAAGTATCGAACAAGAAGAATAAAATTCAGAAAGGCACGGCATGTGGGACATCATGAGAAACGACCATTTATCAGGAGACACCCTCGGTCGGAACGTGTATTTGTGCCGGCGCACCATATTGCAACTGCGTAAACATCACGTTCGATAGCTAAAGCGATGTTCGGGAAGGAAACTCAAGAAGCGAAACATGGGAAGGCGTGCTTGATAAACGACGTACGCAGATTTTACGGCAGGCACATGCGTCTGCTGCTCTGGAAAGGACAGTGAAGGGAATTGTAAACCTTGCCTAATTGCCTCACCAGAATCAATGTTGGAATTCGTATGCTATGTTTTGAGTTCTCGCTGCCTATTTATACGAACTTTTTAACAAAGCTTGGCGCCTTCATCAACGACCGGAAAGAAAACACAGGTTGGCTCAACTGGCCTTCAAACGAATTATGAGGGCAGTAACTCTTCGGGACTGGAAATGAACATCTTGGCTAATAGAGCAAACTGCAGTAGAAGATATCATAGTTAAAATTAGGAAAAAAAAAACGGACTCGGGCTGGCCATTCAGTCAGACAAAATTAAAATAAGTGGTCCACCAGGGCCACAGAGTGGGTACCGACAGATGGGTTTAGAAGACGCGGAATGCCCCTAAATCGATGAACGGACGGAAAGAGGAATTTCGGGGCAATAAATGTGCTCGAGCAGCTCAGGACAGGATCGGTTGGGGGTCAATGGGAAAGGCTTTCGTCCTGCAGCGGAACTAAATAGGTTGCTGTTGATGATGGTGGCGATGATTACAGTGACTTTAACGAAAAACGTGGCTTTAAGGTATCTCATCCCTCGAAGCTTCGGGAATGAAGTTGCACTGATACATCTGCAAAGGTAAAGTGTATTGCCAGCAGTTTAGGTCTCTGCAGCTTGTGGGGGAGGAAACGAAAAGTGTATATGCATTAAAATGAAATACGTGAGAAGGAGGGGGAAATTTAATTGAAACCCGGGATGCTAAATAGCTGTAGAGCCCGGTTTGCTTCTTTTCGCTGAAGAAGTGGTATTCATGGGCTAAAAGAGCGGGCAAGCAGAAATGAAGCAAGTGTTGGACGGGCGCTCACCAATGTTCCTTATGGTAGGGGCCATATAAATTTGTGTAAACCTGTGTCGTTAGGAATACGGGAATGTGCTTTGGTCGGCTTCTGTGAGCTTTATGGGAGTACCCGAAGTCTTAGGATTGCCTCTACCATGAATTTCCAATCATCCAATCTGTTGCGCTCGCTGCCACGCTCGCTTCTACTAGGATGTAACGGTAAAGAACGTGTCCTATTGTCTGTATGGCGACATAGGCGTCGCACTGGACGTGGCAGTTCATTTAAATCAGGAAGGAGTAGGCATTTGTAAAGGGTACTCCCAACCATACCCTCAAAATAAAGCAGAATAAGATTCAGACATCATACACCAAAGTCTGAGCTTTAGTTGAGGTTCCTGCAGGTAGAGCGGGAGTTCCCAAGTCCACTGTATTCCATTGCTTCATAGTAATCATACGTAATGAAGAACCATTGTCCTCACGGTGTCGGTCTTTCAGAGCGCAAACAAGATGATGCGCTCGCTGACGCCGCCTGTCCGGGAACTCCGTCAGCGAAAACGTTGCGGACAATTTCTCAATCACTTGACAGCCACCAGATCTCATGTCTTCAATTTTTATAACAGCCTCAGAAAAATTAAAAAAAATTATCACCAGTTGGTGGAAAAGACCATAGCTTAGGGCTGCTCGCAAACTTTGTAGGGCTCCATTAGAGTCTCAAAAGACGCATTACCTTTGGGGAGTAGATTAAATAATGTAATAAGAGCCCAACGAATGGTTTGAAGTTCAGTAGCGATAGAGATCGTTGAATGAACAACAGAAACTTTGATTGTGGGTAAATTTGTGGTAATTGTTTCTGATGTCATAAAAATATCTAATGTACCACCACGGCAAGTGCGGTGGTCATCATGTCATCTGCGAAAGTGGCAAAATTTAAGCTTAACAATATGAAGGTTCGGGCAAGTTGGTATATCCTACTTGAATATTCAAAGGGCAAACGACACGAGGAAGAAGAAAGACGACGAGACGAGACAAGAAGAGACAACATTGTCTCATCTTCTTTCTTCGTCCTCTTGTCGTTTTCGCTTTGAATATTCAAGCAAAATTTGAGACTGAGATAGTCGGAAAAGGCGTACACACAAATGTAATTGCGGATGCCATGCACAGGTTCGGCCACCGTTAGAGGTAACAAGGAGCGCGTGGCCGCGCTCGGTGGAGCGTTACGACGGGCGGCGCGGCAATCTTGCGTCACATGCGGAATCAGTGCCAGAGGCGAAGATAGCTGAGAGTCGTCTGCTACGGTTCCTTCCTATGCGCGGCGCGCGGCGAAACTACACAATCTAGCCACGGTGCAGTAACAAAACGTAGTCGTAAACCCATGATCACATTGTTTAGAAGACTAATTGCAAGACATTTAAAATTTCGGGGTGCATCTTGCACGCCTTCTTCGATAACTCAGTTGCAAAATTTTAAGGGAGCACCACGGCTGCAGTGCTTTCGTATTTGAGCATGTGCGGCGAAGTGGAAGGAACCGTAGGAGGCGACCTCGCAGCTATCTCCGCCACTGGGACTGACTGCGCATGTGCCGCGAGATTCCAGCAGCGCCCTTCGCCGCGCTCCCCCTAGAGCTCCCACGCGCGCCGTGTTACTTCTAACAATGGCCGAGCCTGTACAGTACACATTTTAAAGTGAAGCTTATATGGCTAGGTTTGCGTTATTATCTTCAGGCTGGCGAACAAAGCGTCAGGTGTCTTCGAAGCAGAAGGCGTTCTATAGCGTGTCACTGTTCATGCCGAAACGAACACTCATAACCCCGCTCCTCACCTTGTTCTTCGCGTGGGTGAGAAGCAAAATGATGCGATTTTGTGGCGTTGTTAAACCAACGGGCAGACGGTAGCCACTTCCCGCCGGACTGCCCCAGTTCTTCAACCTTAGGAATTGCAGCGGCCGTCCGCTATCTTAAGATCCGAGTCCTCGTTTTCGCTATGATGCCACGCTTATTTCGTGTGGTGTTTTGGGTTATCGGCACGTCTTTGTCTTTATTGTGCGAGTTGGTTCATTTCTGTTTACGCAAATGTGCCAGCGTAAGCGCAGTCAAAGTTTTGTGATGCCATTGTTTCAAGCACGCCACTTAGACTCGTGGCAGTGAACCAACTGTCTGGATTTCGCAACGATTTCGCATAACTCGTGATTAAACCAATGTTATCCGCAGTTTCCACGTTATCTAAGTTAGGCCTAGACGACTACATTTTTGTTGCTTTTTTTCAAGCATGACCCCTTGAAGTATCCGTAAGCCAATATTTTTATTTAACAGCAGTGCTCCTATCCCCTTTACTGCATGTGTCCCCTGATAAGCAGGCCTTGAAGAACCGCAACACACGAGCAATGATGGTGCCTGATGCTCCGAGGGTAGGGTCAGCGGTACGGGATTACTTCTGAATGCGTTCTGGCATTCACACTTTTATCGTCAGTGAGTGCGTGTGTTACGTATTTCTCACGCAAAGGGCACCTCTGCGTAGGAATCACACTCCAATGTTTCCACGAGATTGTCACATTAGCACCAGGTTTGATCGCACAGAACTGAGTATAAAGAGAGAGAACGGTGATGGTTGTGTCAGTTTGATTTTGAAGGCTTCCGAAAAAATCTCGGGCCGGCTCCACTAACATGAAACCTGGTGAGGGCGAAGCGAGCAGTGTATATGTGTATTCTTGGCACCATGGCGTTTTTGCCAACGGAGATGAAACTAGGGGGGGGGGGGGGTAGAGGTATACAGATTTGCTGTAAACGTCTCGTGTTTTTGAAGCACGAAGACTTCTATTGCAAGGCGTAAACGAGTGCCACGGTGTTTGTTAGCACGCTTTACGAAGCGTTCCAGCGCGAGGCCTGAACGAATGTCCAGGTGGGGTTTTGGGCGCCTTACGTTCTAGCGCGACATGTAAGCGAGTGTCCCGGTGTATTAGTGCCATACCTACTAGACACAACGGTTGCGACGACGATATGAGTCGACAACAGCCCGAGCCCCTAAAGGGAATAGCCATTAAAACTCCGAAATCTGAGATGTCATTGATCATTGTCAGCTCTGCAGCTCAAGTCGGATGAAGCAAGTGTTTTTGCTACAGGAATGGGCCTCTATGTGTCTTCGATTTCACGGAAGACAGTTTGCGAAATTTCGGCGCGTCGCATAAAAATTCTGCAGATACCATTTTTGATATCACTCCAGTAGAGAGGTGACACATGATCTCCATGGATTCTCGATATCGCAATAAGGCCAATATTGTTTACAAGAGCACTGTCGCCCCAATATGTTACATTTTACGATGTAAAAATCGTCAATGCGTTCCTCCGCACTCTTTATGGGCGATTGCAATAAATCCCAGTCAGTTCGCTACTGTTTTTAGTGATTTGAGTGGCTGCGTACCAAGGAACTCGTCAAAGAAAATTTTTGAGAACTTTTTTGGTATTTCTGTTTGTTTTGCTTTGGAGTTTTCTTTTCCCGAAGTTTTTAAGAGCTGCTGAAAAACTTTATAATTCAATAACGTCGTCCGGGGAGGTGAAGTAGGCTCAAAAGATATTCTGACAAATATATGAGTGTAATATAAGCTAATAAGAAGTTTCGGGCGCCTTTGCGACTGGACTTTGTAACTTCCAGTCGTGGAGCAAATTTTGTGAACCAAATGGCCACTAAGACGGCAGTCGTATTTTCCATAACAGGTCATATGTTTTGCCAGCCTAGGTGTCATCTGCTGACAACGGCAGTGTGCGAATTCCTAAGCAGACTTAGGTATGCCGTTTCTCTACAGTGCTTTATGCTATTTCAAAGTCAAAGCATTGCCAATAAGTAGCGTAGTACGTCGTAACAGGGGCGTTATACCATTAGCAGCACGGATGGCCACACAACACTCCATGAACATTCCAACGCAGAGCCACGATCATTGCGCAAAGAAATTAAACGAACGTTTTGATTGATTTGTGTGTGCTTTGAAGGGTCATTCGATATAAACCCAACTCACAAAATACACAATACTTCCAAAACATGCGATGCCACCGCATGGTAAAACGTGGTCTAGAGACCAGATTTTATCACGTTAACAGGGAAAATGCGTTTTCTAGTCAGTGTGACCCCTTCCATGGCTCACATCAGCTGTGTATTCATAGCGAAGCAATATATAAACGACGAAATTAACCCCAGCAAGAAATATGAGCCCTTGTTCGATGACGCGACTTGAAATGTGAATGTCACTCATCCCCCGTAATATTTTCATTTGTCAAAGAATTAATGAATTTCTTTTTGCAATATATTAGTCAATCACATGTCACTTCCGCTCCATGTCTCTTCTAAATTATGAATCTTGAGAAAGAAATTTGAAAATCCCATGTATTGTGGCTATAGTGCCGTTCAGTCCCTATCAAATCGGCAACAAAAAAAATGAGGCGGCGGTTGGGGGCCGAAATCGGAAATAAAATGACGGACCGTTTGGGTACGGCTGCAACGGCATATTGTTGGGCAGATTTTCGTGAGGACATTTTGGCAAGAGTATTTGGCCATTCATTGAACTGTTGCTGACTAAATGCTTTGCAGTCGTGATGAACCTGGAGCGCGCGCATCTGCCATAATTTCCAATGTGGGTACGCGTATGAGCGCAGGTGTTCTTACAGATACCGTATATGCCATTTTTGGTGTACCTTCCGTGTGAAAGCGCCGGGTATATATTCATGGTCCTGGTGGGCTGAATCACTTCAGCTATTTCCGATTACCATATAGGTTAACCGTTCATATATACTTCGAACAGATGCGAGCGAGCGCCCTTACGCGCAATGCAAATCTTCAGGTTCTTCCACGACGGACGCTACTCCGACAGCATGCCCGATGTTTTGCTCATACAGTACCATCACCTTGCGTTGCATAGTTGGTATAGAATAGGATTCGCCGCTTCGAAAACGCACGTTGAATAGAATCTTAAGCAGCGCCAGCGACACTGGGTTAGAATAGGCATCGCACAGACAGAGACACAATCCATTTTGTTAGGCTACTTGAGGTTTCGCTTAAAACTATGCTTGCAGTAGTACGCAGTGATGCATAGGGTTTGGGGGTAACCGCCAACCAAAGAGATAGGCGGGGCATTATGCAAACTCTACAGAACTAAACATGCTTAGGCAGCGTAAAGGGAAACTATAATTTCTAGTTACGACGCAAGTAGTCTTTATCAGCCCGCGTAAAGAAAGGATCACGACCCGCAGGTGCGCAGAGCGGGCGACCCCGAAGTTATATGACGTTCTTTTATTTCTCCTTCCAACACCGAACCTCCCTGTGCCGCGCAAAGCCGGAGATAACAGGTAAACAGAAAGACAAACAGGCAGCGCAACCTCGGATAGAAAACAATTTTCCCTAGAGAAAAAAACAGCTAACTTCTATCTGCCCACCTAAACACCAGGGTCACGACCATCTGGCACCATGCACCCGTGGATGGGAGCCATTTGAGGTTCCTTTATTTTTCCCTTGATACCACTGGCCTCTCTGAGTTTGCGAAAAATCGATATAACAACTTACCGGAAAGACAAACACACAGTAAAACCACAGATATTGCTAACAAAGCGAGCTTACTTTCTTCGGAACCTCGTTCGCTGCAAACCTAAAAAAGCAACAACTTAAAAAAAGCTTCCATACAATGAACAAACAAGACCGTATGGCCCCTTCAGCACTACACGGACGTGTAATGAAACGAAAACGGCGTTCCGGTGCTCCTGTCTGAACTCAATTAGCAGCTGGCGGCACTGATTACCTTCGATGGTTGTAAACAGGGAGCAGCCGCAATGTTACCAAGAAGGGAAGAAGAGATAGCAATATTGTAATCATTGCTTTCACCATCAACAGCTACCTCGAAAAAGAAGGAAATAAAGCAATTGAAAGAACACGGCAATGCAAGTTAATAGGATTATCGGAAGGGGATTATTGGAGCGGCTTTTTTGTTCCCTTAGCCTTTTGTTTTACACGTTGAGAGTCCCCTTGGTTGAAGTACCGTGTTCATATGAGCCTCGTCAGGCTAGGCTGCGTCTACCATAAATGAACCGAGCTGCTATCCCCTGACGTATTGCATGAATGCCTCCTTGTGCTGGAAACGTGTGCCCATATTAACAGCCTAAATAGAGGGGATGAAATATTCAACGGTATATCGGAGTGTAAGGAATATAGCAACTTTGATTCCTGCACGCTAATAGTGGGTCTGTGAGGTTTTATTTTGACCAATAAAGGCCACTCCCCATGCGAATTTGTTACCCCAATCCTGTATCAAAAAATGAGAGTATATCAAGTCCGAAAATGGCGCACGACTGGGTATTTCTTTAAATATGAAAAATGAGGAAAAAAAGGGCAATGCCAGCATTCCAGATTAGGAATTCAATTTTGTTGCTTTTGTCTATACCAAACAAGGCAATGGGAGGAACTATACGAGGAAGTACGTTCCGGAGGGTAAACATGCTGTAACCCCTGGGGAAAAACGACACCAAATACACACAAAAAATCAATTAGTCCTCCATTGACCTCCAGCCGCTCCTATCCTGCGGTGCCCGTCGATGAGAGAGACCTTCTCGTCAGGAAGCAGACTTCAGTAGACTGGTGATGATGATGATGATGATGATGATGATGATGATTTGAGTTCTCTAGGCCAAGTCTCGCAAAGACGACACGAAGGGAGATAAAGCCGTTGTTATACGAGGAGAAGAATGTCAATACGACACAAATGCGCACGAAAGCACCAGACACGCACATTCTTGAGGTGGAATTCAGGTCTGAAGGAGATACTTACATCGCCACTTTCGCTAGATAACGAAAGTCTGCATTGCAAAATAAAGACGCTGCTGAGCACGAGGTCGCGGGTTCGATTCCCGGCCGCGGCGGCCGCTTTTCTGATGGAGGCGAAAAGCAAAAACGCCCGTGTGTACGAGATTTCGGCGCACGTTAAAGATCCCCAGGTGGTCAAAATTAATCCGGAGCCCTCCACTACGGCGCGCCTCATCGCCTGCGTTGCGTCGGCGCGTTAAACCCCGCAATCAATCAATCAAGCAAAATAAAGAGCTGCTCCATTCAACAAACAAAATACACAACTGTACGACACATCATCATGGAGCCACAGATATCCCTGACCTGTGTTTTGGAATTTATTCCCGACCGTTACATTGCGCGAATATTTAAGGCGTATGCTTAAAGGATAGCTACGGCTTCAAACCCCTGAAAATGAAGCTCCACTTTTTCAGACCCCAGCTGAACTATACCGAACTCTGTAGTAAACGGAAAACAATTATTCAACGTACATGGGGATATTCAACGTGCGCTGATGTTTGAACAGAATAGCTTGACCATTTCTCGTCTTCACTGGAGAAAAGAGCAGTCGCATCCGCTAAATGCCTGACCTAAATCAGCCTGAAAAAGTGACTGACTGACTGACTGAAAAATCCGCTAAATCAGCCTGAAAAAGTGACTGACCTTTTGCCACAAATTTTGCCCTCACGTATGTTTTGAACGGTGAGTGGATTAGAAGTGGAGCATAAGGAATAAAATACCATACTCTATACCCAATCTATTTTCGAACTTTTTATATGCATACCTTGTGCCTGGCCTATTTTAAAGCATATTTGAGAATTAAGGCACACGTGTGTGAACTGCGTATACAACACAGGCACTACGGGTACCAGGAAAGGCATGAGAAGCAACAGACCAAAACCTCGGCTGTTTGGTGTGCTGTCCCTACTTTTTTTTTCATTACGGTTTACCATGTCTCTCACATCTCATTTTTGCTACATAACACATATCTCCGTTTCATATAATGCACCGCGATAGAAACAAAACTTAGAGTGCAATTGTGGGGTTTTATATTAAAGGTTTAGGTCGTAAAGGTGCAGCGTTATTCACAATGGACGTCAAGTGTCTGCAACAATTATGATAGCCAACGTTACCAGAGATTCAAAACATTCAATGAATGTTTAGGAGTTTCGAAGCACATAAAGTAATAATTATTGCGTAAAAGCCCTGAGTGGTCGTTAGGTTGCTTAGAGTAGTTGTTCGCGGGAAATAACTAGTGTTACGAACCGGGGTAGCGCGGTCGAAGTGGACCATTGTTGGGGTCATTCCGGGATTTCATAAGGACCAAGTTGATGGAGAATGAAAAAAGCTTTGTACAACTATTTAAACTTCGATCTTAGTGAACGGGCATTGCGTTCCGCTGCGCGCCAGATGAAATAAGCAAGTGGGGTCCGCCGGCGCTCTCCAATTTTTCTTCGGTGCTGTCAGGAACACACCAATCGCAAAAATTCATGGCACTGAAATTGACGCTTGCGCATTTACATAGAGAGCGTACGTTTATCTCACACAACAAGTGAATGCCAGGTTGGCTCCGCTGACGCAATCTGCCTGCGGTCGAAGCCTTCGGACTACCGAAGTTGAAGCGTCGGATGGACATCTGGTATCCCCCTCTGATAATCCGGTGTAGGGCGGCTCGTTAATGTATGGCATCTTCAGCGTCGTCATGAGGGCAGGGCAACGATGCGCGGCACGCCACCGAAGAACACAGGAACACTAAGCCTGCCGTTGAAAGGCAGGCGCCACGCGGCGCTCTTGTAAGTACCTCGGTTGAACGTGTGCAGTAAATAAATTGGCCTGGCCGGTCGGCCCGTGAGAGTGCTCGTCGCCGAAAGAAGCTTATGTCCTGCGGCAGCATACTTATAACTCGTCGCCGCGTCATTGTGTATTTGCCGGGTCGTTTCCCGTAGATGAGGGAGACCCGCCACGGTGGCTCACTGGATAAGGCGTTGCGCTGCTTAGTACAAGGACGCCGGTTCGATTCCCGGTCGTGGCAGCCGCTTTTATGATGGAGGCGAAAAGCAAAAATGCCCGTGTGTACGAGGTTTCTTAGCCCGATAAAGATCCCCAGGCGGTCAAAATTAATCTGGAGCCCTCCACTACGGCGCGGCTCATCGCCTGCGTTTCGTCAGCGCGTTAAACCCTACAAACGTTAAACCCTACGTCCGATTGCAGGCTTGGGCGGTCGATCTGGCAATGTTGAATACAAAACTAGCAACACTGTTAACACTGTTTATTCAAACAAGCCTCACCTGAAGTCGACGCATCTTTTCTCCAGGCTAACGAGGTCGCATGGTAAAGTTCCTTAGTCAAACGGGGGACTGGCCGTAGCTACCAGAAACTCCGAACCGCGGTACGTGCCCAATAGCAGCAATGCTTCGGGGCACGTTGGCTTCATCCTAAACCCAGACCGAATACTTCGTCGTGGAGGATGGCCCAGCCGGCCGCTCTGACCATATCAGAGAGTGACTTGATCAAAGAGGCTATTTGATCAAATTAACACTAGACGGCACCACCATAGCAAGAAAAGTAGAAATTCGAGTGCTCGGCTTTTGGCTTCACCAACACGGCAAAGCGGACACTTGGGTTAAAAAAATCACGACTCAGATCAATCAGATCACGCACATGATGAAACGGATTTCAAGGAAGCGACATGGGTAAAAGAACATGAACTACTACGAATTTTCGAGGCGTTCATCATTCCCCGCATCATGTATGCAGCCCCTTACATGCGGCTAACACGCACTCAGATAAACAAATTAGAAACGCAACTACGCAAACCTATTCGTGTTTCCTTAGGACTCCCAAATTACACCCCACTCCATGAGATTCGAGAATGGGAGTTCACACTCCAATATCACTCCGCATAGACATCAACAAAGAAGCACAAGAGTCTCGGCTGTGCGCCTCTAGAAAGGGACGAGCTATACTCCATTCCCTAGGGGCAGAAATTGAGGAACCAGAAGGTTACATTACAGAACGCCCTCTTTGGGAACACCTGCCGAGGGCGATTGTACATCCTATCCCCCACCACATGAGTGTGGGAAACGACCACGAGTGCAGAACCCACAGAGCGTGTGCCACCCGCCATTAATTGGCGCAAAAGATAGACCAGGGTTACACTCCGGTCTACACCGACGCCGCCGTATCAGATGACGGTATTGTTGCTACCGCCACGTACTACGGAAACGGACAAACTAGTCGTCGCTTCCTCGTGATTAGTGGTCCCGGTCATGCTGAAGTGTTAGCCATAGCAGATGCCATCACGAACTTCACCGGCCGACAGAAACTGCTTATACTGACTGACAGCCAGGATGCGATCCGCCTCTTCTGCCGCAACAAAATAGCCAGGCACATTCGCAACATTCTCGAAGTGCATCTAACCTCTCAATCAAAGCTTTCGGTTGAACTTCGCTGGATCCCACGTCATCAAGGGATACTAGGAAATGCGGCGGCTCACCAACTCTCGCGCGAAACTCTCTTCCGCGAGTCTGAGCCTCCAATTGCGCTGGTGGAGGAATACGACCGCCACACAAGCCGCGTCGAAGGCAAGCCAGGCACCAAAAGTTGGTAGACTTTCGCGCCGATCACGACACACACTGCGTTCCCCCCTTTTCTTGGCCGCGATCGAAGACAAGTTGCATCCGCCGAGCTCAAGCAAATGTCCTACGCACCCCACATATCATGCACTACGTAGAAAATAAAGCTGGGCACCCTAGCTGCCCCCGCTGAGCTCACGGGTACTCTAACAACCAGCACTACATGTGGGACTGCTTAGAGACCATACAGACAAGAAACATATACACAGACTCCCTTTCGCCTTCTCCTGGCACTTGGGTGGAGTGGCTTTACCCCCCAGAGGATCCCCCAAAACAACTCAAACTCGCTCAAAAGCGCAGTCCGGTACCCACCCTCAGCCCGACAATTGACCGCCTCCTCATTACGACTAACAGAAGAGGAGCACTGTAAGGCCCTCCTCCAACACATTGAGGCAGTTCTTGGGGGCGACTGGTAACAGCAGCTCCTTCCCCCAGCAAAGCATAAGCCTATAAAGAAGGGCAAATAAAGATGTTTCTCCCTCTCTCTCTCTCTCTCTCTCTCTCTCTGTCAGTTGAGTAGGCCGAGTGTTTCCTGCAGCTAGTATCAGAGCTTGGCGATTTGCTTCTTTTTTACGGAAATGAACGTCGGCCGGGTGGAGTCGCCCACATCAGTTCGGTTTATACACGGTTGATGCACCATCAGTGGGTGGTCCTGTGAAGCAAATATTCCTTTGATCGTAGAATTGCGCCAGTTCAATAAGCAAATCATAGCAGCCAACAAGGCTGATTCATCTCCTCCTTCACGTCCTTCCTCTTCTTTTCTGGGTAAAAAGAGAGGCAAACCCTCTTTTCGATACAGACGATACGGTGCCACCCGCTTTGGAATTGACCCTGTTAGCAATCTGGCCACCTGAGCTCCTGTCGACAGTTTCTTACGCGGAAACTGGCGTAAAGCATCGTGTGCGATATCAAAAACATTCAAAGAGACCTGAGTGCGTTCTAACTTTGAGGTGTACAGAGAAATGGCTCCATGCGACCACAAAACTGAAACCTGCATAATTCCTCCCCTGCAGCGGATTGGAAGCATTGCCGTTGCCTGCCTTTTACTGTCCTCCTCAATCAAGCAAGAGGGCGCATGTAGTACGCCATACCATAATACAGAGACCAACATTTATTTTGTCCTCCTCGTAAATTGGGGATCCTGCATATACCACCCCAATTTTCCTCATCACAAACAGCAATTCCGCGAGTGCTCTCCCATTGACTGAGCTTGCCAAGAACAGCACGCTGGAATATAGACAAAAGAATCATGGTCCCACTGTTTACACGTTCTTCACATTTCTAAGATCCTGTTTAAGTGGGGAGCGGAGGTGTGGAAGGCCATAATGCAGCTTCCACATAGCTGCCCATTAAACTACGAAAAGCAAGATCATGGCAACTGTCGCTTTGTGCTACATGCCAACGACTTTCCACCTATGAAACGCACCTTGATCGCGTGAAAAACGTCCACATTAAGCAATTAAAACTCAAGACGCATTTATAAAGTGAACTATACTGAAGAACGTCCATTATAAATAAATATAGTGGGAGATTGACGGTTATTTACTGTTGGATGGATAAGGATCAACGAAAATAATGAAATGTGAAAGAATACGCTGTTGCCACGAGCACTCAATCCTGGTGGCATGGAGTGTGACGTTCAAGAGTCGCAACAAGTCCCACGCCCTTGACACAAGGTAACACAAACATGACCTAATAAATCTATTCTTTCGTTCGTTATAAACCGAAGTGCAAATTTTCGTTTTGAAAGACTACGTGGTGTGGATGGTAACGGCGCGAGTTTTTTTGTCTCTATGCATCCTGCAACTCGCAGGTAACATCTGGTCTTCCTCACCAGCTTTCCCGAACAACAAGGCTTCATCATTCGCACATTTTGACTTAAATGCCTTATGTAACTATACCCGCAAGTATAACGTGGCTGCAGGCATGACGTGGCCAATTTTTGCCGGCATGTTGCACCGCAGAGCCGCAACAGGTACTCAAAACGCCACGCCCGATGAGCCAATTTTCCTTCGCTGGTGGCCAATCGAGCGGAAACACGGGAATGCACGAACGGACCGGGAACATGCCAAGGCGCTTAAGTTGAAGACAGCCCCACCGTACACCCACTACCAAGCATCTTACTAATACCGCTCTCATTCACATCAACCTACGGAAGAATCGGCGGCGTGGAAACGATCGCGAGCCATTCCATCGCTTCCTGGCACATTTCAATCCTGCGCAATTTTCCGAATGACTGCACAGGGACCTCTCGCAGCCGAGATTCTGCTGAGCCATGCGCCATGCCCGGGTGACGCGTACGCCACGGCGAGAAAGGTTTGCCTCCGCGATATCCGCTGCATTGAGTCCCCAAGGAATTCTTCTGCATCGACCTTTGCCGCGGTGGCCTGATTGTGCCAAGACTAAAGTTCTGTACCCTTTGCGTTCTTCTCGCAGTCGCACACGTTCGGTGCGTGGTGCGTGTCACTGCGCTAAGGGCATTCGCTTTCAAAGTTCGCTCCCGGAAGTTGCCTAAAACGCAGTGGATCGTCTCCGTTGGCATCTAGTGTCTAAGTAGGGCCGAATGCACCCAGAATTATTTGGCGAATGCGCTCAAAAGAGGAAGCTTAAGTGCACTTCAGTCATTACTGCCAGTTGTTAATCTAAATCAAACGCCAACGCCGTCTTACGTATTTCGGCTGGAATCCCAAAGGTTAACAGTTTAACAGGTAGTTTATTTTTAATGCGCGAGCGTGCATTTGATGCTCGCTTTCATTACACGTTCTTGAGGGTTTTCAGCTTTCTTAACCGAACTGCCTTAATTCACGCATTATGATAGGCGTGCATCAATACCTATATCTCCTTGTTAAATTCGTTTCGCTTATACCTTTTTCGTTTTACTTACCAATACGGGTTGGTGGGTTTTAGGACATTCTGTTATTATGACCAAAACGAACTGATTGATCTCCATTGTCGCTTCAGGGAGGTCTAAAAACGGTACCCGTACAGATGCTTGTCTGTTTTATTTGAGCTATTCCAATTCAGTCCCTTAATTTAGTCACAAGTATAATGAATAACACAGCCAATGTGGCAGTTAATCCCTTAAAAATTTATTAGCTATCTTGATAGAGTTATCTTCGTATAAGTGCACTGTTTAAAGGTACCATGTCCTTATACACAAATTTTTAGAAATCCAGCAGCACAATAAACGTACCGCCCTGGCCGACTATGATCCGTAGAATCACTATGCAGAAGAACTTTCTTCTATACTTCTTGCGAACCCGTTCATCTCTTCTGGCAAACGAGATATTGCTCGTCCGTCTGCTTGACAGTACAAAATATTTCGAATTGATGTGATGGCCCCGAAGATCAAACTTTGGGTTCTTAAAGGAATTATATTTATTGCTGGAGACAACACACAAAATCACCTACGATGTAGCGGTGCTATCACATAGCTGAATCCATTCAGGACGTCAATAGCAGTAGTTCCAGGAAACATGCGACTTGTGTAGGATAATAATCAAAATGCGGTCATAGAATTTGTTTTAAGACTTCACATTCAAGGCGCATCTCAGCTGAGCTTATTAAGAAAAAAGTCTAATCTAACGAGCGTTTTTCTTCTTTCGTATCCCCTTTAAATTTCGAGGAGACGTGCAGATCTGGTCAAAGAAACTGTGAGCAATTGTTGTGCCAACGTGCAGCGATGCACAGTGAAGAATGTGGCTTAGGTGGTCGAATCTAGATAATCCTAACACCAATTAGCTTAGGGCACTTGTTGCCCACTAGCTCACAGGCAAAACTGCGTACCTATGCAATATATTTTTGATGTTTCGATACGCTTCTAACAAACAGTCCAAATGGCATTAAAAGTCGTGCCACAATTTTCAGGCTTTTGTTCTGTGCCGCTCATTCAGGTTACCAAAAACTGAGAACGCGGTTAGAGTGCATGGCAAAGTTATAATTGGCATGGCACTTAAGTACGCTGAAAGGCTCTCGTGCAAAACATGTAGCATTTCCCCAACACTGCAACATTAAAATGACTTAAATGTATGTAAAAAAGCATAGTATCTACGCAGTAAAAATATTAAAAACATGCCGGCATTGCTGCCCAGTGACGAACACACCTCATCAATTGTAGTTGTATGTAATCGCAATTCTAGTTGTATTTTATGCGAAGATGAGACCACAATTATGTTTGTAGTAGCTAATATCTCCCCCCAATGCTGATGCAGCTACAATCGCACATTGGTTTAGCTATAGTATTCTCAATATCATTGGTACCAAACAATTTGCGATTATTTTCATCCCCTATAAAATATTTCCCGGAAAAACCATGCATAATGTTTGCTCTCAATTTCTTTCATGCCTTTGGCCATGCCCCATTTCTCGGCGTTGAACTCGACAACCATTTAAATTGTACCAATCACATATCCTTATTAACCCGTAAAGCATCCTGTGGTCCAAGGATACGAACCAGAGGTAGTACTTGTTTGAACGTGCGCGTATTATGTTAAACTTTACTGGGCACTTCTTCACTTCATTCTAATATAACCTGCAATCAAACTTAGACAGTATGGTGTACAAAATGGCACATGCCATTAAACTTAACAAAATGCAAATCCCTCTCATTCTCTCGGAAACATGCCATATCTCAACACACCTATAACGTCAACAATATACCGATCAGCTCAGTCCTATCATATAAATACCTAGGGGTTCACATGACGTCATCGCTTTCATGGTCAACGCATATCGACACCATTTGCTCGGAACCCTCACGTACTCTTGGATATCTTCGCCGTAACCTTAAACTTGATTCTCAAGAAATAAAAAGGCTGGCCTAACTAACATTCCTAAGGCCGAAACTGGAATGCGCATTGGCCATCTGGCATCCACCCCAAGTATACCTAACCGTACAACTTGAATCCATTCAAAACCGCGCTGCACGCTTTAACACCTCGCAATATTCAAGTCATGTCAGCGTCACTGCCCTTAAACTATCTCTCTTCCTTCCGACCCTTGAATCACACCGCGCTATTGCTCGCCTATGCCTCCTCCTTAATTTCTTTTATCGACCAGAATCAAGACACACGCTTCTAATGCCGCCTCACAGAATATCACCCCGCTTAAATCACACTTGCCCATTAGCTGCGATAACAGGCAGAACGTCGTCATTTTTTCCTAACGCTATTATTCTGTGGAACGCTTTACCCGCCGACATCTCCACATGCACCAATAACGAACAATTTAGAGATAAGCTTGAAAAGAGGTTCACATGATGCATTAACAATGTAATTCTACTGTTCTGGCTTGATAGTTTTATTGATGCTTCAACTGCATTTCGTATTTTGAATTCTTCACTGTTACCTTTGTACATTTTTGTGTAATTTTTATTTAAGGTATCCTTTGTTTTGTATTTTCCGGCTTTCATGTTCACCTTCTTGCTGTTTTCTTTTTTTTCGTTCGTTCAATAGTACTCCTGCAAACCCTGTTATCCCCCCCTCTTATATAATGCCTCCGGGCCCTTAAGGGTATAATAAATGAAATGAAATTTATATCTCATATTGCCTTTATTCTTGCTGTCACACAGATGAAACTCACTTGGCACCTTTACAGCAAACACAAAACCAAGCCTTATGAATGATCCTATACAGCAATTATTCACAAAATGCGTTGACATTACTTCGCACTCTTCTCGCATTATTATATTTATAAATTGGTGATTTCAATAAATAACTTGCTATCGACGCAACGAATAAATATTTTCAGGGAGAATTGCCCATTTTCTTAATACCAATTGAACATACCTCGCATTTCGCTGCCACTCGCCTTCCTCACCATAATGATTACCTTTCACCAAAAGATTGGAATAAGTACGGCAAACTAACTGCGAAGTTTTGGCGACATCATTCTGGAATTGGACAGCCCCCCTCCGATTATAATCATCTGCTTCAATTCATTTATTTTATAGGCAGCTATTGAGTGTTTATATTATGCGTTATATGATGATGATTATCCCATAGATACACCTTTTTTGTGCAATATTTGATTGTTATTAATAATATTTGACTTGTTTGGGTGTAAAAAGTTTTTTGTTCATTTTTTTCCGGTTGTTACGGCTGTTACCATATTAAGTGTCCTTTTTGTATGTACTTATTTGTAGGAGGTCCCTCCGCAGTCTATGACTATGGGACCTCCTAGAGTTATTTATTTTGTATAACACTTCAAGCAACAACAAACTGAAGTGTAAGTGAAGTTAGCCGCTAAATTACTTGGTTGGGGTTGAATTTATCTGAGTCGCCTTTCTACGCCACAAAGCTACTTAACGGAAGTTAAGTTTGTCTAGCAACGCCGTCAGAAAAGGAGGCCCAAAAACCTCACAGTTGAAAAGGAAGCGAACACACTGGCTACAAAAATCTACGCTAAACAGCTTTGTATGGTGCCGACTTATGCTTCGCTTATAAAAGTGCAGGTGTCGCCAGAGGTAATTGGAATACGGGAGCTGTGGCTGTAGCGTAGCGGGGTGCCGTGTAGCTCCACCGGCGGAAACCAAAAGGAGAAGACCACGTATGCGCGCATGCTTACAGCAATAGCCCGTTTATACCCATTGAGAAAGAAAAAGAAACAGAGGGCACTCGGGTAACTCTAGCCTGAGCAAGTGCGTCAGGACCACGTCAAGGCCTACTGTTAAAACCAACTTCTAATAGGCGCGAGTGGTACAAAAATTGTTTAAAATAAGTTGAAACATAGTGGTATACATTTAAACTGTGTTCCTAATCAGGCAACACTCTTTTTATTTATGTAATAAGGTAATAGTCGTGACTACATTTTCTGGCTTTTTGTGCACCATATAACGCCAAACCTGGCCACGACGTTCCAATCCCTACTGCAGCTACATGGCACTCCGATACGGTTGGGCCATAGCTCCCGTGTTTTGGTCAATTCTGGCAGCACCTGTAAATTTTTAGTTCGCACTTTCCTTGTGGCCATAATCTAAAACTTTCTGGTCATGAGGTAACTATCCAGAACAAAACTTTCATCGACCTAAAGGGAATAACAATAGCTACCGCGGCAATACCTATCACCATGGTATGCACCATTATTGGTTGAGGATGGGTCATGCGGGTAATATATAGAATAGTTCTTAAGACTGTACGACCTGTAGAAGAGTGAAAAATAGCGAAAGTTAAGAAAATCACAAATAAATCGGCGAAATAAAAGCTAGAGATGCGGAACTTACACTGCGCACATGTAAATAACAAACAAAATGTCTAGCGTTGCTTGCCATTGAACACTCTCAAGTCGGCGATTGGCTGGGGCTCATATAGATGTTAATTACCTACCACGATCACCGCACTTCAACAGTTGAAGCATGTAAATTGAAGCCTGTAATTTGTCAGCTCAATTTCAGGTTCCACCTGGATACTGCAGTCACTTGAATTGCCTTCCTTGCTTCGTTTCTGAAAAATGTAAGGCGCTGCGAAGGGCTTTGGAGCAGTTAAAGGGGCACTGAAGGCAACTAGCAACTTGTACTCAGACGAAAGTTCAGCTGCCCCGTATCCCTCTCAGCGTTTATTCGATTCCGAAAGGTGCTTTAATTTTCTAGAAATTAGCAATTTACAAACGCATTTTATCCCTCGCGCCATTTCATGACGTTTCGGATGACGTAAACAGAGGCAGGAAGCGAGTGAGACCGCGGTGTAGTGTAGCAATAAAACTAACACCTATCAAGTTAATCATTGCGGCCGGAGGAGCCACTAGTCGCGCTCTCGGCGCATACGGCATAACAACTCGGCCGGTCTTACATGTCAGCGATGGTTAAACGTTGTGATTGTACCGCGCGTTCCTTTACTTTACGAACAAAACATCCATCGGACAGCGCAACCGCATCGAGAATGGCATCAGGGTCGCTCTTATGCTGTGCAGTTTCGTTATCTGTGGTTTTAGTCGATCCGATGCACTTGGTTTGTTACGTGGTGCAATCTGTTCCACTTGTAACCGCTCCCAACACCTAGTGTGAAGATTAGCCTAGGTACCCTGTTGTACGATCACTTGAATGGTACGTGTGCGTTTTCAGGCTACACTATGCAGGCATGTGCGTGCACATTGACCCGAAAACTCGAAAAAGGCATAAAGAAATTACGGCTCGACAGCCTAGGTATACGTACAGTTCCAGGTGACAGGCATGTCACTATGTTAGACCTGCAATAGGTTTCACAACCGACACCGGCGCCGCGGCTTCGCAGCTGTGGAAGGTCGGCACGGTGTGCATCATACCTGCACATTTATGACCTGCACCTGCATACCTGCACATTTATAAAAGTTTATGACTTAGGAACTTTGACGTGCTAAGAGAGATTTTCTATGTTTATTTGACAGCTTGTGTGCGCTTCTTATTCTTTGGTTCCTCACATAATTCCTGGCACATCTGCTTCGTCACCTTTTACGTCATCTCTGTGGGGCGAGTGATTGCTTCGTTTTTAATTTTTTACGAGGTTATGTTACAGGTACTGCCACAGAGACTGGTATATTGGTTTTAAGGGGATGCTACCATATATTCAGACCAAGTTGGGGTATGCCTTCATTGTCTTTTAATAATTGCTGTCATATTTAGACCTTTGCCTCGACTTAAAGCACTGCAACATTGTCATAGTATTTTGCCGCCGTATGTTGCGTTACTGTTTACGTCACCTTAGTATTTATATTGTGCTCTCCAATACCATGCATTCTCTGGATATTTGTCTTGGAAAATTTCGCAAGGTTAAAAAGAAGTCAATGCTTTTAAGACTTAGAGAGAGAGTGAGAGAGAGAAAGCTTTAATTCATACTGAGGAGGTTAGCCCCACAAACGACGGGGCTTGCTACTTTGGAGGGGGGTGGGGACATAGTGAGGCAAAAAAATAAAAGAAAAGGGGGAAGAAGTACGCAGAAACAATGAATAAGAGGAAGGAGAAAATGTAATTGGTTCGGGGCATAAAAAATATACAGCACAAGGAAAAAAACCCGAGGATCTCTGGTTAAAGAACCTCGGGTAATCCTGAGTCAGACAAAAACCACGCTGACGCGGAGCGAGGCAGAAAGGCTCTAACTTTTTTGTCTTAAGATCGAGGTGATGCATTATGTTCCATGCGGTTTACGTTAACGTGCTATAAATACCAACGCTTTTATAACAAGTAAGAAGCTCTCCCTTAGTAGAACTATTTTATTTCATTCAGGTATTTTGTCCTGTGCTGAGTAGAGTAGCATGCGTTTTCCGAAATATCTTGAACACATGCAGAAATAGTTGCAGAAATCAAGAGAATGCGCTTGAAGTACCTTCTCTGCAACAAGTGCAGTGCCTGGCTAAACGGTTCTCTACCGAGTGCCTCGTTGCGAATATATAGGGCGAACTGCATATATTTATTTATTTCCTCATACGATGAGGCCGATACAGGGTGGGGTTACACAACTCTTGTATTAACGTATAAGCAGAAAAGCACATGCATTATGGCGGAATTTTGTGCACAAGCTACGCACACAAATAATACTATACAATCAAATAAAATACAGGCAAGAGATACAAATATAATCACAAGCTCTATACATATATATACATATGCACACATGCATGCAACTATTCATTCAGTAGTACTAAGAACAAAGTTAGGATACATTTGTACTTGGCACTGCATGCGTGCGGTGCTCAAATTCTAAAACAGTCCGAGGTTGAACGACAGATTCTTGTAATGCATTCCAGTTTCGTATTGTGAGTGGAAAAAAGGAAAATGGATTATTGTTGATGCTGTAGTGGAAGCCTCAATGCACCACCAGGCAGGCCGCTGCCGTCGATGGGGCCTTTCCCTTTCTCTCTTGTCTGCGGCCTGCTTGTCCAGAAGAATGCTCCTTTTGTAGCGGATGATTCTTAGCGACGCTGTCGTCTGCTCACTGCGGAATCATGCCCACTTTCCCACTTCCTCTTCAACAGTCGCCGTTAGTGGGGACGCCTACCTTCGCGTCCGGCTCACTGCTGGTGTCGTGGCCGCCTGCTCGCTGGGGGTGTGGGGGGGGGGTGCTTTTAGGGGCGACGCCCATTAATGCTGAGGCTTGTCCGGCATCCGGCGTGCGTGCTCACGGTATAGCACCGTATAAATCGAAAGATCTGTCAACAGAAGGTTCCCAAAAGTTTAACAATAACAAAATAAAAGGTTCACAGAAGGTTAGAGAGAGAGTGAGAGAAAAAGCGAGATAGGGAGAGAGAGTGCTCCTGAAGAGCCGTGCTGCGCATGTGTGAGGAGCATTGGGCGGGATTTGATTGGATTGGATTGGATTGGCTTGAATTGGGTTGGATGGGATTGGATTGGTATAAACTTAATTGTATTGTATTGGATTGGATTGGAAATCTTTTTAGCAGCAGTAAGCACTCTCACGGGTGATTTACGGTAAGAACAATCCCCAGTGCTTCGCCCACTCGTCATGATTCACTTCGTGGAGATGCGTGAATATTTCTGTTTGCGATCGATTGGTTTCCCCGTTACAACACTATAATCGTTGGCCGAGCACCAAAAGTATAATACTGACGTTTTTTTCCGAATTCAGTTCCTTGAAATGATCAATCATTACCTCCCGCCCCTTCCAGCCGCTAACCACTCCTTTCTTGCGCAGGTCGATTTCAGTATTCAACCCAAATTTTCCGATTTTTTCCTCTTCCTTTTAGGAGATTGCGGGAGTTCTCGTCCTTTCCCTCTTCCGAAGATTCAGTGCACGCACTCTTCTTTTTAAAATAAACAGCCTTGCTTTGAAACGGCAAGCCAGCATAACGTCTCTTTTCTCGTCTCTTTCAGCAGCCGACATCCCAACTGCTTCAAAATCGGTGACCCGCGACACTCTGACGAACACGACGGCATGAGCTCGGACGACAACACTGCTACCTCCACACAGACGAGCACGCATGAAGACACTGGACAACGTGTAAGGGCAGTCCTTTTCCTCAAAATTAGACTCGCGAGAACCTCTCACTAGAATTTTGAACTCAGTAAGTAGCCTACAAGCACCACCAAATCTGCTGCATCTTTTTTGCTACATTGCTATGCGGCAGTACTGCCGTGACGTAAACGTCGCTGAAGATTTCTGCGCCGAATTCACCACCTAGTTGGCTCCCATCTAACCTGCCACCCCGCTAGTGGTCTCCTTGCCCTGTATAACAATGTCATTAATAGACAAGCACTTCACAATGTCAGAACTACTTGCTTTCTTGTTTTCCGCAAACAGCGATTCTGCACCCGGTCCAGACTGCATCAGCTATGCAGCTCTGTCACACCTTGGAGACAAATCTAAGAGCTTCCTTCTCTAAATATATCTCCACAGCTGGGAAATGGACTCATTTAACGAAGTCCGATACGCGGTAGCCTTAATCGTGCACTGAAACCCGGCAAAATCCGTGCTGAAAATGTCTTATTGGCCAATTGCACTATTGAGCTGCGTGGGGAATCTGATGGAGAAAGTGTTCGTGGTTCACTTAGAATGTGACTTGACAAACCGGAACGCGTATGCCCCACAGATCGGTGGATACAGACAGCATCACAGCAAGTGAAAAGCGTGCTTGCCGTTGTCAAGTGCATGAAGGGTGTGAAACCCTAGAGTTGCATCACTGTAGCAGTGTTTATTACCACTAGAGTAGCCTTTGACTGTGTGGCACACAAGGCGATGTTATCTACAATGAAATCGATAGGCATAGGAGGTCACATAAATATATATATATATCCGACTACCTCTCCGACTGATCTGTCTTTGTGCCCACAAAAAAAGGCGAAACACCCTTTCACAATGCCACGCGAGGCGTGCCATACGGTGGTATTTTAAGGGCACTTCAATTGATTATCAGCTTGATTAGAATTGAGAAGTTCGTGTCACACACTATATATATATTGCTCTATGTGGACGACATCCGCATTTTCGGCTCTGGCCGGGAAAAAAGTCTCTGACGAGTTCGCTTTCAAAAAGCCATCAATTCAATAGCGTAGCGGGCTTTGTGGGAAGCAGTGGCCCCAAGATCTCGGCCGGGAATTATGCCTCAATAGCCTTCACCAGGCGCGATGTCTCCCCTTATGAGCTTTCAGCCGCAGGTGTGAAGTCACAGCGATTTTTGGCGCAACTCTTGACAGGTCGTTGACGTGGTGCCCATTGCTTTGTCTTCTTAAGGAGAAGGGGGACCCATTTGCTTAGGTGTCACGCATAATATCGAGCAGCTTAGGAGGCTGTTACGTTGGGCTCCTACATCTGTACTCATCCCTCTGAGAAGTACTGCTCCGATACGCCTTCCCATCACTCGGTCCTCTTTCAAAGACCAACACAAAGCTTTACAGAAAGCATGCCGGCCCGAGCCTTGCGGTTTTGTCTTGGCCTTCCGACGACAACTTCTACGTTGGGCATACTGAGAGAGTCTAGGCGCTGCTCACCCAGTGTACTGGTCACAGAGGAGCAGCCTCACACACATCCCCGGCTCGCGACTAAGGCTCTTCGACACACGTAGAGTTCTAGCACCATCTTAGAGGTAGAAGGTACGCTACCACCCTTGTGTCATAAGTACCCTGCGTCGCTTCATTTTTCACCCTAGATGTACAGTCGGAATCAATTTGAAGGTGATCGCTCGGTTGGCAAATAAAGAAGCAGCAGCACCTTGTTACTACTTGTATCAGGGTTGTATCATGCAAAAGTCAATGAGGGGAAGAAGAGACTGCTACCTGTATATCCATATTTCTAAAAACAGCCGCTGTGTAAGTTTAAAGGCCCACTACTCGATGCTCCCGGGATCACCTTCGAATTGATCCCGACTGTACTTCCAGTGGCGAACGGTCACCCCTATGCCGGTGATGAGTAGCAAATCCAGGGTGCCAATTCAAACCCTAAAGTGCTTTGCCATAAAGCACACTTGTAACTGCTACACAAGCCACACGTGTATTTGCACCGATGTATCGGTGACGGCCACATCATCAACGGCGGAAATCTTGGTTCGATCAACGCAGACAACATTTGCTGCCCGGTTCAGCAACAACACAACGCCGAGAACATAAGAACTCTCTGGGTTGCGCTCTGCCTTTCTGGGGCAACAAGCTTTCATGTGAGTGATTTTTATGGATTCACGAGTGGCGCTTCAATAACTAGCTTCATTTCCGCGGGAACAACTGGCCCACAAAATCCACGCTCTGCACGCACCGGCTACCAGCTTGATCTACGATGGAGGGTTGCAGTGGCTACATGGACATTTTGGTGTGATTGGGGATGCGGTGGCCGACCAAACAGCTTGCGCGGCCATGAAAAAGTCTACCTTCATCATGCCGATTCCATTCACTCGACATCACGCCACGACGCGTACGCTGTGGCGCAGAAATAACAACTATCAATATGAAAAAGAGATCAATACATTAGCAGACACTGTATATAAATGATCACGTTGTACTTTCCAAATGCCGTGTGGCCTGGGGCAGCATGACGAAGGAGTTGTTCACTATATTCGCCTCAACTTTGCTATTACCAATTACCACTTTCACAAGACTTGCCGTGTTTCCTCCCCTTCCTGTCACGCTTGAAGTGTCGATGAGGATACTGAACATGTGCTGTGTGTATGTCCCCGTTTTGACACCCCATGGCTAACCATGAAGACAACCTTCGGGCTGTGTGCTGATGCACCCCTCAGGCTTAGCGATGTCATCTGTGCTTGGCAGTCTACTGCCGTGGTCACACGGACGACAGTAGTTTTGGTGCCATTTCTTCGTCACTCCGAACTGAACAAAACTCCGTGAACGTTTGCTTTAACTTTACTCCTGTGCGTAGGCCACGCGTGCGTCCCTGCGTCTTGCAGTTTCTGTGTGCTTATCTGCGTCTGTTAGTGTTTGAATGCGTTTTGTGCATTCGGGTATTTCGATCATTTTCGCCCTTCCCATGCTCATATAAAGTAGCAAGCGAAGGTAGTGGTCAGGTTTTCTTATTTTTATCAATTGATGCATCCCTCCTATGCTCCTTCTCGCCAACCCCTGTAGTTGTATCGCAGAAAAATACCCACGAATATGCGTACGTGCACACGTACAAAGACACGTGGCTAGAGCAACAATTTACCTGTGACTAGGCATTAACCCAAGTCTGTGATGAATAATAAGATTCTGCAATGTAAAATATTGTTTAAAATGTAACTTGACTTCGGACATGCAGTGCTGTTGCATTTTGGAGCGAAGTGCGAGTAAGATAAGTAACATTTCGAATTTCATGCGGGAAATTGATGCATGCCGTAAAACAACAGGTGGTTTATTCAATTTACACCAAAGAACATGAGCATTTTATGTGTAGGCGAAATATTATGAAGTCGTCCGTTTCCTCTGGGCAACCTTAGTGGAGTGGTCGCGATGCATTTGAAGAACAAAATATTTTTGGGACTTACGTTTTTGCGTCGGCGCATTCAGCTGGTAGTGTTAATTTACAGTACACGTCTTTTCTTTCATATTTCATTTCTTGATAAGAGATTTTGTGCTTAAAATTATCGGCCATGGCAAAGCTGGAGCCGAAACGGATAAAGTGGACTCGTACTGAGGATCTCCACATTTGTCGTCATGCTTCAAAACTTCCTGGCGCAATAGAGGCACCAGCCAAATTAACACAAACGTTTCAAACTGAAAGTTTAGGGAGCGCAAATTCGGTAAGGGGAAGGATAGTACTGCTGCCTACAGGGCCAAATGCCTGGTGTTTGCCAGGGCCAAATGCACTTTCGCGGTGTTTAATGAGTTCGTTACACCGATTTCTTCTTATTTTTGTTTTCGCCGGCAAGTTCATATTGGAGGCGATATTTCGACCTGCAGCTACACTAATTAGTTCACCCTGGGCCTAATCTTCCCCGTTTGAGTTTCTATCGCTTTGCGGGGTGTTACGTCATGCTCCGCCTCAAGAACAAAGCCTTTTTCAAAGACAACATGTAATTCTTATAAAACTGGCCCCCTAAAAGCCGCGTGGAGAAACTAATTATACGGGCACCGAAATGTTCGGAATTTTCTGGCCAAGGTTTGCTCTCTCCACCTAATGTCATAAAACAACCAAACTTATGTTTGCCGTTGCAATAAAGGGCGCGAAGGTTTTCTGGTGTTGCTAATTTAATAGCGTTCTTTCAAGTATTTATTTATTTTCTTGAATGAAATTCTTTGTCCAATAAATTTCTTAAACTGCCGTTCACGTGAGCACTAAGTACACGCGTTGAAAGTAATAAAATTGCTTAAGTAATACCAGCAGCATTCGAAATACCGCCCAGTATATTCAACACAACTTGGAGTTCTCCGGTATATCACTCTAAGCTGGGTAACCCTTAATAGAGGTATACATTTTCGAATTTTTGTAACCTATAATTTATAAGGTACAAATGTAACCTATATCTTCGTAACCTTTATATACGTATACACGTAAGGGTTACTCAGTTATGGGTTACTTTGCAGCTTTCAGCATGTATACCTTTATATAAGTTACATGTACCGCCGTCCAAGGCCACACCTGGAAGGTGCCATGTAGCGCCACGCGCGCTTTCACCGGCGCCGCGGTGGCGACACCCCGAAGGCGCCTTTCCCGCGTGGTAAACAAACATCGCGTTAGTGGAAGACGATATGTGCGACCATGCTGTCCATTGCACCGTTTAAGCTTTTGCGTCAGGTGTCTTTTGTTCGTCCCTTGAATAAACTGCCCGCCACACGGCTGAAGCTAAAAGAGAAGTCACTTCTATAATTCCTAAAATTGCGGTGCCAGGAAGCTTGAAAATCTTCTCTTAATATATCTGCATTGCATTACCTGTTCGATAATCGTTACCCAGGTTGTCACCCAAAAATCTTCGTGAGTATTGGCAACGCTTAAGTCTTATAAACAGGCATAACTAAGTTTGATCTTTGCATCAGCATTGTGCCGTTTAAGAAACCAGTATCAAACAGGCATGATAGGTCTTTTGGCAAATTGCGGGCATGAATTTGAGCTTTAGTTAAACAACATTAGGCTTTAGTGAAAACAAGCCTTAGTGGAAACATGCACTTGATAGCATACTTCAAAAGGACGCCAAAGTTGTGATAACATAGCCTTAAGCCAAAAATTCTTGTGTGACAACTTAGGCCATGATTATCAAAAGATAATTGAAGTGCATGCACACATGTTTGCGCATTTGACAGGAGCACATTTTCAGAAGTTGGTAGTTTTGAACCATCACATTTATTATTATGAAACACCTGTGGGCTATTTATTAACAAGCAAAGCTGCGAACCACCCCAATGTTATTATCGTTCCTTAATGAGTATTAGGCGAGTGCGGATTCCTGGGAGAATTGGTGTTTCCTATATTGCTTTAGTCTTCCAGGTAAAATTGGGTTTATTCATATATCCTTAATAAACCTATTTAATAATGTTGCTTGAACAGCTTCACAAACAAGCCAAATATACAGATTCTTTGCCTCAATATTTGCACGGATTTATGCAAAGTATTTCGAATTGTTTGGATACTGCCATTGAACAATTTCAGACGAATTCGAGTTTGAGCTACATTTATAAGATGGTTCTCAGAGGTGCACTTTCCCAGTACAGTGTTATTGTCATGGTTCCCCACAGAAAACACGCAGAATGTCGGAGAGTAGAAAGAACATTTATTACAAATTCACTGTTTCTTACAAAGCAGTGTTTATGGCTATGTTCCCTGCATTCTCCGTTTCACTCAGAGTCTATAGTACACTTGGAATTCACTCGTCTTTACGAATCCATCTTTACACTTCCCTCTTAGGTTCCTCTTTACAGTTCCACCTGAGTTGTGATTCCCACGTTTTTTATGCTGCACTAACAAGTTTCTAGGTCGATTGCAATCTGTCTTTTGGACAAATTTCAAATGGGATCTATAATTTCTTACATGAAAAACGGCGCTTGGAAAAATTCAGAGATAAGCTTCGCAATTTACGTAGTACACAAGCAGGCACAAAATCAGGGCACGCTGAAGATTTCCCGAGGTCATCTAAATAACTTGTTCCCTCCTGCCGCAGATGGAGGTATTTATGTTAGGGGCCGTCACTTGGATTTCCCCACCTTGAAGAGCCATCTACAGAAAATTTCAGAAAAAGAACAAAATCCAGTGCAACCATAAGCCCCTCAGACCAAACCACAGACATGTGAAGTACGAAAAATATATTGCACGAAAATGAAGGCGGAGACCAGAGAAGGAAATGAAAGGCCACACCAGAGAAGGAGTGATTTACGGCCTTTCAGATAATTTCATATCAGTAATCGGTACACAGAGTAATTTGGTCGCATGGTTCAGAACAACGCGAAGCCACTACAGTCATACCGGCCAACCTTCCCGAATTTTAATCGTGCCGTGTTCCAGTTTATCTCTCGAAATGTTTCTGCATGCTCACCCAGTACAGGTAGAGAGTTTGGGCTACGAGATAAACTGACATACATTTGCAACAGAGAAAACAAAAACATTTCCGCGCCTTCATGTGGGATCACTCGTACACGCAACAGAGCGAACGTCGCACTAAAACCAGGAAACGTGCTTTCATGATGCTGACGCCGTCTGCGTCACATTTTTGGCTGTACTTAAACATCTTCCCCCTCCCCCCCCCCCTCCTGTACTGGCAGTTTCATTTTGAACAAGGATCCCACGTGGAAGCCGAAACGTTTCTCATTTCAGTAAAGTGTTTGTATCGGTGGTTTCTTCCTCGGCTATAAGTAAAAAGGAATCGCCAACTTAAATTTTTTTCTTCGTCCAGAGGTGTTGTGGGAGAGGATACATCTAGAACTTGCACCGATCTTCAAGTGGCATTCCCAGAAGGTGTGTAACTGTAATGACTCGAAGGGTTATTTCGGTTAAAATGTAATAGGCTTTAGAGCTGGGCAGTTGGCATACATTCATAATGAAAGAACACCTCAAACTTGACAAGACGAAGAAAAGAAGCACAAGCACTCACTAACCACTGGAGCTTACTTAAAGAGCTCTTTTCGAAAAAGAGTTCTTCTTATTGGCTCTGCAAAACCACGCATCTTATAGGATAGCTAGAGTTGCTAAAAAACTACAAAGCTCTTGCTGAGGAAATCGTTATGTGAATTCATAACATTCATGTAGTAACGAACTGATAGAAAGAGTCACTAAACATGAGGCAAAATAAGATACGAAATATAACATCATAACACCTCAAGAAGGGCCTCGCATTTTTAGAAGTGAATCATACTTTTGTCTGTGCAGGCCTGGGTGCCATTTTTACAAAGAATATGAATGAATGTGTTTTAGTTATTGCATTTTCATACCGTTGTTCCCACTGAAATCAGACTTCATTTCAACTTGTGTCATACGCAGGGGAGTCCTGGTTGTCAGCTCAAGGAACACTGCCTGCAAGAAAAACAGTAGTGCTGATAAGTCATAGCATAGGTAGCCAGATGCAACCACACTTTTCGAACAGCCAGGAACCGATGAGGGTGCAGTACCAATTTTTACACCTCCACCTGTCTCCGTGTAATTCGTCACAATTTCTGTCATCAAAAAACAACAATCAATCAGCCTGCATGCTGGCTCATACATACCACCATTTTGTAAAGCCGCTTTACTGCACTACACTAGGATCACGCGAGACAACCATTTGCCTTGCAATACCACACGAATAAATAAACGACAGATTTGTGTGAATGAGAATAATAAACCCACTTAACATGGTGAAAATGGCCCGCTGTCTCAAAATAACTAACACCAAATTTACCCAGTCAAGGAAACGAATGACAAAAATGAAGAGTGTTGCACTGTGCGGTAGGGCAAACTTTCACAAAAAAAAAGAGCCTTGTGCTGGACAAAAGTGAGTTTAGAAATTTCGGGCAGCATTTAGTGGAGTACTTTTCTGTAGCACACACCTTGTGTTTATCCGGATATATTACTACAAGGCTAATAAAGTAGACACCATTCCGAATATATGCAGCGAGAAAAATGAACATTTCCCGACGGCTGAAACAAAATGATAATAACCAGAGAATAGCGCGGTAATATAAGATTTTAATGGGAAAAAATTCAATTATTCAAACAGAGCTACCTGACAATTACACGGGCCAATAACTCGTCAAGTGCGCCCGATGCAGCCAACAGCGTAAACAAAACGCTCAACACGTGACGAAGGCGCGCAAGCAGAGCAGAAAGCAGGTCACGAGCGCCGTTATCTGTTACAATGTACGGGCTTTCCCGATCGTCCGCTCTAGTCTGACGCAACCAACGAACGCCCGTGATTTCATTCAATTGCCGTCGCGGACAACAGAAAACGACCAGCGAAGCAACCAGTCAGGTAACGAAAATCCCTCTCTAATGCTGCAATTTCAAATGGAAAAGCCCCCAGCGAAAAGATACATCCAATGAAAACACGGACACCGTTACGGGAATATACTCACCGAGTTTGCTGTCACTGGCGCCGGGGCACTGGCCCAACATGCGAACTTGATACTGGTCGTAGAAGAATGGGCCGTGTAGCGCTGCCACTCACAAATGGGCTTGCCGCAGCCTCCGCGACTCACGCTGACAAATAAGTCTTGTAACAGCAATTCTCGCTTCATGGTAGGGGTATCAGAGCGGTAAAAAGGCTCGAGTGGCGCGAAAACGCGGCCACCGGGCCTGCGGGCGCCGCCATTTCTCTATATCCCGTCATGGAACGGAGAAATCAACGGCCGCCTGGAGAGAAGGCGCGACGAGCATCTCTTATAGGTTACAGGGCGTTTTATAGGTTACAACATAAAGGTTACATGTCATATTTTGTTGATGTAACCTATAAATAATTAATGTAACTTATAAAGCGCTTTTAACTTCACGCTTGTAACCCTTAGAATGAACTGGGATAAAGAAAACATCAAAATGGATTCATTGTAACCTTTATTTTATAGGTTACTTCCGTTTAGAAGTTACATTATGGGTTACAAGGATTAGAGTGAATCTCTGACTTAAACGGCGACTTAGGCACTGCCTCCGCAGAAAACGTACACTATATATAAAAAAAAACAAGATCCGTTGTTGGAGACTGGTCTACATCAGCTTGTACTCGTTCATTTCGTCTGCGGCCGTGCTGGCTTACAGAATTATACTATGGGTCATCTAAGAAAGGAATTATCAAGTGAGTGCCTCAAAACCTCTGACCCATACGCTGAAGCTTCATGGCAAAATTGTGTTATTGCTTGGAAAGGGAAAAAGAACACCGCGACAAGGAACACGGACAAGGAATATGACAGGAGGAGTGCTGAACGCGTACTGTCGTCTTTCTAGTCTTTGTTTCTTGTCGCTCTGTTAGCTGTTTCAATTTGACCTTTTCACTAGACCAACAGTATAGCATCAAAAGTTTTATTTCTAGTCCATCACTCTTTTTTGTAGTTAACCTTGCACCGTTATGTTGTTGTTACACCAATCGCAGTCGCGGTGAGCGCTCGCTCGGTCGTTTTTGTTGTCCGTGTTTTCTTTCGGACTGTTTACCATTTTAATACGGCCAACCATCTAGCCGAACAGTACATTTTGTTCAATCAGCTCCACTTTGTGTTTCTTCGTAATGGTCTAAATCTCCCTACATACTTTTGCTTTTAGACGCCATGCGTTGTTATCGACCCTTATAGCACTTATGCTTTACGTGATTGATTGATTCATCCATTGATTGAAGCATACCACCAGCAATACCTGTAATAAGGCGCTGCAGTAGCGCCACTCATGTGTACACAGAATTGACGAGTACTCTTCTTCAGTATTTTCGACTCCGTCGGATAGTTTTCTCTTGCTAGTCTCACAACAGAAGCTGTCAGGTATGCGCCTGGACACCAGAGATTTATGCCTTATGGTCCGCTTTGAGGTTTACGAGGTTTACGACGTTATTGGTATGCGCAGCGTGAAGTACTTTGAGTGCGATCAGTAAATTTTTCAATAAGTACCGGCTTACAACGTCAACTCTTGAAATGGTGACACACGGGCCAATGTCACGTGTTTAGACCCGACATCACACAACATAGAAATTGAGCCTATTAACACGCAAAACAAATTTCTGCTCTTTGTTCATCGACCTAACGGTACCGTATGACCGCGTTATATCTCGAAGCGTGACGGTTGCGATAACGTCAGGCGCTCACTTACCCACTTCACTCATATTCTGCGCTGCGTGGGTAACTGCTTCGAAGCTAGCATCTAACGCATCTTTTTTGCGAGTGGTTATTAGTGAAGGTTTTCTATCGTGCCGGACCTAATACACCCTCAAATGTAAAACGCAACGGGTTTTCTGTCTTGTAAAGTGCACCTTCTGCGATTGTTGCAACTGGGCCTTGTGCCGACCCCGGGGGAGACCGCGCTCTGAAAATAACGAACAGGCTTCTTAACATCTTGAGCTTCGTCCGGCAGGTTTCGCAAAATGTGTTCACAAACAAAATCCAAGCAAAATACCGACCACATGTGAGCATGCGCCTCTCGAGGAGCGCCCGGCGCCATCCAGGCTTGCGGGTCAACTTGCTCTACGTGAGGAGATCACAAAAAAAACCGACCGCAGGTGAGCACGCGCCTGGATCGCGCGGCGGCTATCGCAAAATGAAAACGAATACGGAGCGCACATCTGCCAAGCCATGCCTTCACAATCCACATGTGGAGACGGCCACCGGACTTGATGACAATCAAGTGGCGGTCTACCGCGGGGAGGCCGTACAAGAGGATGCCCTATGCGGCTGTGCCGCCAAAAGACGGCAGCGAAAAGAATAATAACGATGTCTACAGAATAAAACATTGTACATACTTTAATGGTCTTTGTTTAACAGTGGCATACAAAACGTAGAAGAAGTGACAACTGGGCTAGCTGGTAATGCATGTGGGGCATCATGAAGGTAGCGCAATTAAACACGGATACTCGGGAAAGAATGGTGGTTTGTCAGTTCTTTCCCTAGTGTGCGTGTTTAAGTGCACCACCTTCAAGATGACCCACAAAAGCGGTTTCGAACTGCTGGGTTCCGGCGGCTTCTTCTCTCCAAGCATCCGCTGTCAGTGTATGTAGAAGCTGGGTGGACCCCCCCTCATTGCACCAATAGTGCAGCCTGCGTCAAGTTTTTTTTGTGCCGTCGGTGACACCGTATAACACGGAAACCGACAGGTACGAGTCAACCTAGAATGACGGTGGCCGCTCTTGCCGAGGGTCGGCAGCAGACTGGATTGCCCAATGAGCTGCAAGAATAACGAGGGGAAGCCATGTCGCTTTCCCCCTGATGCCACCACCGCAGCTGTTTATATACCGGGCTGCCCTTCTGCAAAAAGATCTCTGTTTTTCTAAACCCTGTTCGGACAAAAGGCGTAAATAGATGAAATTGAGACTCTATCTTCAGCTGGTCTCCACTTAAGGCCAGCGAGAGTGTAGGGTGCTTCATCAACAAAGCGATCTCCTTTTCTGTGGCGTGCTCCTGCTACGTAAGGGCCTACGGGCAGTCACAAGCCCGCCACAATGAAGCCTTGGCCGTCGTCTATAGTCTGTTCATCCAATCAATCTTTTGCAGATGTCAGATCCTTGCTTGTGATGTCGTCTTTTTCGTCTTTAGTTCATGGGGTCTCAGCGGGCTCCGTTGCTTTGTTGGCTGCCTTGTATTGAATAAAATATCTACCCCATGCTAACTTGGAAGAACGTATATGATCTTTCTTACTTCTTTGTCATTGTCGAAGTCACCGTTATATAGAAAAACAGACCTGTTATGTATATTCTGGACACCTCGACGGGTTTCTTTCAAAGTACTATTATTATTACAACAATGCATCATTAAGCTACCCAGATTTGCTCCAACTGGCGGGCATTTTTTCCGTTGCTTTCTGTCATCTTTCTCTCAAGATTTCTCTCAGCTCATATGTGTATAACCGCTGATGTATAAAATATCCGAACCAGTGAACACGCGGAAGAAAAGGTTGAGTTGGTGGACTTTCACCATTAAAAAAGGCAGACAGGGCAGCACGAAACGATGTTTTTTGATACTGTAGTTGATGGAATTTACTGGAATATCAAGGTAGCGCTACTTTTATTTAATGTGAGTATAGTACGAAGTTTTTAGAATTGTTCCATGCCGTCTGTTTATATTCTTTTATTGTAAGTTCAATTGCTAAAAAGTAATATCCCTGGGTCCTACAAAATGTTCTTCGAAAGTTTCATCGCTTGAAACACAAGAATGAAAAAAATACCCTTTTACAATATTGTCACCGTTGGTTGCCACACAGCTCCTTCAATACTGTATTACTAGTTCTTACGATTAGTTAGAACATCCGCTGTGATCAGGAATCACTTTCAAATACTAAAAATAAGCCACTTTTTTCACAAATAGCATGTCATCTACCAATGCCTAATCCGGTTGGTAACGTTGGAGGTTTAAAGTCACATTTTTCTAACGACGTCGAAGGAAAACGTTGACCATTTCAAAGAAGCATAGAAGGACGCTGATCAAACTAGCATGTACAGCTTGGAAGCGAGAATCATGAACTGCGAGCACGAGTCATATTGAAGTAATACTATACCAAAAAAGGAAACGCGCTGGCGTTGCTGCCCACCGATGTGTCGGAGTAACAACGCTCGAACCCCCAAGTAACAGAAGGGCTACTAAAGAACGACGTTATGAGTATAAAAAGTTAGATAACTCATCTGGACAGACTATGAGAAAATTTGTGGAGCAAATTAGGTTGCGATCACCAATTACAGGAGCGCTCGTAATACTGTGGTAGAGGCCTTCCCCTTGCTGTAGATACGATGAGTCTAATGATGGTGATAATGGTGGCGATGATAATTGTTCTCCTTAAAGCACTGTCTGTTGCCATTTGACTGTGCAGGGGGAAAATGTTCTAAAATAGACCCAAAAGGCGACCATCGCTTCGAATCGACGTCGTTTCGACATGAGACGTGTGTGCTGATTGGTTCGGCTGTCCTAAAGAGGCGAGAAACAGTGGAATTTACTCGGAAGCACCACTCGCAGCTCTGCTAGAAATGACGCTACCGACGTCTGTCGTTTAAATCTGTGCTACAACCTCGTTTCAAGCCGCACTTGCGAGAAAATTCTTTTGTGTTTGCCCGGTCAGGACCTCCGAACGAAGAAATATATAGACTTCTCACGTACGAACGACGTGGTACGTGAGAAGTGCGAGCGAGGAAGCGAAGAATTCGGCAACTTTACAATAAACTACATAGTTAGATTCGCCTTATACCAAAGTTATGCCCATACCATAGTCACGATTTAGTCTTAGTAGCTATGTGAATAAGCCAATCGTTTTTAAAACCTTGTTCCCAGCGCTTAAGGTGAGTATTGTCGGTACCCATTCAAACTACCTGTTAATGGTGTTTTATCAAGCTCTTCCTAATGGTTTTTTAAACACTGCAATACAAAACACTTGCCTTATGCCAATATACCAACACATCTGTGTATAAACATCATGCCCTCTAGTTAAATCAAAAAATAAAATGTTGTAGCGTTTTGTACGTTGGTCCTGGAAATAAACATTTGCCCAAAAATGTATAAAAGCTGTACCTTGTTCAATTAATTTCCCCAAATCCATTCTGTGTCCTAATTTTATTACCGGGAACATTCGTCCTAACGGAAACACCATATCTCTACCACAGCGTATAGTATGCACCGCACAAATGTCGGAAAATAAAATGGATGACTGGTAAGCCTTTAGTCATCTAATACTTCAAATTAGTGCACCCCACTAAATCTCCATGACGTGGACGAAAAAGCAAAAAAATAAATAAAAAACACAAACCATCGGGATGATTATGAAGGGATGAACCACGCCAGATTGTTTCGTGGTCTGTGAGGCCTACAGCGTACGTAACTCTGATACTTTGTGTTGCTTTTTTGACCTGCTACAAATTTTTTTCTTTCAGTTTGGATGTTGTGCAAGTGGCGTTTTTTTAAGCAAGACCCTGAATTCACACCACAGGTTACTATGAAGATTAATATAATTAGGAGTACCATAGTTTACCCATATTTGGGCTTCATACCTGATCATGGTAATGAATGGAAACAAATTTACCATTGTTTGTTGCAGAGCACATAATTGAGAAGGACAGCTGCATTCTTTTTTTCATTCTCAGGAAAAGCTAGCTTGATCTGGAAAGGGCTGCCAACAGTTGTTCTCAGAGCAGTGTAAGCAGTTCTGTATGTTGCGAGTCGGACTGCGGGTCTTTTCGTTTCAAACGGAGGGGCAGCAGCGGTAAACGGTGATGCCGTAGAGGAAGTTTTGTGGAAGAGTAGGTGGCTTCGCCCAGTGTGTATTTTTGAGTAGGCTTGGTGCCTAAACTCTTTATCTTTTGGGTTGTTGCCGGCGAACGCTACCGTTGATTCGAGCGGGGCTACCCTGGAGGGACACCATTATCTCTTCTGCTTGGCGCGAGGCGTCGGGACTTGCGTGGGACGATGCTTGATTTCAGAAAGCACACCTCTTCAAGACGGTTAACAAAGACAAGATTATTTAGGCAGCGGTGTCTGAAGTGAGCACAGTGATGGACCGACTCGCCGCGGTTGCTCAGTGGCTAAAGCGATGTGCTGCTGAGCCCAAGGGCGCGGGTTCCATTCCTGGCCACGGTGTCGGCTTTTATGATCGAGGCGAAAAGCAAAAATGCCCGTGTTTTGCAGATTTTGATCCCCAGGTGGTGAAACTTAACCCGTAGCCATCCACTACGGCGCCCCTCATCGTCGGTGTACCGTCGGCGCGTTAAACACCCATAATCAATAAAACACGGTTGGAACTCGCAATCACGCGTCTTTTCTTTTTCAGGCGGTTTTGACTTCGACATGCTGCTTTTTTTGTCCTTTGCCCTCGAAAAAATGACTCCAATTAATTACTCAGATTCAACTAAGAGCACATGAATTTTTTATAATTCAGCACTGACTGGATCATTTTTGTGGTCGGTGAACGGCTGTGGATTTTTCAGGACGCGGGGTTATGTGAGAGAAATCACGTTGTTAGCCCATGAGAACAGCGAGACTCACTTGTAACGGGCACTGTCCAATTCTAGGGGCTACCCAGGGTGTTGTCACTGGTGTTGCTTTATACGTAAGTGTGAATAACTTGTAATGTACCCATCCTCTTTGTCATTCTGCCGTTGGCCGAAGCGCTATCAAGTAGGTTCCTGGCCTAGCGCGTGTGAGCACCCGCACGCAGAACACTATCATCATCACGCTTGAGCCTGTCCCATCTTATCTAGCTTGAACGATGAAAAAATGGAATCACACTATCGATTGCGGAGACAAAATATTTCCAATAATTTCGGTAACAGGGTCTGGTTTGGACCTGCATGTGTTTATACCGACTCCACGTCCCTTTTTCATACCTATGGAGTGAAGCAGAAAAAAATTGGCAGTGGCTTAGCTCGGCTATGCCAGGATATACGTAGCGTGAGCTAAGGTTCAGCTGGTTATTCTTAGCATTCCTGGTTGTCTAAGATTAGCTTGATTATCATGCTTACGGCTGCTTCAATGACACACACACACGGTATACGCATTATGTGGCACATGTATATTTATCAAGCAGCTCCGGCGCAGCGTCACCAATAGCCCTAGAGCTAAACTGGTTCCACAGGCGCACACCGGTGTTGCTGCAACGCCCGAGCCACCGGTTTTACACCCGGCCACCCCTCGCATGATCATCAAGTGGACCGCGCCACCACGGGCGGAAAAGAAGTCGGCGTAGACGCTGGGCGCATGGAGTGTTGATAGACGCCGGGCAGCCAGCAACGTCCTGTGTGCCGTGTGGCGTCAGCTCGTCGCGAATGGGCAGCACGGCTTCCCAGGAGCCACGCGAAGCTGCTCAACATCGGCCAGTGTAGCTCACGCTATAAAACGTTTGTTCTCCTTAAACCCGTTTGTCCACATTGGACCGCAGTCAAGGTCTGGGTTAACAATTGACTTACCAGATTATTCTCCTTTAAAGTGGAATAAATAGCCAGGAGGTCTTCGTTCCTTTGGCGTCGACCAGAAAGCTGCCACCATGACAAAACGGCACACATCACCAAACATTACCTTTATAAAGTGCACAAAAACATCACGCACCCCTCCCTCTAGCGACGACGATGGTGGAACGCGGAGCATTCTGGTGATGAATTCCTTGGTTGCCCAATCCCACACTGTGATTATGTGCTAATCTCATGGTGTGCACCTCTTTTCTAGAATCATCGCAGAAGCTCTGGGGTATTCACTGCGTAGGCCTAATGTTTAGATTTGGGGTCTACGGCGTGAATCGGTACCTGCTACTTGGCGAACAGTGTGTAGTTGTTTGAGTGGGTGCAGGCTGAAGGGGTTAAACCTGAGAATGTGAAGTTAGGTGCAACGTTGTAAAACTCAAATTTCGATGCTAGGTCCAATGTTGTGGGGCTGACAGCCCTACGGCAGAGCAGAGCACCGTGATTCTCATCGTACAAAGAGCTGTGGGTAACGGTTGTGGAAGTTCATGGCGGAACCTGACGTTAAGCTTCATTTATAAGTGACGTGTGACGCACGCCTTCCGTCACACGCCTGCGTCATTTGCACATCAACACTTCGCGTGGGGGTGGGCAGGGGTGAAGCAGGCTGGGTGGGGGGGGGGGGGGTAACGGAGCTCTTCTCGCCAAGCTTCACAGCGAGCGTTTCATTTTTTCGACAATTATTCCACGATCATCACCGTCATGGTCGAGAAAGTTTTCGCAGTGCGTTTTCGTGTACGGACATCATCAGTGAAAGGCCGAAAGCTTCGCTTTAACTGCACAGAGAACGACACAGCGATACACTCTAATAGCGACAGAACGGCATAAATAGAAATCGGCTCAGCAAAACACGGGCGCAGTGGCTGAATGCACAGCCTTCAGCGACTGCACCCCCAGAAAAGCCCAGCACCCTTAAACTTTCTTTTTTCAATATTCATGAGTATGAACGTTTGACCATGTGCTGTTTTTCAACCTATTCCTTTTTATCAAAGTAAGCTACAAGTTAGGCTTTATTTAGCACTCTACGTTTGTGTTCCTGATGCTTTAAAGTTGCGGAATAATCGTCACCAGACTAGTACTTACAAAAGCGCCTATGTAATACTAGGATAAACAGGTGCACCTGTGAAAGGTATGTAATGTGCAAAATTGAGAACAAGCGGATGGTCAGGGCAGCAGAATGGCTACTGAGGGGCGGGACCATGAGTAGGGAAAGACAGGGAATTCTTCCTGCTCTCCCCACATTTTTTCAAAAAGTACAAGGGAAGTACGTCGATGCCGACTCAAGGCACCGTGGCGTGCAGCTGTTTCAAGGACATCAGCGGCGGCGTGACGCTGACGAGATTTTAATGACAGCGACGGCGGGAAGGATAATCACGGTTGGCTGGATACCGCACTTCCAAACCAACCGGCGCCTCGTTGCCTCAGCATTTGCAAGCTTGTCAAGACAGCTTTTCCGAGACGGTGCTCTTCTGGGCACCATTTAATGACACTTTTCCACGAACGTAATACAAGAAGTCACCATGATTGGCTGCTGGAAAAAGGTTGAAATGAATAAATTGTTATTTGCAGAAGCAGCAAAGCAAATTTTCTCCCCTTGAACAATGTATGAATGGGCGGGTGCACTCGCGCAACGAAAGTGCAGTGGTGGAAATATGAGAACAAAATATGCACGTCCCCCGTATTTAAAAGAACAGAATCGGTTGGAAGATATTTTTTTTGTCTCACCCGCCGCGGTGGCTCAGTGGCTAAGGCGTTGCGCTGCTGAGCACGAGGTCGCGGGTTCGATTCCCGGCCGCGGCGGCCGCTTTTCTGATGGAGGCGAAAAGCAAAAATGCCCGTGTGTACGAGATTTCGGCGCACGTTAAAGATCCCCAGGTGGTCAAAATTAATCCGGAGCCCTCCACTACGGCGCGCCTCATCGCCTGCGTTGCGTCGGCGCGTTAAAACCCCCACAATCAAATATTTTTTGTCTCAGCATACGTTATTTGTACAGCACCTTGTGAGAGCTAACCGACACGATGCCGAGATTTTGTGACGAGCTGATATACCGTGCCAAAACGCAGCCTCTACATGTCGCGAGGCTGAAGAGTTGAGTAGAATATATAGATGTCCAGGAAAGCGGGACAATAGCTTGGAAAGGAAAATGAAGTCAGGAGCGTCGAGGGCTACGGCATCTTCGTTCTATTAGCGGGGAGAAATGCACATCTCACAGTCCCCTCCCACTGCACACACACAAACCCCATTGATAAATTTAAAATGTTCTTCTTGCTGGGTATTTCTTGCGCATCTTGGCACTCGCATTCTAATTTGTTCAGCCAATAATTTCGGGACACGGGCACGTCTCGAATTCTTTTCGACGCCGATACTAAAACAGAGACAAAAACAAACAGGTTCAATCGATGACGGGACGTATAAATTTAATCAAATGAACTAATGAGAAAATAATGATACTTGACTCTGCAAATAATTACGGATGCTGATATGCTGATAATTTCCCGTCAGTCAACATTAACCAATGCTAAATAACATTTCGCAGTGCAATAGTCTACTATCAGTAGCATTCCCCCAATACTTCACCATACGAATAACATTACTTTAGCCTGTTATGAATAGGCTGTCGATAATCTTTGGTTTCATGTACTATTTGTTGTACTGGTCACTCAAATTACAGAGCCGAGAAAGACGTTGCAAGAACCACCTTGCTGGGTATGAGAGAGAGAGCGACCGAGAGAGAGAGAGAGAGAGAGAGACAGAGAGAGAGAGAGAGAGAGAGAGAGAGAGAGAGAGAGAGAGAGAGAGAGAGAGAGAGAGAGAGAGAGAGAGAGAGAGAACTTATATGACCAAAACATTTGCCTAGCAGTTATGTCGGCTTGCTACTCCATGTGAAAATGGAAAGGGCGAAACTGGATGCGCCAACGCGTGTGAAGTGCGAAAATTGCCTGCGTCAACAAGGACTATGGTGATATTTATAATTGTTCGCTTAGAGCTTTCAGACGAATCGCCTCTAAAGATTGCACTGCCGGCTGTCTTGCTACGTGATTGAAGAAGATGGCTACGATTGCGATGATCTACATGTAGTTTCTAGCCAATTTCCTCCCTAGGGGAAGGCTATGACGACAATCAAAGCTGGCTTTAGCGTTCAGTTCTGCACGAGAAGGGTAGCTAGCCTCATATGTTTTGCTGCTAGAGTGGCCATTCTACTGGGATAAAAGAAGTGTAAGAACGTCGACCCGAACATGGGTAAGACCGGTTCCTACAAGTTTACGTAATTTTCCAACGGACTGAACGAGTTCTAAGGAATGCTTAAAAAAAGAACAACAGCAGGCGCCGTTTGTCCATTGTGCGCAGCAAGTTATAAATAAGAAGGGATTAAGACGTACTACTCGTGTCAAGTTACGTTTATGGCCTTTCAGTTCCCTCCTGAGGAACGTAGTAGGGGCTCCCTTCTTCTAGTTTCTAATAGTTGCTTAAAAGGTGGCGGCTATTATGTTTATACTATTTTACTGCTAAGAGGAAGATGATGGTGGTGGACACGTCAGTTGTCATTCCTGTCTTCACGTTTTCTTTTCCATTTCTTACAGCACTGTCAGGCGAAAAATGGCGGTTATGTTCACGGTGCTGTCATTTTGCACTCGGGCATGAAACGAGAGAACACATCATCATTATCAGTCTACACAGGTTCACTACAGGACGAAGGCCTCTCCCACTGACCTCAAACCACTCTGGTCCTAGGCTTCTCCAG